>NC_050462.1:18880575-19180575 GCF_903995425.1 Onychomys torridus
GAGGGAGAATCCAGAAAAGGGAACCATTTGCTGAATTCCCAGTGCACAGCGAAATTGAGCTTTGTAATTTCCATATCCAGTTTTTGGTCTTGAAACATGTGTCAACTCTTCAAGAGAAAAGTGGGGAATCATTTTTATAGATTGGACAACTGAGGTTCATGGGAGTTAAAGGTTTTCCCAATTGCTCATTAGTGAACTAGATTCCAATCATGATTCGTTTGATTTCAAACCCAGGGATTTTTCATCACAATGTACTCCATGGTTCATTCAAGACCAGATTATTTCTAGCTGCTTATGTATTTTCATTTCTTGGTCCCACAACCTCAGAAATTTTTTTGAAAGAAATGATGCTTGAGTAAATAAATGATATGCAATTTACATGATTTTTGGATTTTAAGAGGGAGGAATTATAATATGTGTTGTTTGTTTCACTCAACAAGAACAACAAGACTAATCATTTGTGCAATTTGAACTTGCAAAAGACTCTTCATGAATTCAATCATTTGGTCTCTCCTTAGAATGTGTATTCGTGTTAAGTATTTTAATGCACTGATTGAAAAGGCATCATAATAAATGTCTCCTCCTTCCTTCAGTGAAAGGGAAACACAAGCATAACCCCAAAGATTATTCTCACTCAAGAGCTTTTTGTAGCTTGTTCTTTGGGGGTGTTTCATAAATACTGACTTCCTGTTGACTATGGGGAATAGAAGGAGTATCTAGCATGTACATTGGACCTGAGAGTCACAGGACCTGTGTTCTATTTGTACTTCTGTGGATGAGAACTTTATGTTGTCTGGTGTGAAATGTAGAAACAACCCAGGGATTCATGTTTGGGAAGATGAAATTACTTCATATGCATCTGAGTAAATTAACACATGCAATATGAGTATACAAATACTCAGTCATGATGGATCAATAGGTCATCAATGTGATCCAAGTTTGCTGTGCCTCCCAGACCTTGGGGATGCAGTTGCTCATTCATAAGTGTATTTTCATGGCCACAATCACGTGGCTAATCCCACTAATTCAGCAATAAATGAGTTATTAGATGCCAAACAGTGACTGGCACTTCTCTGTGCTCAGTAAGTTCTAGCTGAATGATAAGAACATAAGCTTAGGGTTGGGGATTTAGCTCAGTGGTAGAGTGCTTACCTAGCAAGTACAAGGCCCTGGGTTCAATCCTCAGCTCCACAAAAAAAAAAAAAAAAAAAAAAAAAAAAAAAAAAAAAAAAAAAAAAAAAAAAAAAAAAACGTAACATAAGCTTTAGGAAAGGGGCAGCTGTGTGTGGACTTCCCTTGTTGGGGGATGTGTAGTTTCTGATGCTTATAGAACTCAGGAGATATGTGCCATTGGGTCTTTAGCTTTCTTCAAATCTGAGAACTAATTTTTTTTCACTCTTCCTTTATTCCCCCCTTTCTCGTCATTCTCCTTCCCTTTTCCTTTCTCTCCCTGTTTTGTTTTGTTTTTTGAGACAGGGTTTCTCCATGTAGTTTTGATGCCTGTCCTGGAGCTCGCTCTGTAGACCAGGCTGGCCTCGAACTCCCAGAGATCCACCTGGCTCTGCCTCCCGAGTGCTGGGATTAAAGGTGTGCACCACCACCACCTGGCCCCTTTTGTCTTTTCTTCCTTTTCTTTCCACTAGAATTTTCCGAATCTCTACATGTTTATCCTATAGATCCAATAGAGGATACTCAGTGTTCCTAAATTTAAACACACAGAAAAGCTACAGACACACTTATGAAGAGATAGAATCACTGATTTCCAAAGTAAGCACAGTAAAAAGAATTCAGCAAGTTTCAATAATAGTTAAAAATAAGAAAATTGATTCTGAATTTTAAGTTATACATATTAAAGTGAAATTAATAAAAATTTCCCAAAATAATTTAATATTTAAGGCTTGATTTTTTTAAAGTTAGCATGTATAATGTCTATAATATATATATATTTGATTTTCAAATACTTTATTACGAAATATTAACAAAATAAAATTTTATTATTTTGAGAACTGCACAGAGGGTCCAGACAATAAAATGTTTACCACACAAGCATAAAGACTTGAGTTCAGCCCTTTTTGGTCTACACTTTACTCTCCTAGCCAGTCTCTTAGCCCAGGCTGCCCCTCTTGGTCAGCAGTTCCTCTCCCCTCCCTGCTTCCCCCTCTTCTCACATGGCCCACTCCAAGTCACGGTCACTCTGGACTCTTCCAGATGTCTCTGCCTCTGCCTATGCTCTCCCTTTCATCTACAATAAACCTTCTCCTCCACCAAAAACTAAAATAAAATAAAAAAGACGTGTTCAGATCCTCTCTTTGCACCCACATAAAAAGCCAGGGACCTAACATGTGCCTGTGATCCCAGTGCTGGGAATGCACACACACACACACACACACACACACACACACACACACACACACACACACACACACACACACACACACACACACACACACACAACATGTATACACACAAAAATTATCATTTTAAATATTGCACTCTTTATATCACATCATTTACATAAATATTAAATAATTCAAATATTCGATTAATTGACTGTACTCTTACTCTTCAGATTCTCACGGTTCACCATGCTTTCTGTTATGTTTACAGATGATTTTTTCTCACAGTCATGTACTCAATATTGATTTAGCAACCCCCAACCTTCCAGGTACCATGTCTGCAATGAAAACTGTAGACACAGTCCCAATCCCTGTAAAACTTGACTACTGGTAAGCAGACTCAAACAATATAACATAAACCCTTATCTAAGGGGAGTTTCCTTCAGATAATGCGCTTTGTAACAAACTTGGCTAAAACACAAATATCGTAGTAAATAGGGCTTAACTGCCTGCAATGTTCCAGAGCCACAGTTCTGAGGCTCTGGGTGAAATTGGCTCAGTTCAAACTCAAGCTCTGCCGCTTTTGGACTTATAACCATCTATAAAAGCAGATTAGTAACCCCCAATTCACAGGCATCTTGTGAAAATGTCATGGCATGTGCATAGGGGAAACCTGGAATGTAGTGTGCTCCCAAGTGCAGCAGGTCCCGAGACTGTCTGATTTTATCTTGTAAATCAGAAAATTGAATTGAGGAAAGGATAGAAGAGAGGGAGGGAGGAAAGCAGGGGTAGCAGGGGAAGAGAGAAAGAGGGAGAGAAGGAGGGAGGGGAGAGGAGAGAGGGAGGGAGGGAGGAAAAGAGAAGAGCTTAGGAAAGAAAGAGAATCAAGAAAAGAAAAATCCCTAATGCTCTCAAAATGACTAGTTCTGCTACATGTGCATGTTTCTGATTTCAATAACCACGTGTTAAGATCTTCCAAAATTATACAATCCACCACTCTTGCTTTTAGAACATTTCGTACCAATCTTCAAACAACGACAGCCCTTCCCAGACTCACCAACGGCTGGACCCTGCATCGCAAGGTTCTGTACTTGCAAACATTTGGAACTATGGGTTTGAGTATGTGTACATACATGTTTCAGAGTGCTAGGCTCGAAGCTATTCTGTGACCCGCTACCAAGATTGTTATCAAGGACGGATTGTATTGGTTTTGTGTCTGGTGGGAGTTGGAGACAGTACAGTGTGCATGCATGCCACTGTGCCTGGGTGGAGGTCAGAGGACAAAACTATTCTAGGAATTGAATTCAGGTTGGCAGCCTTGCTGACAAGTACCCTTATCCACTGCACCTCTCACCAGTCCCGGGATTACCAGTGTGGATTAAGTGACCATGAGCAAAGATGTTGACATAGCAAGGGACAGGAATTGAAAACAGACTCACTCTTAAGGACATATTCTGCTACCAGTTATTACTTAGAACTCACAGGCAGTGTTCCCTAGAAAATGGCTCATTGGACTGTTTTCATTTAAAGACTAATAATCAATTACAAATTATGGTTTCCTCTATTCCAGTGGAGGATTTCCCACAATTTCTAAGTAACATGAACAGCAGCTCCCTCTCTTTCACTCAATGTCTGAAGAGGAGTCTTCAAAACTGTGTGTTACTTGCAAGAATGAGGGAGTCACTTCAGATTAGAATTGGGGAGTGTCTGCCTTATTTCAAAAGAATCATGGCCTTGGGGTAGCAGTTCTCAACCTGTGGGTTACCATGCCTCCGGGAGTCGATTGGGCCTTTCACAGGGGTCGCCTAAGACCGTCAGAAAGACAGATATTTACATTAAGATTCGTGACAGTAGCAAAATTACAGTTATGAAGTAGTAACAAAAATAATTTTGGTTGGGGGTCACCACAACATGAGGCACTGTATTAAGGGGCCCCAGCATTAGGAAGGCTGAGAACCACTGACTTCGAGCTTTTAGCCTGAAGATAGCAGGGTAGTTATCAAGGGGAGATTAGTATCAAGGCAATACTTTCATCATTGCCTGCATACAGAATTTACTGCTTATTTATATATTTGGCCACATGCTCTTTATTTTTCAATACAATATGTGTGCTTAGTGGAACAAAAGTTCACCAATTATAAAGTTGATCAACATAAGGTTTTAAAAGATGAATGCTAACATTTTCTTCCAATGAATAAGTACTTAGCAATAAATCTTTAAGATTACATGAGGACCTATTTCCAAACAATGGGATTTCTTTTTCCATTACATATGACTGATACTCCTAGCCAGAGCAACCACATGCCATTGTTTATTCATTTG
The DNA here is from genome assembly GCF_903995425.1 of Onychomys torridus. Taxonomy (NCBI): domain Eukaryota; kingdom Metazoa; phylum Chordata; class Mammalia; order Rodentia; family Cricetidae; genus Onychomys; species Onychomys torridus. Next base: position 18,885,234 of record NC_050462.1, read on the forward strand.
TGCAAGATTTACATTTCATAGATATCCAGGGACTCTTTTATCCTTAAATAAACTACTTTTTAAAAGATATATTACATATAGAAAACATAAGAAATCTTTTTCTTTTTTGATCTGGTCTCTCCCAAGCCCACATTTCCTTCATTTAAAAAAAAAAAAAAAAAGTTTAAATAAAAAGAGTCACAGAAATAGCTGGGATTAGTCAAAGGTTATTTAAAAGGAATTTTAAAATGTGTTTTTGTAGCAGCTGGTAGCTACTTACTTGATATAAAAGTGACCAGATTCACTACGAACATCCTTCTCCCTCATACGCTTAACAACTGTTAGTGAGTGCCTTATAGGTATGATTTGTGATTGCTCTCTCTAAGAAGCTTTGATGGTTTGCAGGGATTTTATTTTTTAAAATAAATAATGTTTTTTTTTTTTTAAATACTCCAGTAAAGGAAGTACAAGTCATGTATCTGTTTTAAAAGGCTGCAGAAAAACAAAGAATATTAAAGGTCAGGTCAAAGAGTCAAACCTAGCCTAGAACATGTGTGTGTGTGTGTGTGTGTGTGTGTGTGTGTGTGTGTGTGTGTGTGTGTGTGTCTTCTCTCTTTTTATTATTTCTCTGCTGCTGTGCCTCTCTGTCTCGATTCACTCTTTCACTAGCTGCATGGGCAATCCTTGGGAAAGCTGTTTCTCCCACCTCTCACCCTCTGCTTCTGAATTAATTCTTTGCCACTTCATCTTCTGAAGCTCAAAGTGCCGCCCCCCTCGCCTTGAATCTTAGAGCCTGTTCCATATGGCTGGCAAGTATGGATGAATACATTTAGTTCCGGGGGCTCAAAATGTTCCCAGCTACGTGGAAAAGGTAGTTGCTGGAGGAAGTTGCAAGCGTGTGCTGGGGAGGTCACATCAGTTCTGATCAACATCCACTGACTTTACCACACCCAAGGCCAAATGTCCGCCCCTCAGCGGCTAACCTCCCACAACGCTAGCTCTGTTGAACACTACAGAGCTCCAGACACTGCTGAACCGCCAATGGAATGTAATTGGAAGGCTGTCAAGCTCTGCCCTCTGAGTTTTAAAATATTAAGAGAAGAGAGGGTGTATAAGGATATTCATTAGAAAGTGAAATATGTTTTAGTGAGTGTGCGGGTTTTTTAATCTATGAAAGCGTATAAAACAGCATAATCCTACCTAGTCCCATATGCCATGTATTTCTCTTTTTCCCTCATCTTGCAGTCAGTTGAACCTAATGTTGTTTATATAAAAATTCAAGCAAGCGGGGACAGGAAGAAATAGCCATACAGTATCGTTTTCTCTGGCTCATTCTTATGCTCTCAATTCTGCCCTTTGATATGAAAGCACCTTGGACCACTGACTCATAAATACCCTCTTCCCAAAGCCTCAAACTCTCACTGACATGAGCTGTGGTGGGCAGAGACAGCAGGATCACAGCTGTATCCTGTTCAAACACCCAAGTAGGTTACTTTGCCTGACTAACAGGGATAGAGACAAAGTACTAGATGCCTGGGTCTGTGGGTTGATAGTTCCCATCTACAAGTTGTCCTTTAATTGGAAAGATATTTTTGCTTCACTAGAGGGAAAAAAAAAAAAATGACCGGCACAGTTGATTGGAGAATATATTAGCATACACTGTCAGTTCTCAATGTGTAAGTAATAACACAAAGGGGGACAGATGATTAATTCCCGACTTGGTCAGTAACACTTGAATAATCAAAAGTTAGGAGCCAGCCTGAAATTCCCACTGGAAGATGTCAGCCAATTATAACTTCTGCAGTGTTTTCATTCAGACTTGTATGTGTGTCAAACCAGTTGGCAATTTGCCAACATCGAATGGATTTATCCCATTACAGCATGGGGAAAGGGAGGGAAAATATTTTATCAGCTCTTGCAAATCGAGGTACCAAGGCTGAAGCTGCATGACTGTTGTCTTATCTCTTTTTCAACAAAGTGAAACTCTCAGTGCACATTTTGTGAGTCATTGGGCTACCTGGTTCTAGTTCTGAAGGTGCACAATTCAAAATTATTTATAAGGACACCAAAAAAAAAAAATTAGGAGTATTTTCTGCTAGCAAAAGCTGGATAAGTGATCAGTTTGATAGGCTGAGATCAATAACTTTTTGTATTTTTAAGTTTTCACTCATTCGTTCCTACAAAGTCCTCTTGAAATCCAACACTGTTCATGGGCACAGCACTGAGAAGATATTCCCTGTTATTGCCAATAAAATCATCCTAGAAACTGTAATCATTTAATAGCATTACACTGTTTCACTGGTGTGTGAGAAACATACACGGCATATCACTTCAGAGTCAGGTCAAAATGAGCATCAAGAGAAAAATACCATGAGTATAACAAAGTCCAGACACATTATGTGTGTTCATATGTACACACACACACACACACACACACACACACACACACTGGATTTGTTCAATCTAACATGATCTTTTCCTTATAAATAGCTTCAATGCTTATCAAACTCTTGCTAAAATCCACTCAATGTGTGAAATGTCCTGATGAAGGACACTATATACTCACCAATATACCTTTCACTTTTTATAAGTGGCCCAATGACTTAGCTCTTCTATACCAATCACCAGATAGATACTGTTCCAGGTGGCTTTCACCCTACTGAAGGGGACAGGAACTCAGGAATGTCACTGCTGGTGTTCGTACTTGTCAGACATCTGGCATCATGATATATACACACATATATATATATATATATATATATGATCTTATTTATATGATTCATTTTGTCATCTGAACATCTCATGTGACAAGTACTTTAAAATAATTACATCCACTCTCCAGATAAGGAAGCTGAGGCACAGCCATTTAACCCCTTGTCCATGAGGATAGGGTCAAGGCAGAGCAAACTTTAAAGACTCGAGGTTGCTCCCATCACAGACCACACTCTTAGCTGCAGTCCTAAGATTTCAATCTCCAACTTATATGCTATATAGTGATGGAGCATTATACAGCACATAAACATGCTTGAAAGTTGATGACAATTTTTGCGGTTAAGGAAACAAAGTGAATGGTAGACTGTCATGGTTGTTATTGTCAGCTTAGTAAGATCAAGAATTACCTGAGACAGTGGTTCTCCCCATGTGGGTCGCAGCCCCTTTGGTTGTCAAATGACCCTTTCACAGGGGTCACATATCAGATCTCCTGCATATCATATATTTAACATTACAATTCATAACAGTAGCAAAATTACAGCTATGAAGTAGCGACAAAAATAATTTTATAGTTAGGGGTCACTACAACAGAAGGGACGGCTTTAAAAGGTCATTAATTAGCATTAGGAAGGTTCAGAACCACTGAGCTGGGAGACAAGCAGCTAAATGTGCCAGGAAGGGATTATCTTGATAGAGTTAACTGAGGTGAAAAGTCTCACTCGAAATGTGGTGTCTACATCCAGTAGGATAAGATCCAGACTACATAAAAATAAAAGCCAGCTGAGCCACGGCACTCACCCACAGTCTGATTCCTGACTCTGGAGACCATGTGACCAGCCACCTCAAACCCGTACTGCTCCGAGTTCCCCACCAGGTTGGACTGCAGCCTTGAACTAGAAGTTATAATAAGCTCTTTCTCCCTCAAGGGGTACTAATCCAAGCATCTTATCACAGCAAGAAAAAAGGAATGCATAGACTTTAATAGGAAAATTTTGTTTATACTACTTTTTGTCTTGGAGATCAAGCAGAGATAAAGTAAAAATCTCATTTAACAAAAAACAAACAAACAAACCAAGAAACAGGTACTCAGAACACTAACCTGGGGAGAAACCAATTTATCCCAGAGGTATGTTGGATGGGATGAAGGTTATCTGTTGGCACCTCCTTCTACAGCCTAATGAGAAGGCATGGTGTTGCTTTCTGGGGTTTACAACCTGTGTCTTAGGGAGGGTGAGCATGTCCTTATACCTATCAGGTCATGTGGCCCTTTTCAGCAGCCCTGTGTCTCCGAGAGTCTCCATGTTCTTTCCCAGGGTCCCGTACCTCAACTCAATCCAGAAAAGGTAGGCTGGAGAAAGGCAGGCTTTGGCCAAATGGAAGAGCAAATTGAGAAGTCAAAACTCCACACCTCCTATGGTATGAGGCCAGCCTCCCCAACTGCCTTGCAGGAACTCTTGAGTGTACCCAGGCCCGTCAGTACAGTGTCAGCCTTCAGCCCACGGAGGTGACTAAGCCAGGAGCTTGCTAGGCTGTGGAGGTGGGCTTGTCCTTTGGCATTTCTCTCAGGATTTCCTGCCAGTTGAAGGATCATGAGGCAGGTAAGGTTTCACCTCAGCGGAGAACTAGCTCTTTTTCTTCTTTTTCACAAGTGACAAGTCAAAAGCCAGCTGTTAACTCAGGAGGCACGCTGGGGAAGTCAGGAAGAAAAGCTTATTGGCATTCATATTAGGCAGAGAAGGATCCGTGGGACTATTAGCAAACCCGGAGGGAAGTAGAAGCCAAAGAAATATTCCTCCTTACACACTAATGATGTTTATCCGCACAGGAGACTGTTTCTGCCGAGTGCTTATCTACAATTTAGAGGCCATTAAAATTTAATTTAAGATAACTCATCATAAATGTGTTTTCTATTGGACGCTTCAGAGCTCAAACATCTCAGACTTCCCCGGTTCTCCTGGAATTTTGATTCCATCGCCCAGTGAAAGCTCAAGAATAGAGCCAACACCACCCCACCCAAAGCGACTGACTCCTCCTTCCCACCTTGCTGCTGAATATTCAGACACACACAGCTGTAGGTGTGAAGCGAGAGGCAGGGAACCTGAGCCTGAAGAAAAACCCTCTGAGCTTTACACAAACTCAGGCACTTAGGTGGTTGGGGGATGAGTTTTCCAAGAGTGTTAGACACATTTCTTCAGTCCTAATTGCATTGTTAACATCCTGTAATTGCGGAGACCAAAATTAGATATCAGCTCACATGAAACAGGAATGAACCAAAGAAACTATTCAAAAGCAGCCTGGTTAGCATTTGCTAGCTCTTCTCTCGACCCCCAGCCCCCAGCTGTTAAAATCCAGATTCGTTGAGGGTGAGATACCTATTGTTTTTATTTTGTTTCATTTCATTTTAATTTGGTTCTGCTTGGTTTCCCAACACTTCTTAGAACCTTGTAGGCACTAAGGAAGGGGCAATGATGTACTGGGCTTTCTGTGGATGGCTCCACAGGGTAGTATCCGGCCACAGCATCTGTAGCAAGTATAATGGACTCAAGACCAAGACGTTAGGATGTGAAGTCTCTGCACACATGGCCAAACCACTTACACATCCTCAGACTTATGATCTCATCTGAAGAAGGGATCATTGGTAGGAAATAGGAAACAAAATTCCATACCAGGTAAACTTCATTAAAGCCAGGAGTCTGAACTTGTTTGAGTTTCTCCTCAACTGCTGTGTCTTCAGTACCTACAATTTTCCTTGGCATTCAGATATTTTTAAACAAATTAATGAATGTTACCCACAATGAAAAAATTGTCATGTTGCAAAATGCCTTTCCCTAGAGTTAAAGTAGAAGTATTTGTACCCTCATTAATCCCAGGAGACTCTACCTCCTTTCCCACCATAATTAATTCAAATATTTAAAATTGAAACTTTCTGGCACAATTTTATGTAACAAGTTCACATTCAGATATCTTAGTACATTTGCACTGTGGATTGTTTGTTTTTCTTAATACTTCTTTCTTGTATTCCTCTTAAACAAGTTCATTAGAAATAGGTTAATTCAACCTCCAGAATGTATTTCAAACCTGTCCACTGCTTCTGCCCAGCCCCCACCCCCTGTACGCCTCCCCCCCATTCATCTAAGCCATGGTCTTCTAATGAGGTTCTGAAGTAACCTCTGACAGGCCTCTCCCACTCCACTGGCCTTTGCAATCCACGATGGGGCTTCTGTGTAGCATGTTTCCCTCCTGCCTTGTTCCAGCTATGCAGATTTCTTTCTGTTCCTGACATCAGTCTAGAAGCTGCATACTTATTACTAGGTCTAGATAGAAGTGTTTTGCCCTGGCCTTTATGTGGTTGGGTGTCACACATATACTAGGCAGCTGCTCAAACATTCTTGTTCCAAAGGATCTTCCTTGATTACCATGTTTTCTCTACCATATTCTTTTGTATTTGGTTTCTATTTATTCATTAATTCAATATAGGCTGAAAATCTGTTTCTGCCTATGTAAACCTGTGAATATACTTACTATCTTCAGTATTTCTCAGTATAAGACAAAACTAATAATACTGTCATCATAGAGTTGTGACAAATAAATATTACATAGAAAGATCTCTGATGGTTATGTAGAGAATGCATTTGCTCACTGAACATCAGCTGGTTCATTTTCTTGTTGCTTTGTTTTGTTTTTTTATTCCAACTGCTAAAATCCAGGTTCCTTACAAATTAGAAGTAAATGTTTTCCTTTGTTTCATTTCATTTTGGCTTGGCTCAGTTTGGTTTCCCACCACTTCTTAGAACTTTGCCAGGACCAAGGAGGACAGTCCTAGAAACAGATAGTCCTGAAAACTATTTCACTGTGTTGGCAGCTCTATGGAGAAGCATCCAAGTATCTCCCATAGAACCTGAAGACACACTAGACACATATCATAAGTCTTTCATGACTCTACAGACAACCAAGGAATCAATATATAAGAGGAAAGAAGATAAGACAAGCAAATGCTTTTGTCAACAACAATGAGATCTATTAAAAATAAAACTTAGCATGCTACTCTTGACCACAAAATGGCCTCTAGAAATGGGAGAATCACATCTTACATGCCTTAACTTTCCTGGAACTATTTTGTAATTCCAGCAGACAGACTCTCAATGAAATTCCAGTGCACTGATCTATATCATCTGCTATTCAATTTAGTAAGAAGAATGAACACAAAATTACAATTAGCACTAAAAGTGTATTTAAATTTTTCTTGTGTGATAAAATTGAATAATACCAAAGATACACTAGTGAAAATGGAGTAATTGAAAACAGAGCAGTATAGAAGGGCATTTGTTGCGTGAAAAGGATTAGGATATATAATATGAAACCTTTTGGATAAAAAGAAGATAATTTGTTTTTACAAGCAGGAGCAAATTCTAGAATGATAACCAAAGACATAGTACTGGCTCATTACCCAAAATACTAGACCTGTGACCTCAGTGGGAGATCCTAACATAAATCATATTTCTCACTTCTTGTGAGTTTTAAATCAGAAGAGTCTCTTGTTTATTTAAAATAAAATTTAAAATATTTAAGTGAAGAGGTGATTTTTTTATAACAATAACACTAGTTGGTGACTTTTCACTTTAGTGGGTTAGATGCATTAACATATCTAATAAAAATTTAAAAGCAGTAGTTGGGACTATCTATCACTATACAATGTTTCCTTTTTAGTAAAAATTGAACATTTGCTCAATGCTTTGCATCTCCACAGGAGGGAAATGGCATCGAAGGGCCAAACAATAACATCATTTTCCCTGAAAATGGCTTCACTGAAAATAATTTTCCAGGAGTGTATTAAATTGTTATCGTTAAACCTTTTAACTCTATTTTTTCAGACTAATTTTGGGTTCTCAGCACTACTGAAAAGAAAGGGCAGAGGTTTCCCATTTGCTTCCTACGCCCACGTGCACTTAAACTCCTTGACAATCATCAACAACATCCCTCTAGCAGAGTGGTACAGTTCTTACCATTGACGAACCTGTCTCGACACACTATCACCACCCAAAGTCCACATTCTACCTTGCGGCTTACTCTTGGTATTACACACTATGCATTTATATATATATTTACCACATGCATTTATATACATATGTAAAGGTACATAATCACAAGTACAGTATCATACTCACTGTTTCCACTGCCCTCAAGAGCTTGTCATCCACCTATTCACTTCTTTCTCCCCCACTCACCACTGACAACCACTAATCTTAATATCTCAAAAACTTTGCCTTTTGCAGAGAGTAATGGAGCTGGAATCACACAATATGCAGCCTTTTCAGACTGGTCCTTACTTAGCAACACCCATTTCAGTTTCTACCCTGTGTTTTTCTGGTTTGATAGCTCATATCTTTTTAGTACAATTCATTATCTGGATTTACTGAAGTTTATTTACCTACTAAAATAATTTTAGATGCTTCCAACAATTAATCACAAATCTACCATAAACACTCATGTTCAAGTTGTGTGTGTGTATATATATATACATTTTAACTTCTCTGATTATACCAAGTAGCTAAATCACACTTCTTGGTATCTAAACATACATAAAGTCATGTTTAGTTTTAAAGGACACTCTCAAACTATCTTCCAAACTGGCCATACCATTTCACTATTGCCTCCTACAAGAAATAGGAGTCCTAATATCATATAACCTGGGCAGGGTTTGATGTTGTCAATGTTCCAGATTTTGGCTCTTCTTGTATTTACACAGTGATATTCATTGTCATTTTAACTGATGCTATCGAAACCCCTTTATTTATTTTTAAAAAGTAGAAGTATGAAAGTCTAAGAGAAAAAGTTCACTTAAAACACCAACACTGGAAATAAACACCAAAGGCAATGAAGCTCCCGGTTCCACAGGGAGGCTAGCGTTGACAATATTAATTTTTAATTGATAGATTGGTGAGCTTCATTATTAAACAGAGTCAGTACCATTTAACAATCATTTATCCCAGATTCTTTTAGGGTATTTCATTGGTGACAGGTAAGAGGTAATCAGTTCCTACTGCCCTTAACAGAGCATGCACAGCCATCCTGACCACGGTAAGTCTCCACATTGTTTCTTTACTGAATCTATCAACCAATGGTAGCTCTTCAATTCCCATGTGATACAGCTCAAAATCACAGACAGCCCTACCCCTCTCTGTCAGAAATAGAAAGTAACCCAAAGAAGACACCCTAACCATTTTTCTATATTACATGCAGAATTAGTACCCAGGGAGGTATGCATATATGTATTTCTACATCAAAATAGAAGGAACCTGTAATAATTTAGCCCTAGACATGGAATTTCATGGAATTTCAGTATGTAAATATTTTAGTCAAATAAGTGGTACCCCCAAAGCCACCTGCAATATCTTCTACCAGAGTGGCTTTCTGGGAGGAAGCAGTCCACAGTGGACGAGTAGCACAAAGCAATAGTCAGAGTGTCTACTCGGGATTCAGCAGACATAGCAACCAGTGCCTGCACAGCAGCAGATTTGCTGACACCACACATTCACAACAAGAGGAAGTTTCCTGTTCTTTTCACAGAACTTTGTAACCTTGGTTTCTAGGGCTCCTTGTTTTGAAAAGAAAAAAAAAAATCACTTCCTGTTCATTTCTCTACTAAAAGAAGTATCTCATTAAATATATGGTTAGGAAATGAACATACTTCACATAGAGACATGCAAGTGATATTTTTGTTGTTGTTGTTTTCCTTGAACTTAAAATACATTCACACATGATTGTTTTCCTCTCAGTAAGCGCGCATTTGAGAAGGGGTGGGAGAGGAGAGAGAGAGAAGTAAAACCCTACTGTTTTCTGGGTGCTTTTAAAGATGTGTTCAGTACCACGAAGAAGGAACAAACCACCTAATTGTGACTATTACTATGGCAACTGACAAAATTTTCAAATTGAAATACCCACTCTCAAGGCTGCCCACACAGAACTCCTGTGCCCATCCACTCCTTACAAAGTGCTCACAGGGAAGGAAGGAAGGTCAGACCTGCTTGTAGCCACAGTGAAAACCACCTGTGTTAACTCTGTTGCCTGACCGCATCTCTTGCAGCACACTCCATTCAAAAATGGAGACCGAAGAGTTCTTGTGTAGAACCGCCATGCAGAGCCTGAAGCAAGCACAGGCCTAAATTAGCAACACCGTCCATATGTTTCTCCTCTGTGCGCTGGAAGTCAAGAAAATAAGTGCTCCAAAAATAATTATCCTATCACACAATGATCTTCTCTTTTCTTGTGAATCATACCATCCTTTTAGTCAGTCTGATTTAATTTTCCAAAACCAACTCCCTCATATCCGAGAGAGCCTTTCCTCAAATAAATGCCAGGCAGGAAAACCGATATGTAATAGAATTGTAAATGTTGTAAATGGTTCTGTTTGAATTTGGTTGGAATGTTCTGTTTTGTTTTGAGAGACAACAGAACTTTAGGAATCTCCCAGCTCGTGGCCAGGCACTGATAAGGCAAGAGTCAGGAGCCAGTGCAAGGCCATTTGGGAAAAGCTGTAAAGAGGAGGCAAACAGAAGCATAACCCGTGCTCTGCCCACGCATCCCTCTCATTGGGGGAGAAAGAAGCCATGGGACTGAGCTCCACTTGCTCAGCATGGCTGCTGCGTCACTTTCTCTTCCTGCTTGGGGCTCAACAGAAACAGGAACTATTTGGGCTTGGAGCGTGAGGGGGGTGGGTAACCACAGAAAGTGATCTGCCTTTTCTTAATGGGATTAGCAGCGCTTAAAAAGGTAAACTCTGTGGGGGGTAAGGGGGGCAGGGTAGTACTCACTACAGGTCAACCTAGGGTGTGGTTCCTCAGGGGCTGTAGACCTTGGGGGTTTTTTGTGGTGGTTCAGACTTTCGTTTTTTGAGACAAGGTTTCTCAATGATTAGGGTAGGGTGGCTGGGCTGTAAGTCCTAGGGATCCACGCATCGTCTTCCTCTCCAACCACTGCACTGGGAATGACAAGTCCAGGTCATGCGATTCCCCGCTTCTTTTACGCGGCTTCTGGGCACCAAACTCAGGTCATCCAGTTTATCAGGCAAGCATTTTCCCCACGGAGCCATTTCCCAGACAACATACACGAAGCTTTCTTCTGCTTAACCTACGAAGTTAAGGTGACATCACTTCTTGAATGGAAATGGTCTTAACTAGCAGCAGCTATAGGACCAGAATCAACATGGGGAGCCCAGCCAGCACTCACACTGCTTCCGTGTGCTTATTTGCTCCACCTCAGCTTCTGGCGCATCATGGTCATCGCCATGATTCTGCAAAAGAGCAAACGGTATAACAGGAGGCTGAGCAACTTCTTAGGCGAAGAATTGAGCTAGAATTTTAGTGAAGTCTGTTTTCAGATTTTAACAAAAGGACTTAAAGATTCACACACACACACACACACACACACACACACCAACAACAACAACAAAATCACCATGTTTTCCTTTGGAAGCTGACGGCTTAAAAACAACAAACAAACAAACAAAAAAACAGATGCATGATCCCCTTCCCCACCCGTGCAGGCATTTAAGCTGGCTTGATCTGCTGTTGATCTTGTACAAGCACCTTAGGGATTTGGGCAGCACTAATTTGTAGATTATAATATTTTTTTGAGAGGGTATGAAGTTAAGGGAGGTGTATTAGGGAGGGTCCAAAGAGGCATTTTGGAGTCACGGAACAACTATTTAATGGAAGAAAATGCCACGAATGTATGGTTCGGACAATGAGGTCCCAAGAGTTTAGACTCCTACAACTAGCCCTTACCATACCTAAGTGACATACCTTGCACAAAATACAGCGACTTAATTATTTGGAATCCATTGCTAGGAAATACAGACCATTTTAAAATAGACTACTTTGCCAGTAACTTCAACTGTTTGCCATAAAAACTTTCTGTACTAATTTTCTAGAACTGCCCCAGTCAACTGCTACTCAGTAGCATGAAACACCAACTTAATGTTCTCTAGCTCAGTCAAAGGCTGGCTGCTATGCTTTTCATCAAGGTGTCTGCAAGCTGCAGTTGGAAATTCTAGGAAAGAAACTGTTTTGTGGCCATTTGAATTACTCATGAAATGTAACCATTGTAAGGATAAAATGAAAGTCCCCTTTGTCATACTTCTGAAACAGAGGTGCAGTCCTAGATCACAGCTGCCACTATTTCTGGGCTCGTGGCTCCCTTTCTCCATTTTCTTGGCAGACTGAGTCCTTCAAATCCATCTTCTTCTTCCATCTCCTCTTGAAATCCCAACTGATAAACGCTCTTCCCTTCTCAGGACTTAGACAATCATCATCAAGCTTGTACACTCAATCTTGGACAGCTTTCTGATCTCAAGCTCTAATCTTCTAAATACATCTGCAAGGGTTGTTTGCCACCTAAGGTAGTATAGAGGTCTGGACAGTTCCTTATATTTACATGTAGCTCTGGAGACCTAGGGCTTGGGCATCTTTGTGAGAACATTACTTTGATTCTATATCCCCTTCATGAATTAGAAACCAATTGGACAGTTTTATCCATTACCCATATTCTCTTGTAAGAGCTTTATTAAGATATAATTAAGGTACATCAAACTACATAATATTTGTTAAAAATTTATTGTGATTTTATGTACATGGGTGTTTTACCTGCACTTACATTTGTGTACCACATGCATGCCTGGTGTGGAAGGATGCCAGAAGAAGACATTGTCTTCCCCAGAAACTAGAGTTAGAGATGGTTGTGAGACCCCCATATGGGTCCTTGACATTGAATCTAAAAGACCACTGAGTCTTCTTGCTAGCTCTATCTTGTTTGTTTTTGAACAGCCTTACATAATTCAAGCAGGCCTTTAACTAACTTATTGTGTACCTAAAGGTGGCCTTAAACTCTGATCCTCATGCCTTTACTTACTGAACCTTATACTGAACACTGAAATTACAGGCATGCACCACCAACCCTGACTAATAAATGGTACATCTTTAAAATGAACTCTTTGGAAGCATATAGGATTTACCCATGAATCCATCACCATAATCAAGACAATTGATGCATTCATTCATCATTCCCCAAATTTCTTCATACCCCTTGGTAGTTTGTGCTTTTATCCTTGAACCCATCACCAGGCATGGAGTTATTATTTTACATAAATACATATACTTTTCTAGAATTGCATATAAAGAGAAATACAGAGAATATGTATTTTGTTCCTTTCATCTTGCTTCTTTTGCTCAACATGTTGATTTTAAAAATTACATTGTGGTATAAATCAATAATCCTATTTGACCTTGCCATCCCACCCTCCAATAGTATGATATATTATTTCTATCTGGAACAATGTGTTAGGAAGAGAGGGGAAAGGAAGTGGGGTGACTAAAATCAACTCCTCTTCTAACTCCCTAATCCAGTCCACAGTTTCAAAAGTAGATACAAACCTCAGGAGAAATGAGTTGTTGGAAACCCATGGCATTAAAAAATATTGTGTTATAGATATGTCAGAAATTACCCTCAGGACAGTAAAGCTTAAAACAGCATTCACTTTTAGTCTGATCTGGGCTTTGCTGGACAATTTATCTGCCAGGAGTGGCTGGGTGTCCTAAGTCAGTGTGTAGATTGGCCAGGGTCTGAATCAATGGCTGGGGTTTGGCAAGACCATCTGTTGCTGCTGGCTGCCTGTAGGTGAACAAGACCACTAGCCAGGGACTGTCAGCAGGCTAGTCTAGAGTTTTATTTACCTGACTGTAATCCCAGGGTCCCTAAGAGCCATAAGAACAAGGTACAAAACACAAACACTTTAATTTCTTTGTTACTGCCCCCATTGGACACAGGAAATCACATGAGCAAGTCTAGTTTGTAGTTAAGAAACCCGCCCTACCTCTTGAAGGGAATAGCTGTGAGGAAATTGCAAAGGGGCATTCATGCAGGTAGAGGATTTTGTAGCCATTTCTGCATTTACACATCTATGTCTCTCTTCTTTCATTAGGTCCATGCCCTCACAGCCCATTGATGCCCCAAGCCACAGCTCAATCTCAGTTTCCATGTCTGTCACTACGCAGAATCGACTCTATTCTCTCCTAAGTTACCAGTGACCTGTTTTGCACTAAAGCTGGAGGATCCTTCTTACTCATCATCTCATTTGGAGTCTTGGCCTTATTTGACATGCTCTTCACTGTTGGTCTCTCCTTTCTGCTCTTTAGTTTCTATTACTACTTTCTTCAGGGTCTCCTTTATGTAAAAAAGTGTACAAAATAGTGCCCGGCACAAACAGGCACTGAAACTTGGTTTATTGGTGTGGGGTGCTAAGGAGATGGTTCTCTGAATAAGAGTACTTACTCGGCAAGCAGGAAGACTTGAGTTCAAACCCCAGCACTCACATGAAAAAGCCTGGAACCCCAGCATTAGTGGACAAAGACGGTTGTATCCCAGGAGCTCACTGGCCAGCAGCCTTGCCAAAATAGTTACATGTCAGGTTCACTAGAGAATGCACATACCCACACTCACATACACATGTACCATACACAGATGCATACTCTGTAAAAAATTGTTTTTCCCCCCAATGGATGATTGAGGAAATAAATAAAAAACAAGTGAAATAAGATTACATTCCTCGGCCTGGTGGTGGTGGTGGTGGTGGTGGTGGTGGTGGTGGTGGTGCACGCCTTTAATCCCAGCACTCGGGAGGCAGAGCCAGGCAGATCCCTGTGAGTTCAATGCCTGCCTGGGCTACAGAGTGAGTTCCAGGAAAAAGGCACAAAGCTACACAGAGAAACCCCATCTCAAAAAACAAAAAACAAACAAACAAACAAAAAGATTACATTCCTCACTCACTGGTGACCTGGGGTTTGCAAAGGTTCAACTGTTGCTTTTAGACCCATAACTTCCGGTTTTATCTCTCCTTCCAGAATCTCTTTCCCTGAATTTTAGGCATTCCTCAGCACTGTCTCATAGCACCTTCTCCCCAGGGATACTCCCAAGTTAACTTGCCAAAATACAATCTCACTACCCTCACACGCAAACTCACTCACACGCAAACTCTCTCCTCCTGCGAATTCTTATGCAAGCCACCCAGTCACCCTTCCAAGTCAGAATGGCAAGGGCTCCCCTGTGGATCTATCCCACCTCGGGTCATCAGGTCCTGCTCACTGCTCCTCCATCCAGTGTGTGTGAGTTCTCCTCGATCTTCACGTGGATAGCTCCCTCATCCAGTATTTGAAAAAGCTCTCTGGATCCTTAGCTTTTCTCGTTGTTGTGACTGGATGAAAACATTTTGAAGGAGGAATTATTTCTTTTGCCTCATAGTTCAAGGGGGTTCTGTCCATAGTCATCTGGCTCTGTATTTCTGGGCCAGTTGTGAGGCAATATCATGGCAGTGTGACCACCCGAAAGAATCTGTTCATATCCTGCTAGACAGAAAGCAGCTCACATAAAGGAAGGGACCAGGGATGATATACTCAAACCCTCAATGAACGGCTTCTTCCGGCTAAGTCATACCTTTTGAAATTGTCACAAGCTCCTCCAAATAGTGCCACCAGCCAGGGACTGATTATTTAAAACACAATCCCATGAATGACATTGCATATTCAAACCACAACATCCTCTCAAGACACATTTAAAATGTGAATCTAGTCTTATCACCTGTTTGTTGAAAGTATTTCCATGTGCCTCGCGTTATCTAGAATAATAACCACATCCTTTATCAAAGCCTTCAACTCTCTGCAGCCTCATCCTTTAGCGTACCATAGCAATGACCCCTGCACTCTCTTTTTTGTTTTCTGAATGTGTCATGCATGTCCTGTGAGGTCACTGAACCCAGCTGTGTTTGCTGCCTAGGATACCTGTCATCTCCTTTATTCATCACACTTATATAACACTCTTATGACACGAAGTGTTCAGATTTCTTTCAAAATCTGTTTTTGTCCTTCCAACCTTAGAATGAGTAAATGGCAGGACCATTACTGTCCCCACTGATGGAGGAAATTGAAAGACCGAGAGGTTGGGTACCTCCCCCAAGGTCATGTATAATCACTGACAGAGCCAAGGCTTGAGAGAACCCAGCTAGTCTGGATGTAGAATCTGTGTTTATCAACCACATTCTATGCCTCTCCTTCATCTAGGTAAATGAATTATTTCTAAAGTTCAGCCCATGAGCCAGTACTTCCTGGAAGCCTTCATAGATTTCTCAGTCTCAGTTAGCATCTGGGTTTTGGTTTTTTTTTGTTTTGTTTGTCTCAGCACTTAGGAGCATTGCACAATTAAAGTCCATTTTCTTGTCTGGAAAACTAAGTTGTACGTTTTTTAGACCGGGGCGAGAAGGGGGGAAGGCGAGGAGAGGAGACATGTTTTTATGTCCCCAAACTTAATACAATGCCTAGCATGACAAAGGAAATAATCATATGTTGTTGGACAACAACTCACAAGGAATACCTGAATGAATAAATCACGTGAGGTTATGAGGAAGCCGCAAAGAATATCAACATTCTGCAGTCTGAGCATGCCACCCTGAATCCCCAAATCACCTCTACAGAATCCGATGGGGTTCTTCAGTTTGGGGCATATGACATGATCTACTTAATATCAGAAATGAACTTGTGTATCTCCTTATAAATACAACAAATTTTCATGAGAATTCAAATTAAACGCATAATTTGACACTTACTTGTTTAATCTATTCAATAGAATTCTTTTTCGGTGTCAACCAAGAAAGTTAAAACTATTTCTAGGTCTTTCATCTTAGATGAGCTTTTTCTTTCATTTCTTCATTCCAAAATGTGAAACAAAACATGTCCCTTCTTGTGGTTGGAAAGTTTGGCTTTACATAGACCCTTTCAAACACACAACTCTCAGCACCTGATTACGGGTCATTTTTAAGCCTGTGACTTTTCCTTCCTTCCTTAAATGGGTCTTTCAGATGAATCATCTCCAGCCACTCTGTGATTATGCGGGGACCAGATATGCAGTTTATAAAGAGCAGGACGTACTGCTGTCCTTGTATCAGTCTGTGCTCTGATTCGGGCAGATTTCATTTTCATTCAATAAAAATATTAGAATGAGTCGCCTGCTGGATTTGGTTTGAGCCATCAGTTTCTGCTACAAGAGTGAGAAACCGGAGCTGGCGAGAGCTCACATCCACCCATTTCCAGCTTATTAGCATTTCGGGTGCAGGGATGGAACTGGTGGGAAAGGGCATGAATGAGATTTTTATAATATGAATCAAATTATTGTCTATGTTCCACTATCAAAACCACGTATGTTGTTTTATGTAATCCAGCATTGAAATAAAGCCCCCTTAACTATTCAAAAATTCACTGATAGTCATGCCTATTTACTCACTGAAAAGATTTTAGGAAATAAAACAGTTTGGTGATCACTGATGGTTTCTCATCATATTACATGGTTATGAATATTAATTTGAAAGACTTTCACTTTCTTCTCCCTGTATGAGGCCAAAACACAAACAAAAATAACAAAAATTTTTTAAAAAAGTACTCAAACCTACAACCCTGGGTAATACTAAAAGTAAAGGAAGGAAGGAGGAAACATATAATGTGAATTCTTGTCTTTATTCTGTCTCTTGCCTGACATCCTAACTGTATGTAACCTTGACCTATGTTTCTACAGTTGAAGGCTATTTCCTGAGCCACAGGGAAGCAAGAGAGCAACAGCTACTCATGGACAGTCCTGACAGCAGCTGTCCTCCAGTGGAGGAACCCCGCAGGAGCGGAAGAGAATACAGAGCATGATGACTCGGCGTTTGGAAGACCTTAAGATGAATGTTTCCTCTGCAACAACACAGAAGCTACCCATCTTGGAGCCTTCCTAGCATGCTCAGATGACGGTTTTGTACAACTATTTCCACCTCTGTCTCCAGAGAAAAGATGTCAAAAGAAAACAATGCTGTCACACAGGAACAGCCAGAGCCAGCAGAGGAGAACAATGCCTCTATGGTAGCAGGAAGGAGGGTGAGCTACAAAGTATGTTAAGTCAATTATAATGAAGAGGAGGAGACAGTGGGCAGGGGAAGGGAAATCAGGCTCAGCTGGGCCAGAAGAAATGGCTCAGCAAAGAGGCTGGGCCTGGAGGCAGCCGCTCATAAACAGAAAACTGGAATTTGGAGGAAATGTTTTATTACACTTTTTCTTTACGCTGGAGAACTGTAACCACGTTAGAGTGAAATATGAACATATTCTTCCTTCACGTCCTTCCTCCTCCACCAACATACCCCATGAGGAAAATTTCCAGAGCTATGTGTTCCCTTAGTTGTTAGTTGTTGTTTTGTTTTTTGGTTTTTGTTTTTTTGAGAAATTCAAGTAAATTATTTAATACATTCTGAAATTACTACTGACAGCTGAGTTCCTTTGTGCATCGAGCTGCTCTGGATCAAAATCCAGGGATGATTGTTTCATGAACACTGCAAATCCATGCGAAAGGGCAGACAGTAAAATACCAGGGCAAACACCTTTGCTTCCGTTTCACGTGAGTGTTAACTTCTTGAATACTCTATAGAATTCCTGATGTCTTTAGACTGATTCCCTCTATACGCCAAACACATCTTTTTAGTCCATCATCATTCATTGTTATTTGTCTTTGTTGTACATAAATTACTAACTAGATCATTGAAGCTAAAAAAGAGGGGGGAAAAAAAGGTCTTTCTTCATGTTCCAGGTTGTAATTGACAGAACTCCAAGGAAATAAGTAGATAGTTCAACAGTTGATGCATAAGAAAATGCATTTAAAGATGCAGATAATGTTTTACTAACTAAAACATGGTTTTAAAATGGATAAGCTAGGTATCATGATTCACATCTGTAAAGCCAATACTCCAGGAAGCTGAGGTCGGAAAAATGAGTTCAGTATCAGCCTGGGCTACACTGAGTTTAAGGCCAGCCTGAGCTACCAAGCCACACCCTGTCCAACAATAGTAACATCAGCAACAAAACACATGTGAAAAATTCTGATAGCTTTAGTGCTGTTGGTGGTATGCCAATTTTTTCCACTTTGTTAGTATTGATCTTAACCAATACTTTATATCATATGTGATTGTCGCTGTCAAGCTCCACATGAAGGCTTTTCTTGTTGACCTTACCCGAGTGTCTTGGTTTCAGCAAAGTATTCAGAACTCTATTACTATACTCCAACTCCTAAGAAAATTATTACTAACTTAAGCTTCCTCTGCTTGGAAGTAATTATATATGTAGCATTAATAACATGTGCTTCTTACAACATTCTTGTCCAAAAGCTAACTACAAAACAGGCCAATTTATTTTAGTTTATTTTTTATTAAGAAATTTTTTCCTTCATTTTGCACACCAATCAAAGATTCCCCTCTTCCCTTTTCCTGCCCCACCTTCCAGCCTCCCCCTCCCAATCCATCCCCAACTCTCTCCCACAAGAAGGCAAGGCCTCCCATGTGGAGGGACATTCAGTAGAGGCAAGTCCAAGCCCTTCCTCCTGCCTCAAAGCTACAAGAGGTACCTTATCATAGGTAGGTAGTGGGCTCCACAAAGCCTGCTCATGCACCAGATGGATTCTGATCCTACCACCAGGGGGCCTCCCAAGCAGATCAAGCTACACAACTGTCTGACCATACAGAGGGCCTAGTCCAGTCCCATGTAGGCTCCACAGCTGTTGAGTCAACTTTCATGAGTTCCCTCTAGTTTGGTTTGGTCATCCCTACCTGTTTCCCCATCATGACCCTGATGTCCTTGCTCATAGAATCCCTCTTCTCTCTCTTTGACTGGACTCCTGAAGCTCTGCCTGGTGTTTGGCTGTGGATCTCTGCATCTGCTTCCATCAGTCATTGGAGAAAAGTTCTGTGATGACAGTTAGGGTATTCACCGGTCTGATCTCTGGGGTGAGCCAGTTCAGTTCAGGCACCCTCTCCACTATTGCTAGTAGCCCAGACTGGGGTAACCCTTGGGAATTCCTGGCAACTTCCCTAGCACCAGGTTTCTCTCTATCCCCATGATGTCTCTCTCTATCATGGTATCCCTTTCATTGCATTCCCCCTCCTTCCCTGTTCAACCTCCTCATTCCCTTACATTCTCATCCCCTATTCCCTACCCTCAAATTGCCCACTCCTCATCTCCAGTTTACTCATGGAGATCTCATCTATTTCCCCTTCCCAGGGCAGTCCATGCATCCCTCTTTGGGTCTTCCCTGTTAGTTAGCTTCTCTGGACTTGTGGGTTGTTGCCTGATTACCCTTTGCTTTATATCTAGTATCCACTTATGAGTGGGTATATACCATGACAAAACAGGCCAATTTTATTTCCTCGATTTCATAAAGATGTACATGAGATCACAGCCATGGCTCCCACACTAATTATTTTGATTGTCTAGAAATCTTTGTTGTCTCATTAGCCATTATCCATCTACATATCATGCTAGCATAATGAAATGCACCAAGCCATTGCTGGATCCCAAATGGTGGAATTCTGGGAGTAATAAAAAATATTAAGATGTAACGGCTAGGTAAAAGCACTTCCTGAGAATCTGAAGGGAAGGCACTATGAACTTGAAAACTGTAAGAAGTAAAAAATGAATAAATGCAGTTTTGTTCCAATAACAAGGAACTTACATGCAATATACACAGTCAAAGAGATTTGCAACACTCATAAAAATGCATGAGTACACACATTTCTGTCATGCATTCCTAAGCAAATTGCAATTCTGTGATTGTCCTCTGAGTATGCACATGTTACCAGATAGATTTATTTACAACCAAGTCAAACAGAAGAAGACAGACCTCATGGCAGCATGAATCACTGTCCTGTAAAAGGCATATGGCCACATTGAGCTTTCATTTTTTCATTGTTTGAGTTATACAGCAAATGAGGTAACATGAAGCTACCTATAACAAAGCTGGCCACAGCTTCCCATTCTCTTTCTATACTGCCCTTGACTTTGATTGTCTACTATAAGCTTGTGGTCTTCTGTTCCTTCCTAAAGTTCATTTCAGTTCAGTTCTTTAGATAGACATGAGGATTTTTTTTTTTTTTTGGAGCTGAGGATCAAACCCAGGGCCTTGCGCTTGCTAGGCAAGCACTCTACCACTGAGCTAAATCCCCAACCCAGACATGAGGATTTTAAAAAATAATAACCATATTTTTGTTTATCACATAATGGCTTTATGTGTTCTCTTGTTTTGTTTTGTTTTGCTTCGCTTAAAAACACACAAAGACAGACACACAAATGATAAGAAAGCAAAATTCAGTCTATTACTAATGAGGACTATACATATGCTTTGTATTGAAGAGATACAACCAGGCATGGCCACACTATGCTTGTAATACTAGCTAGCACTCTCAAGGTAGGATGATTGGGAGTTTCTAGGCTAGCTCCATAATATGGCGAGTTGAAGGCCAGCCTGAGCTATGTGAGACTCTGCACTCCCCACAAAAACTGAGAACAAAGAAAAAGAAAGATACAAACTAGAGCAAAGAAAGAAAAGAAGGTTTCTAGTGAGACTGCAAAATTAGATGCAACTTGAAAGGATATCCTTAGATCAGAAACAAGCAAAAATGATGAGTTTCATTGTGATTTATATATGCCTTAAAATGAAAAGTTGGCAAAGCACCGAAAAATTAAAAGATAAATATTTCAATGAAGCCACAACCCTGTCCCAGATATTAACTATTAGCATTCGGTGTTTTCCTTCCAATGTTTTTAATAACTTACAATCACAGCATCCACATGGATTTGCAGCTGGCTTTTCCCCTTATGTTGTGTAACAATCCCTTCCTGTGTTATTAGGCACATTTTTTTTTTGTTGTTGTTTTGTTTTTTTGAGACAGGGTTTCTCTGTAGCTTTGGAGCCTGTCCTGGACTAGCTCTGTACACCAGGCTGGCCTCGAACTCACAGAGATCCACCTGCCTCTGCCTCCTGAGTGCTGGGATTATAGATGTGCACCACCACCACCCAGCGCTAGGCACAATTTTAAAATACTACTTTAAATAGTTGTCAGTTATATATGTCAGACTGTGAGTTTAACCACTTACATATTATTTTCCTTTAAGTTGATCTCAATTTTTCACATTAAGCAGAATTGTAGTTGATGAGAATAATGTATTTTACTTAGAAATAACATTTGGACCAATGTGCTTTTGTGATGTTTATATAATGGGCCTTGAGAAGAAAAAGAAATAGAATGCTAAAATGGGATTATGTCATCTTTAATGAGTTGTCACATAATACAATAATGCCACTGTATTTTTACTCAAACAACCTTAAGGATGTCAGAGAGCATTTACTTACCTCAAGGCATAGATAAAGAATTAAATAGTGAAAAGGCTGTGTTCTTTCCAAAACAGTGGCAAAGCCCATGCTTGAATTGGTGTTTGTGGTTATGCTTGGTTTCTGGAAAGTGTCTGCTGTGATAATAGGGTGCCATAGTCAGTGAACATTGAGTTTCAGAATGACATCTGGGTAATAAAGTAGATAAGGAACCCATCTCATGCACAGGTTTGAGCTCCAGGATGCTAGTGTAACCCATAAAGCACAAGGAAGGTAAACAGAGGTGAGCAGTACTGACTGATGGGCAAGTTTCTTCTACTTCAAACTGCGGACGCTGCCCATTTCTAAAAGAGTGGACACTGGGTTAGGAAACCCACCTCCATCCCTATGTAGCAGGATTTCCCTAGAGGACTTGGTAGCACTTTTTGATAACTTCAGATGTACATCCTTTCCTCTGAGCATATTGACCCTTCTCTTTTACCCAGTTTCATTTGCTGTTGCTTGCTCCTTTTGTGCTATACAAACAACTTCCTAGACTGAGATCTTTGATGCAGGCAAACCACACAATTTCATTTCACCATGACCTTTGCTTTGGTGCCCTGTTTCAGTCCCTCCCTGACCACACACTCCACACACCGTAGGGAGGCACACACTGCTTGTTGATGAATGCAACTAAATGATAATCATGTAAGGACATCTGAAAGAATATAGTCATCCCTGGATGACTGCAAAACATCGGACAGTTCCTTCTGAGGTCTCACAGCCCCTCTTCCACTGTTCCATTGGATTATAAAGTGAAGGATTGTAAACCAAGACCCAGAGAACAGCAGAAAATGAACCAGAGAGGAGGATGGAAGCAGATTATAGAATATATTGGACACATAGCCTGGAGATAGAACAAAAGCCAACAGATAGACGGAAATGAAGAAAGTCAAAGAATCCAGAAAAAAAAAAAAAAAAAAAACAGGATAAGCTAAGGCATAGTTCATGAGAACAGAAAGGTGCTGTGGAGGACCAGGAGTAGTTTGAAAGACTCTATAACATTTTAAGAGGATGACTTAAAACTGCCACTAGGCCTGCCTTAGCCAAGAAGGCATTCTTTGTTCTTCTGATGCATCAAGATCAGCAGACAACCATGTAGACAGAGAAACGAGTGCTTGGGAGGACTCCATTGGGTTTGGTAAACTAACATCCATCCAATCGCCTAATAGCCAGGGATTTTTATGGCCTAAGGATTTGGGCTCTTCTCTTTTATGTACCCTGTCTTCCTTTCATTGACCTCCTCAGAGGTTAGCGTTGTTTTTGGCTTAACACATTTGATTAACTATGCTCCTGTGGTTTCTGGTTGAGAGGGCTTTCTGTACAGCCAGATCCTCCATCCATCTCACTTCTTTCTGCAGAGAAGTCTAGGAGAAAGCCTGAAACAAGACTTTGACTTCAATCCGTCAGCTCAGTTTGGATCAGGACAGGTGCCTTTCTATCCCTTTCCCAGGTTGGAAGGGACAGGATGTATTTGAACTGCCTGTAATCCCTCTTCCTGTTTCCCTTGATAAGGAATGAGGAGATAGAGGAAAACAGAGAAGCTAGGACTCCAAGGACCCAAAGCACTTTGGACTTTTTCAAAGTACTACGTGTGTTTGGAAGGAATGTCTTCATGGGGCCATGGCCCACACTTGAGGTATGGGGCTTGACCTCCCATAACCCTTCCCAGAAACTTGGCAGATGCTTTTCTTCACCCGGCATTTTGTTTACATTTTGAGCCTTTCTATCCACCAGGCACAACTTACATTCTCCTCCTTCTCTCTTTTCAATAATAAATTTTCCCATTTTATGCATTTGTAACATATGCCACATGCAAAAGGCAGCCATGAGAGGATTAGAGTATATATTTAAGGGCACCAAGGAGAAGCATTTACACTGTAGCATGGATAACAATAAAATTACAATTATTGAGTGAGTCCTTACTAAAATATAAGATATTCCAGTCAGGGAGTAAAGATCTGGTAATCCCAGATACCTAGGAAGCTGAGACAAGAGAATTAAATTTTCAAGGACTGCCTAGTTTACAGAGGGAATTCAAGGCTACCCTGAACAACTTGGAGAGCTCTTGTCTTGAAATATAAAGTAAGAACAAATATGACCTGGAATGTAGCTCAGTGCCAGAGTGCTTGCCTAGTATGTATGAGACTCTGGGTTCAATACCTGTTACCCCCCAAAATGGAGAAGAAATAAACCCCCCAAACACTCTGGTCTGAATTTTTAAGACACATTTAATTATTCCTAAAGTATCTGCTATATCTCTGATTCTATCCAAACTGTCTTTACTTCTATTTTTTACAGGTGAAAAAAAATTATCATACAAATAGTACCCTTTGGCTCAAAGCTCAGGTGAATCCAATATCCATGCTCTGGCCAGAATTCTTTGTGGTTTCTTCTGCTGAGTAACCCTGGCCTTGCTGTCTGTGGTATCCAGCTGGCAGGGCAGGTGGATTTGTCCACATTCTCAAGCAATACAGGTAGCATTTGACATGAGAGTTCACTCACAATCTAGACTCAGAAATGGCTGTGTGGAAGCTGGGATGAGATCTGTGTTGTTACTGGTCGCCTTTGAATCAGAAACAGAAAAGAAGTAAAAACCACCTTTTGGCTATCACCTTGAGAAGTCAGATGACATTTCAAATCTTCATCCACTATCCTTCAAAGCTCCTGCTGTAAGAATAGACCACCCACTCATTTCACTGTCCCCCCTAAGATGCAGGATTGCTTGCCACTTACACATAAAATTACAGCTAAAACCCTCAGTGAAATGTTAGGATGCCATAAGGACCTCGTACAGTCTTCTAAGTGAAAATTAACTTTTCATTTTAAAATTTTTATATAACAGATTAAAAAGTGTGTGTATTTACAAGGTGCAGTGTAGGGTTTTGAAATGTGTATACATGCAAGATGATTAAATAGAGCTGATTAACATATCCATTGCCTCACATCCTCATCAGTGTGTGTGTGTGTGTGTGTGTGTGTGTGTGTGTGTGTGTGTGGTGAGAACATTTAAATTCCATTCACTTAGCAATTTCCAAGCAGACATTGTTATTAACTCCAGTCACCATGCTGTTTGTCAGATCTGCAGAATGTATTCCTCCTGCTGGGATGATATTTTGCGCCCACCACTTTCCCCAGTTTCATCCCTCGCCTTACATCCTGGCTTCATCTGCTATTCTGCACCCACGGCAAGCCTCCTGCCGCTGCCCTGTGGCACCTCCCACAGCAAGGACCTCCTCTCCCCTTTCTGATCACCCCTTCACTCTCTGGTCTCATCTTTTGGGGTCCCTTCACCACTCTCCAACACTGTAAAGTTCAGGTGCCCATCTTAAACTCCTGGACTCTACGTCTCCCCTGCCAGAAAACGAGGCGCCTGAGGACAGAGGTTATATCTTTTCTATAATGCGGGAGTTTACTTCATTGATGCTAAATCCAGGAAACTTAGATTGCATAATGCCTGATGTAAGTAAGCATCTATTCCAACTTTATTAAAACATACTAATAGGTAATATTACTGGTAGTGGTTTTGCTCATGGTACTATATTCAAGACCAATGGACTTTGGATATCTGGTTCAAACATGTTTGAGAATCCAAACTCTGGTACCTTCAGAATTCAGTAGAACAGGAAGGCAAGAAAGACTAGTTTATCTTAGAGACTGATGGCTGGTGAGGCACCATTAATGGGAAGATAATCTTAGTTGTCCCAATCTAGGATGAAGGGATGGCACTGACATCTTGCAGATAAATACGGGAACCAGTACACATACTGAAGTACACAGGACAGCACGCTACAATATAGACACATCCATCCCCAAATGTCAACGTGGACAAGGTTGGAAAACTGGGCTCCGAGGGAACAGTCATCCTGAGTTCAAGGTACTAGCTTGCATTGCTGAATACTTCCAGGAGTCGTCCAACATCTAATACAGAGGACAGATTTATTTCTAAGACTGATAATGCTCCCATTCTCATCATGTGAGCTTCATATAGTGCACTGTGGCTTGTTTCTTCTGTACATCAAAAAGCATCAGACTTAGACAGGCGGTGGTGGTGCACGCCTGTAATCCCAGAATTCAGGAGGCAGAGCCAGGCGGATCTCTGTGAGTTCAAGGCTAGCCTGGTCTACAGAGTAAGATCCAGGACAGGCACCAAAAGTACATGGAGAAACCCTGTCTTGAAAAACAAACAAAATTTTTTTAACCTATTTGGCTATATGCTTTGTGACTAGATTCATTAATCATAAGATAGAAAATAATTACTATATGAATATACCATGCATGAAGTATTTATTCTCAAAAAGTTAAAATTCAACACTAAAGGTTTCTTTTGGAAGCAAAACTTCTAAAGCCATCTGGCAACTTTTTGCTTTTAAGTTCATTTAGGTAGGGGATTCTGGAGTATTATCATGATTGCCTCAAATAATTATGTTAAAGTCTTTCTTTTCCTCAAGTGTTGGTTAATATTTTCTTGGTAAATAGGTTGTTACTTCAAACATTTAAATGAGGAATCTTAATGAAAATCTTTTAAGAACAATCTTATAAAATTGCTCTATTGTATGTAATGACTTCAATTTTCACTCCACCATCAAGGGGATCTCCAGGCTAGAGAAGTTTAAAACATATTTATAATTCTGCATCATATTGCCAGTAAAAGAAGCAGTCAAAAACTGGGCTTAGTTTTGTTATTTCCTCAGTTTTGATTTTTTTTTTTAAGTTTTATTTTGCTTTGCTTTGGGGAAAGCAATGTGAATTCATCATTCATTTGACAGATTTCAAACTTTCTTGTTAAGCCTGTGCTGTGGGCATGGTTAGCTTACCCCTGAGGCCGATACGGAAATAAATGTGTAATGA
This sequence comes from Onychomys torridus, assembly GCF_903995425.1. NCBI lineage: Eukaryota > Metazoa > Chordata > Mammalia > Rodentia > Cricetidae > Onychomys > Onychomys torridus. The sequence continues at coordinate 18,912,039 of NC_050462.1, forward strand.
AAGTTGCTTTCACAGTTTCTTCATAGTGACTATCGAGTTCTGTCTGGGACATTTACGAGGTCAGAGTTGCAGGTCAACTTATACATTCCCTTTGCCTCACTCAATTTTGAATTTGTGCCATCTGTCCCGGGAAGACACAATGGGTACTCATGGCTGTATCAACATGCTTGAGTGCTTCAACTTGAGAAATCATTGAAAACAAGACAGAATTAATCGAGGGGCTATCACCACCAGCCTCCATGCTGAATAGCAACAAGAAACAAAGAGGAGGGTGAGCAGATGAGAACTTCTCCCCAGGACTGGCTTGGAGAACGAAACAGAAGGAGGGAGGGTCTTTCCAGAAGTTGTGTTTGAAGTACGAAGAAATGTGTGGCTGGCATATGACTGCCAGCCAGGCTGACAGCATTATTAGAGGTAGGAATGATGTGCAGAATAAATAGCCACTAAATGTAGTGACAACTTTGAGTGACAGATGAAGAATAAAAATGAACAATTTCCCTGATAACATGTCAGGAAGCAAATGCCTCTTTCCTTCAGAAGAAGAAGACATGTATGACTGCAAATTCAGGCAGCTTCCCATCTGGTGAACTTCTTCTACCCTTGCAGAACTATAATTTGGGGCCCAAATGAAATGATCCTTTTGTAGAAATTGTTACCTTTTGAATGTCATGGGTGGTTTACAATGGTTCACTCAGACTGTTTCTGCCCAGTTTTAGCACTATATTATATAGTATCATTGCCCTGACTGTTGCACAAGAAATCCAGAAATAGTTCAACATTCTGTTTCGCTGCTTGGGTTTCTGTTGGGTTTGCTTTTTAGTATTTGTTTTGCTCGTTTGTTTTTTGAACAAAAGTCATTTTAAGTTCAGGGCCACTGGCCAGATCCATTTGCCTCAGTTTCTGCACAGAAATATATAATGGCTTAGAAGTTATCTCTTCGAATGAAATGATAACTAAACCTCGCTTCAATTTAGCTTTGTCAAAACAACTCAAAGGTTTGCTATAAGGGAAAAAACTGTTTCAACTACTTAGAACAAAATTCTGTGAAGTGATCGAAAGTTTTTACTTTAAACTACAAAACTTAGTTGAAGTTTAATATGAGGGTATTAAAACACCCCCCAAATTTAACTATTAGAATGAGGTGGGTTTTGTTTTTGTTTTTGTTTTTGTTTTTTTTTTAAAAAGGCAAAGTTGAAAATAACAAGGCTCTCCTTCAGGCCAGTGGGTATGTAAACCTATCAGGTAAAGGACATTGCATGCTGCTTCTTCATTAGGATAAATGTTTCTGGACACAGGGTTCCATAAAAGTCCCCTGGGAGAGACAGATCAACTAGCTAGCTGTAGTCATTCATCCTACGGCATCTTAGAGTCCTGTAGCCATCATAAGACCCCCCTCATTTGTTGTTAACTGAAGAGTCTGGTAATTGTACAGCACCAAGACCTTTGGGCCTCAATCTCAAAAGCTGAAACACTTACAGAGCTGATCGGCCCAGTTCTAAGAATTTCCTAGGAATGCTCAATATAGTTTGGATAAATGAGTCTCAGGGGACCCTTTCTGTTTTTTGAAATAATTGATTATGGCCATGTGAGCATGTGCTATTATTTAGGAGATTCTCACTTCTGCCCAGAAATTCCAAGAAATACGTTGAAACATTACTTTCACATGCTGTTACACTCTGCTATCTCTGCCCCGAGTTTTCACAGACTGTTTTATGGAAATTGTTGTTTCCACTTAGTGGAGTGATCAGAAATTCAGCTTGGCCAAATTTCCATTTTGATCTTTGCATATGACAAAAGTGCTCTTTGGAAATTAATATCCATGCTGGGTATGGTGGCAGATGCATGTCACCCCAGCACTTGAAAGGTGGAAGCCGAATCAGAAGAGCAAGGTCAACTGTGGCTACACAGGAGATGTGCAGCCTGAGCTACATGAGCCCCTGGAGACCTTATCCTGAGAAAAGGAGAGAAAGGAAAGTAACATCAGTGGATGCCTTTTGATTCAAGTTGAGTCGAGGTGGGAAGCATACAATCGATAGGAAGCCACAGCTTAGAACTCATTTCCTGGTTACCAGACATTCTCCCCTTGCCTTCTCTTACCTCCACAGACTGTACTGATCTGTCTTTATATAATGGGGACTGAGCCCCACTGTTGTTATATGATTGGCATTCAGAAGGCTGAGTTAACTGCCATCACAGTCCAACTTCTGACCCCCATCACAATATCTTCAATCCTAGTAACAACCGAGGTTAGCAAGGTTAAGGCAGCAGGCAAAGGAAGTGGCAGGACCTGAACTCAAAGTCAGACCCACTGTATTGTTTGTTGTTGTTGTTTGTGTGGTTTTTTGAAATAGGGTTTTTCTGTGTAGTAAAAACTGGATCTCGCTCTGTAGACCAGGCTGGCCTCAAACTCATAGAGATCCACTTGGCTCGGCCTCCTGAGTGCTGGGATTAAAGGTATGTGTCACCACCACCTGGGTAGACCCACCCATATTTTTAAGAGGAAGCATGGGGTTGGGGATTTAGCTCAGTGGTAGAGTGCTTGCCTAACAAATGCAAGGCTCTAGGTTCAGTCCTCAGCTCCGGGGGTGGGGGGGTGGAGAGGAAGTATGGAACACTGCCTCTCCCCCCCAACCCCGCACCCCCACCCCCACATCCCCCCCACCACATTTCCACAAGTTAGAATCTGAGAAGAACAAGAAATGCTGGTTTAGAATCTAACTGAGTCCTTGCTAAACTATGGACTCCAAGGTCCTTTTTTTTTTTTTATGGCTAATGAAATGTGGCCGTTGAAGAACCTTCTTTTATCCCTAGCAAGTACAACAGAAAAGAGAAATGGGGAATAAAGAGATAGACTTTATATAATATTTTGAATCACTGACTGTGTGAATAGAGACTAATTTAGATTTTAAATTGCTTTACTAACATAAACTATATGTCAGAAAATGCCAGTCACTTCATAAATGGAAGTTGCATATTATTATCCCTGTTTGCAAATGAGTATAAACTGAATTTCAAAAGAATGAATTATTTTCCTCAACCCATGCCACAAGCAAAGGACAAAGTTACTATTCAAAGCTAGGCAGCTTGTCTCTCGTCCTAGCCTTAGCCACCATAATATTCTGTCCCCAGCAGGAAAGAGTAGCCAGCTCCTTGTGATACTCTTAAATCAGTTTCCCAACCAAGCATCTGTGTGCCTTTCTTGGCAGCACTTGAACATCTCCAGGGAGGCGCTGAGGTTCTTTTCAGAGGCTTTCATATTTTGTGCTCAGCCTCAGTGTAACTGATATTCACTGTTTAACTGCTCCAGAGGGTTTCATGTCTGATGCACCACCACAGGTTCCTTCAGACACTGTCTTTCTCACAGAGACATTTCCACATCTAAAAGAACATTTGTTCTCTCATTGTCCTTTGTGAGTGACTGTCCTTCACTCCTAGAGACCATTCTCATAATTCCTTCTTTCTGTCAATAATTCCTGTATCGGGAACTGCCTTATGACTGCTCTATGGACTCGGCTATTCCACAAATTCATTCTTTTATTATTTTGCAGTAAATAGAATCCTGCATTTTAGCTGGAGACATTGCTAGGCAGCTAAAAGATCATTCTCCAGTCTTTCTTGCTTACATAAGTGACCTCATGACTAAGTTTTAAGAAATGAATGGCAAACAGAAGTTAAGTGTGACCTGCACTTTCCCTTTAAACTGAGAAGTAAGTAAGGGTGGAGAGGCTATGATCAGTAAAGCATAAACATCAGGGCTTGAGTTCAAATCCCCAATACTCACATAAAAGCTAGGTTCTGTGGTGCTTGCCTCTAATCTCAGTCCTGGCAAGTGGAGACAGAAGGATTCCTATGGCTTCTAGCCACCCATTCTAGATGAATCCGTGAGCTCCAGTTTCAATACAAAGTCTCAAAATATAAGATATGGAAAAATGATATGACATAGAGTGACTAAAGAAGATATCTATGATCATCAGCCTCTGGCCTCCACATGCAGAAAAGCACACGTGCATACACACACACACACACACACACACACACACACACACATAGTGATATTTTATTTGTATTGAAATGTGATTTTATTTGTATGTTAATAAAGTTGCCTTGAGGTCAGAGTAAGCCAGAGCAGAAGCTGGGCAGTAGTGGTGCACACCTTTAATTCCAGCACTTGGGAGGCAGAGCTAGGTAGATCTCTGTGTGTTCAAGGACACAGCCAGCATGGCAGACACACTCCTTTAATCTCAATACCAACCATAGAAGACCTGGAGGTCTGTACAAACAGGCAGTGACGAGGAGGTCATGTGGCTGGGTTTACAACCAATGAGAAAACAGAACAGAAAGTCTATAAAAAAGATAGGGCACACAGAAGTAGGTCTCTGGCGGAGAGGAAGGACAGCAGAAGCAGTGAAGGGTAAGGTTTTCCGCTCTTGCTCTGACCTCGTGGTTTTTAACTCTGCAATTGGTTCTGTGTTTCTTATTTAACAAGACAGTTACATCTACACACACATACACATACATACACACACACACACACACACACACACACACACACACACACATAGTGATATTTTATTTGTATTGAAATGTGATTTTATTTGTATGTTAATAAAGTTGCCTTGAGGTCAGAGTAAGCCAGAGCAGAAGCTGGGCAGTAGTGGTGCACACCTTTAATTCCAGCACTTGGGAGGCAGAGCTAGGTAGATCTCTGTGTGTTCAAGGACACAGCCAGCATGGCAGACACACTCCTTTAATCTCAATACCAACCATAGAAGACCTGGAGGTCTGTACAAACAGGCAGTGATGAGGAGGTCATGTGGCTGGGTTTACAATTTACAACCAATGAGAAAACAGAACAGAAAGTCTATAAAAAAGATAGGGCACACAGAAGTAGGTCTCTGGCGGAGAGGAAGGATAGCAGAAGAAGTGAAGGGTAAGGTTTTCCGCTCTTGCTCTGACCTCGTGGTTTTTAACTCTGCAATTGGTTCTGTGTTTCTTATTTAACAAGACAGTTACATCTACACACACATACACATACATACACACACACACACACACACACACACACACACACACACACACGTACACATGCACGCACGCACACACATTCGCACTTAGTATTTCCATTTCCATCCTTTCCTCCCTCTGCCTTCTGCTGTTTTAGAACTAAAAGCAATGGCTACAGTAGCAGAACCTCTCATGGATCATCAGCTGATCTGGAAAAAGAAGCTACAGACAGCAGATGAACAGAAGAGACGAACCTCAAACCCTCACTCACCCTAGACTACCTTGCTCTCTACTTCCTTAACAGGGAAAGTAATGGAATTCTCTGCTGTTTATCCTGCAGTTGTTTGGATGTCCCTGTGATCTGAAGCTGATGTTCACTGGTAGGCAAGTGTAATGATGGTATTCTTTTCAATTCTTTTCTTATGTTTTGTTGCTAGGAACCAAACCCATGACTTCATCCATACTGTCTTAGTTTCATTTCCTGTTGCTGTGATCAAATACCCTGACCAAAGCAACTGGAGGGAGAAAGTGCTGTGGAATAATCCTTTTGTACATTATGAAAATGTGTTGCTCTCATTATTATTGAAAAGCTGATTGGCTGACAGCTAGGCAAGACTTTCGGGGCAGAGAGAATGCTAGGAAAAAGCAGGGCAGAGTCAAAGGTGTCACAAGCCAGACACAGAGGAAACAGGACATGTAGAAAATGAGATGACAAGTCATGAGCCACATGGTAGGACTTAGATAAGAAATATGGGTTAATTTAAGTTTTAAAAGCTAGTTAGTAACAAGCCTAAGCTACCAGTCAAGCATTTATAATTAATAGTAAGTCTCCCAGTGGTTATTTGGGATGCAGCTGAAGGAAGAGAGCTGATTGCGGTCACAACAGAAAATGCCACCTACAAGAATGGGCTTGCTTATGTTAGCACATGATTACAGGTTATAGTCCATCATGGTGGGGAAGTCAAGGCCTCAGGAACTTGAATCAGCCAGTCACATTCACAGTCAAGAGTAGAGAGAGGAGGAATAAATGAATAGTTGCATTCAAGTCAATGTCTCCTTTTTTATTTAGTCTAGGACATAACCCCAGAGACAGTGCTGTCCACTTCTAGACTGAGTCTTCCCACATCAATTAAAGTTATCAAGACAAAGCTCCAAGACCATGCACACAGGTCAGCATGATCTAAACCATCCCTTGCCAAGACTCTCTCCAGGTCATTTTAGATGATGCTAAGCTTGTGTTCTATCTTTGAACCTCACACTCAGCCCACAGAGACTGCATTTTATTCAACTCTGCATTCAGAGAACTATGGAGCTCAAAGTCTCAGGGAGTCCAGGTTCCACTAAAAAGTGTACATTGAATTAAACCTCCAGGATCATTTAAAAGGCCTGGAGTTCTCCATTGAAGATCTCCACAGAGGTTCCCTTCAGCCTTCTTCTCCACACATAATTAAATTCATTCAAAATAAATTATGGAATTCTTTCTCTTTCAATTTGTTGTGATAATAAGTTATATAATGGGAAATACTTAATTAGAATGTATTACAAATATTTTGTAGTCTTAAATGTATTTCATTAGCTTTAGAATTAAAAAGTGTTGCCAGAGTTTTGTTTTCTGCCTTCTATTGAAAACACGTTCCTTCAGCTTGATTGTTAAAGATTAAATTGGTTGTGAAAAGGAGATAAACTGAAAACAAACCAATGTTTATAATATATTTTATAAAGAAAATTCATTCTGACTTTCAAACAAGTCAGTTGCAAGCACAGCTTTAGAAAGTAGCATATTTGAAAACTGCTAGATGGAGTTACCCATGGACATGTAATCTGTAAAAGTCAGTTTTTGAACCTTCAGAATGTTGAGGCTGTAGGATATTTCTTAACCATAATTAGCTAGCCATATTACTTTTGTCAATTTGTATTATTAATATTTCATCTTTGAAAATATTGGTTGTAATTTCAGCATTTTAGTGAAAATATTCTTTTTTTAAAGATTTATTTATTTATTATGTATACAGAAGAGGGCGCCAGATCTCATTACAGATGGTTGTGAGCCACCATGTGGATGCTGGGAATTGAACTCAGGACCTCTGGAAGAGCAGTCGATGCTCTTAACCTCTGAGCCATCTCCCCAGCCCATGAAAATATTCTTACGTGTAGAATGAAATCTTACACGTATCTTGGGCTTCCATATCATACAGGTAAAGAAAAGCTGCCAATTCTCTCCATGAAATGACTCAGTGCACACAGTGAAATATTTATAAAACCTCTCTATTTGAAGACAAAATGTCCATTATTATCTCTTCTCTACCTTGGAGGATCATTTAGACATATCTGCTTTCACATTTTACCACTATCATATACTTTAATTTTTAGTGACTAACTACATTAAAAAAGCAATAGTCACCAGGCACATGCCTGTAATCCTAGCACTCGGGAGGCAGAGGCAGGTGGATCTCTGTGAGTTTGAGGCCAGCCTGGTCTACAAAGTGAGATCCAGGACAGCCTCCGAAGCTACAGAGAAACCCAGTCTCAAAAAACAAAACAAAACAAAACAAAAAAAGCTATAGTCATTATTAACTGCCTTTATTGTTGTTTATTATTATTTATTATTGCTTATTAACATCCTTTGGCAGGGCTCTATTCTAAGACCTTTACATCTTTCACAAATAGGATACTGCAATTCAAAAATGATATAAATATGTGGCAAATAACACGGCTGAGAAGCAGGAGAGCTATGATCCAAATGCAGGAGAACTTAATTTTGCATCTAGGTTCTTTGCATCACTGAGCACTGTGCTGCCAGGACACACTCTATATCTGATCATCATGTGAGGTATGAATTCACCATGCTCTTGTCATGACCACAGCAGCTCACATGACCCAGATGTCAGATACTGCTTCATATGATTGCTTTTATACAAATGAAAAAAACTACATCATCATCATCATCATCATCTAGAGCCCACTCCAGTTGCTTGTCATTTGAGTTTCCTGGGAGTCAAAGCCCCAGAGCAAACAAGACAGGCTATCTAATTCTTATATCAATTGAGGAAAATATTTTGATATCATATTCTAAAGTTAATGTCAAATAATGATACTAATTAATTTTAGAGCAACTGTGCTAACTCTATAAGGGAACATCCTCAACAATGCTTTATACAGCAGCTTTACAGAGAAAAGAGAAGTGATATTATCTGCCTGCTCCTTAAGTCATGTCTCTCTGAAACCCATGGTGCAATGGGAACGAATGATTCAGCAACCAAAGTATCACAGTTAACAGCTAGAAACATTCTAGTGAACTAACTTGTGATATATGTATGAAATTCAAAAATATCAGGTCACCTTTATCAGGGCACAAAATCTGTAGTCACCTAGAAGTTTTACATGACACTTATTGTTCAGATTATCTCAGTGTTTCTTTGAGTTGTACAATGTCACCCAAAATTAATACCGGGTGTGTGTTGATTCTCCCTTTAAGCTAAAAACCCTGCCCATCATTTATATATCTAAACAGTGCACTCTTCTGCTGTCTAGAACATCTCCTCATGTAGCTGAAACCCTCTCGTTACACAAACAAAACTGTTATATCTACATATCTATTGGTCTTTGCCAAAGACACTTGAACTGACCTACTGAAAGTGCTTCCTCCCACTCTCTCAGCAGGTTATGTGAGGACATGAAAACCACCCTCATGTATGTACGAATCAAGAAACACAACTTTGCCTGCACGCTTGTCTGTGGACAAGGCCATTCTAATAGTCACAACAGAAGGGGTATTATGAAATAACGTGGTCCTTTTCCTCATTAAGACATCCTATAAAACACAGAACTGGGTATGGTCCTTCTTGGGGGAAATTTAGACATTTCAAATTCACAGTTGCCATTGCCTACTCAAGGATAATCATGAGCAGCAATCTTACCTTAGATGCACAGAGGCTCAAAAGGAAAGCAGAACATGCATAATTGCTTACCTAGTTCACAAAGGTACTGAGAAGTCTAATGCTTGCAAAGCTCTGGCTTTGAAGTTGGGTAGCACATCTCTCCACATCACTATCAGCGATGCCCATATGGTCCCATCTTCCATTAGCTGGATGTAGATGTTGCACACATCTGATGGCTAAGAAAACAATTGGCATGATTAAAAGGTCCCCCTCCATAGGGCAGTTTGTCCACAAATGAAGTTGTCTTGATCTTACAGGAAAAATATTTCACAGCTTGAAATAATTTTTTTTTGGTCATCAATGAGCTTTAAACTGTGGCTTAGGCTGGCAATGCACAAAAATGACTTTGAATCGGCATCTGGCTTAAAACATTTCTTTTTAAAAAGCAAAGGAAGCCTCCATTCCTATCAGGTGACCCTCTCTTATCTGCTATCGAGACGATGTTCAGATCCTTTGCTGTTGGGTGAATTAAGTTTAACGGTAGATAAAATAAAGGTAGCGTTACACTATGTAAACTGATATGTTTAAAAAAAAAAATTAACGGTCGGTTCATCTACCATGACACAGAACACAGTTCTTTGTGTTCATTCTTCTTAGTTCTAGAAACCATATGTAATTCATAGTCAGCAGGAATGTATGAACTTTTAATTTGCATTAAACTAGGGTTTATTTGAGAGCAACCAAGCATTGGAAGTCCATGCAAATTACCTGAGTCTCAGACTTTGAATTAAGTAGAATGTTAGTCTAGTGCTGTCTTTTACATTTGTTTTTACTTTATCAAATAAGGAGAGTAATTTAAAATACCTTCTGTTTTTTCCCCCTACTAAGTTTTTCTGTTAAAAAAAAAAATAGAATTTTTAAGTTAAAAAACAAATCTTCATTTTTGTATGCCAGTTTCTCTGTAAGAATTACACGCTATTCAAGCTTTTGCATTTCTTTGTAACGTTGCTTAAAGTGTTTCTGTTTGAACATTGGGTATTTAGTGGCACTGGCCTTCCCCACAGCCACAGGTCATTCTGATAAGAACCTAGCAGGTGAGCTGAGCTATTTCAGTAGAGTAGCTATTGTTGCTGCCCTGCGCATCTCAATGAATAACTGATGCAAAATCTCCTTGACTCCCATTCTGGTCCATTTTCGAAAAAGCAGAAGTCAGACCCTTCAGAAAGGCTATCCATTATCTTTGTACTGAAATAAAAGATGTCACCTATAGTCACTCCATTTTCCTCAGATTGAAAAACACACAGTAGCTCAAAATGAGACTTGTAAGTAGCACGCTACATAGGAAGATGTTTTTGGAACTGTATTTACATAGATCAATGAGGTTTTACTAAAAAAAAAAAAAAAAAAACCAATTCAAGAAAACTAGAGTTAAGATCATCATTTTAAATATAAGTGCTTGATGTTATGTGCAGTATCTGAGTGACAATACTTGGGTTTTCTAGCAGCGGGCTGGATGCTTGACCTAGAGGTTCTGTGACCTCAATTAACTACATATTTATAAGTTATGGTTGTTCTGTGTGAGGTTAGGAAAAGCAGATATGGTTCTAATAGCAAGAACATGAGCTGGACCACTAGCTTGAGGACAGCCTGGGCTACACAGGGGGCCCTTGTGAAGAGAGGAAAGGAGGAAGATGGGAAGGGAAGAGAGGAGGGGGAGGAGCCAGAGATGGGGTGGGATGAGGAGGAGATGGAAAGAAGACAGATAGGCAGGGAGGGAAGACAAGGGAGGGAAACAAAGGGAGGAAAGTAGGAGGAAAGAAGTGAGAGAGGGAAGGAGGGAGGTGAGGGAGGAAAAGATGATGAAAAAGGAAAAAAGGAGGGGATTAAAATAAGAAAAGAAGGTTCTAGATATGAAAAGAAAAGGCTAATTTCATTTGAGAACACTTGACCTGAGACTGAGGGATTGGGGTTAGCCATCTCTGACATCTCATTGTTTTCCAAACATAAACTGTAATATCATGCTTATAAAACCTTCCCTGCATGCTTCCCAGCTACTCAAGTTTATTACTTTCTATAGGCAGGGCCATAACTCATAACATGCTCTATCATCACTTGTTTCTTATTTTTGTCTTTCTCTCCTCTAGCCAATTTTATTAAAAATCTGCTTACTCTGTCTTGTCATCATGCAGACACCCACAGGCCTGGCTAGCCAACTGGTGTGACCACGCTGCTGTATGCAGCTTTACAACTGGCTTGGATTTCAAATCATGGAAATAACAATCAGTGCCAGTTTTTACTTGCTGTGTTTAGTGAGGGCAAAGCTTCCCCCATTTACAAGGGAGTCAACTGAGCTTAGGCTCATATACCACATTATTACTCGCAGAAATAGACCACTGTGATCCAAAAATAAAAGAAATGATTTCAAATGACTGATATTTTCAATTTTCTACAATAATCTTTTTTTTTTAGGTTTTAGCCTTACACAATGTATACTCTTTGTGCAAAGCTATTGTTTTATCAAATTATTCCATATCAGTATGACTGATGAATGGTAGCTAGAAGGTAAACTTCAGTGCCTACTAGTATACTTCAGTTACATTCACTATCAATTATTCCAGTCTTCATTAATTAGTTATATGAAACACAAACGTGTTCTTCAAGGAGGTGGCCTCATTATAATTAGATAAGTATGGCTTCATAGGGATCTAGTGGGCATATTATATAACTCACACAAAGGATAGCATGTACCGACTTCATTCCTCATGATAATTTCAGTAGCCTGTTAAAAGGGGGATCTTACTGGTAGAGAAGGTTGTATTAGGACAAAGTAGATCCACTTTGAAAGAAAAAAGGAAGAAAAGGATTCTAAAAGCAAATGTGGGGTATCACGTCCTTTGTTTTTTTCCCCACTTGATTTCATGGCTTGGTTATAGATTTTACTAATGCAGCCTTATAGCATGTGATCTTTATTCATCTCAGTGACAACACAGATCCTTTCCCTTTTCTCCCTCCATGGGATATACTCTGGACTTAGGTAAATCCATTTTCAATTTGTCAAAGCAAGCTTGTACTTTTCAAATGGTCTTCCGTCTTGTACTACCCACGCTTTCATACTAGAATCATTCATTACTCTCTCGTGTTAGTTCTACTAGAAGAAGGGGCAGTGAATGTCTCCAGTGGGGTTGTGGTTAAGAACATATGTCATTGGTGGGGTGGGGTATAGGTTTCAAAAGCCCACGTCATTCCTAATTAGCTCTCACTCTGCCTCATGGTTGGTGTCTCAACATGTAGGCTCTCAGCCACTGCTCCAGCGCCATGCCTGCCTGTCTCCTGACATGTTCCCCGCCATGATGGTCATGGACTCACCCTCTGAAACTATAAGCAAGTCCCCAATTAAATATTTCTTTAAAAGCTTGCCTTGGCCATGGTGTCTCTTTACAGCAATAGAAAAAGTAATTACAACAACAATTTACTAGGTTGCAAAAAAAAAAAAAAAAAGAAAAGAAAAGAAAAAGAAAATATAACACTTTTACGCGTATTTCTCCAATGATTTGGAATCTTCCATCAACAACTTGTGTTTAGAATCCTGCCTCTGTGAAAAAAATCACACTAGCCCAGCTGCATCATGGGAGCGAGAATCCTCTGGCCACCACAGGAAAGAAGCCTTGCCTGAGAGGCTAGTTTGTGAAGGATACAGCCTCTGTCACTCACCATCCAGCTGCCCAGAACCGCTTTCTACATCGACCATGAAATACGCTGAAGGCTAAAATTGATGGGTGGCTCCACTGACATGCAGTTCTCAGCTTGCTTAACCAAAACCCCGCTCAGAAACGCTTTACCTGACTTCCGGCAGTCAAAATCCACTTTGAAATTCTCAGCGACTATGGAAACCTGGAGGTTTGAAAATGTTAAGTTTTTCCTGGAAGACCCATTCAAGCGGTGTTTCTTTATCCTTTTATTTCCTCCAATGAACCCAAAGATAAAAACGGCTCACTGGAAATTCATAAGCCTTTTTAAATATGTTCCACAGAAAAATTTCATTCTAAGCATTCTCAATCTAGTTTAAATATTTTTTAAGAAGATTTAGTAGCCTAAGAAATATGGGGAGGGTGGTATATTGGTGTGTCAGATAAACATATAAATAAATTAATCTATAAGAAATAATCAATAGAATTACATTGGAAAATAGGAATTCAATTTCGATTCAGCTTAAATATCATCACATTCTCAGTCAGGACTTAGCCTGCAGTTTACTCAAAGTGGGAATTCTCCTTGCTTGTCTCTAATTCAACATCTTGTTCCTGACTTTCTTAGCATATAATTTATAATTGTCTATGTCCCAATAGCCTACCATAGGATCTCACACTCCAAAGAACATGAATCATAACTCATGATAATTTTGGACCTCAGTAGATTCATGGTAAACATTTATTCAGTCAATGAACTCATACTCACAAGGAAGTCATAAAAGAAAATTATTTTATTTCTTTATATTGGCATGCCATTTATTTCAACTCAAATGTTAAGTTGCTAGAGTGTGGTCTCCCTTACCCCCATAAAAAGCAAGGCCTTCCAAAGCAATTCATTTCTACAAAAATTAGTTTATCATGTTTCAGGGAGTCCACCTAGCAAGCTTGGGGTTCTCAGACTGACAGATGAGGCTGCCACCATTGTTCTCTGAAGCCTATCCGGTGGTAGTCCCGCCTTCCCGGTGTCCTTCAAGCCTTAAAAGGAGCAATGTGTACCAAGTCCTGTGCCCAAGAGAGACCAGTCACTACACAGAGATATGTGGCAGCTGCTGGCAGTCTGGTAACAGCTGAGGCAAGAGAGTGGGGCAGAACTAGAGGGGTTTCATACAGCGTGTTAAGGATTCAGGTCTGAGAATGGGCCGGGCGGTGGTGGCGCAAGCCTTTAATCCCAGTACTTGGAGGCAGAGCCAGGCAGATCTCTGTGAGTTCGAGGCCAGCCTGGGCTACAGAGTGGGTTCCAGGAAAGGTGCAAAGCTATACAGAGAACCCTGTCTTGAAAAACCATTCATACTGGGAATGTATGAAAATGATCTGAACAAGGGAACAGCATCAAGAAAGATGGCCAGACCAGAAGCGCCCATCCTGCGTTAACAACCCTAAGCTTTGAGTTTGGCTTAACAGCCTACCCCAAGGGCTGGACGTGGACTCGGGAAAACAGTCCAGTTGGTAGTTCCTGCTTAAGCTACAGCTTACATCGCTTTCAGTTCTGTCTTTTATGGAGGACATAAGTTCTGAGTAACTTCCAGAGCCACCCAAGTAAAAATAAATCAAGAAAGATTCTGCTTTCCACTCTACTTCCCTCTATGTCCTGAGGTAGGAAGAAAGCCAGCGAGGGTCTCTATTATTCCAAGTTGTTTCTCTGTGAAGTATCATCGAACTTTCAATGGTTTTTCTATGCTGTATAGTTCCACAAAGAAATAAGCAGAGGAATAAGGCAAAGCCTCAGAGAATTTATGCTACCAGCTGATAAGAGAGATAGATGATAGACAGACAGACAGACAGATAGATAGACAGATAGACAGACAGACAGACAGACAGATAGATAGATAAAGAGATGATAGATGATAGACACATGATGGATTGATAGATGATAGACAGATATAAATGATAGATTGATAGGTGATAGATAGATAGGTATAAATGATAGATTGATAGGTGACAGATAGGTAGATAGATGATAGACACATATATTCACACAACATTTGCTAATAATCATGCTGCTTATGATTGTATACATTTGAATAAAAATGTCAAAGCAAACTTAATGATATCATCAGAATGCTCATAAAGTTTTCTAAAAGTCTTTTGATAACTTTTTTGATAATAAATATTCACTAAATAATCATAAATCTGTTTATGTCTTCCATGGAAAAGATTATTACCTGGTGTTTGGGCTGCCTTTTTTTTAAAAAAAAAAAAACAGCATAGGTATTAAAACTTCTTTGGGACTGAGTGTGAGCTTCGATCAGTTTTATTCATTTGTGAAAACCATATCAGACTAATTTGACACTATAAACACAGCATACACAAGGAAGGAAGTGCATTGTTCCATAGGCAGTCTTGCTGTGACTAGGCATTTCCTGTCTTTTTTTTTTTTCATCCCTAAAATACATTCCTGCAACTTCCATAAGATCCGAATTAAAAGTCCACACTTCCCAGAACTCCACGACTAACTCAGATGCTGACATGCTGATAGCTGCTGAGCTGAGAGAAACAGAGATCACATGCCAAAACCGGTTGCCTTTTGGTATGTTTTAACATCTGGACTTCAAGTCAAACGTCCTGTCAGGAAACTGGTTGCCTTTTGGTATGTGATTAGCATCTGGACTTCAAGTCAAACGTCCTATCAGGAAACCTCTGCTCCTCACACTCAATCGCTCACAAGAGGATGGGCACGAAAAAGAAGTAGAGGAAGCTGGAAGTTTGATGGAGCAGGCCAGGCACCATCTGGGTGATGTAGGAGGACTGGAGGGGGAAAGGGAACAAGATGGCATATGCTAGGAAAGTACAGATTGTAAAGAAAGGGTAGCACCCTTGTTTTGCAGACTAGCTACTACATTTATGTTGCTGAAGATTCGGGAGGCAAAGAGATATCTTCGGGTTTCTGCAGAGCTACATGGCAACATTCTGCAGCACTGAGGAGGAGAGAGAGACTCACCCATTACAACGCAATAGGTATAAATAACTGTCCATGGGTGTGAATTCTAACAACTGAGTAAGAATTTGTGGGGAGGAACCATGTCTAAAATGCCTCCTGCATTCCCCCACAGAAACGCAACCCTGGGCACAGGAGACGGGCAGAAGCGCTGTGCTTGGGGGAACATCTGGGTCTAATTACAAGCTGTTTCTGTGAGAAAGTCAACCTTTCAACCTAACTCCTCCTCTGCAAAAAAGGGGGGGGGGACAGAAAGGGTGGATTATGCCAATCTTAAGGGCTCATGTCAGAATGAAATAAACTAATGCATGAAGCCATGCAAGGTGAACCGGGAATAGCTCCACCCTAGCAGGTGATGGTGTCATACCTGGGACAGAAAAGAAACAAATACTCCGTAAACTGATTGCCTGGTGAGCTTTGCTCATACGCCTCTGTACAAGGATTCCTTTCGATTGACTTAAAGGTTTCCCAGCTTCGGCACTACCAACACTTTGAATCAGGAAACTCCTCAATGAAAGATGGAGGATGAGGGGAAGCAGACGCTTCTTGTGCATTGTACCCTGTTCATAAATAAATGCTCTTCACTCTCTCCCCACTAATTCCAATAGTAGCATGCTGGTGACCATTCCCATAAGTCAGAACCAAAAATGTCCCCTGACACAGTCAAATGTTCCCAGTGGAGGCAGGTGTGCCTGTACAAAATTGATCAGCAATTGAAAATAAAATGCTGATTTAGCTTAGATACCAGTGCAATTAATCGATTTTGGTAAAGCTATGAGAGTTCTGCTTTCTCTATCCCTGAGTCATAGGTGATAACCATAGTAGGCACCTGTGGGTACACTGCAGAAGGCACCCCACTAATCTGTTTACATGCATTATCTCCTTTACTCTTATAAGGGAGTACAATTAATTTGTAACTTCCAAATGAAGAAATAGATGCTCAGAGGGCTGAAGGGTCTTGCCCAGGTTCAAAGTGAAGTTCTGCATCCTGCTCTATAGCATTCCAGAGATTCACTTGACCACTGCTGCTGCTCATAAGATGAGGTGGCCCATAGCTTGTGTCTGATGAACGCAATTCATCTCTATCAACGGGAACATGATTTTAGACGTCAGGAGGATTAAAAATAAATACAGCTATCAGGAGTTTTAGATACTTGGTAAGTATTTACATGAGCCATGAACCCAAGTTAGGCATTAAAAGAATCAAGCATACATGAATTGAGGCAATTCCCAATGTGTGCACTGCATGCACAATTATCATTTAATTCTGTAGAAACTGGGTTTTGTGGATTATAGTTTCTCAGTAAATGTTTCTGTTTTCTTGCTTCGGTGTTAATGGAAAACATGACACTGTTCAAAACACAAAAATGTTAAGATTGGGTTTGTAAAAGTATGTATTATTTGACAGATATGACTTCCTAAAGACTTTCTATCAATAAGCTCGTGGCAAACACGATTGTTCATTAGGTTTTACACGCTGGTTACTTGTTGCCAGAGACCTAACACAAAGTTAGTACCAAGTTGCTTAATGCTGAATCTAGGCTCTTTCAAAATACTGAGATTTATTATTGTCATTTCCAAATTCAAACACTGGAGATGAGGAAAGGCTGAGTCATATGTGTTCAGTCCCAGGAGTCAAGGCAAAAGAAAACTTTAATTACTGAGTAATGTATAACTCAGATTGTCCTATTGGTGTCAATCATTAATGTCTATTGCAAGAGTAACCAGGGTTGCAAAGGTATTTAGTGTCGTAAATGATCCATCAGCAGGGGATGAAACCTTCTCCACTGACAAAGAACAAGATCGTTAAGTGCTAATTTACTACAAGGAAGTCTGATTTCACATCCCTCCGACTTCTTTTCTGCTCCCTAGGGCAAGCAGAATCCTTACCTTCTACAACTGAGCACACGTATTGTGTCCTCAAACAACAGCCTTGAATCATAATAATGCTGACAATCATTCTCTCCACTCATGCTAAGATCACACAGTGGTTCCCATGGGGGCCCAGAAGATCTTCTCTGGGCTGAGATATAGTGCGGCAAATACCATGAACAGCATGACTACAATCTCCCCTAGTGAGTGCCACAAGCCTTTGGTCAGCCACATTTTTATGCGCTGATGAAGCCCCTGGATGGGAACCCAGAAGACACTCTGCAAGAGAATTTTGTTGTGTCTTAGAACTGTGTCTATCCTGATTCACACCAGGCTTCTAATGAAGCAAGGATCTGAATTCGGAAGCCCACCACAAGTGACACGGGCTGCTTTTCTGTTGTAAAGGACAGAAACCTATCTCAGTTTTGTTTAAGGAAAATTAAGAAGTAACTGTCTTTGCTAACTGGAAAAACTTTAGGCACGAACAGATGCGAAGTACATTAAGATTCTGACACCGCCCCAAAGCATTCCCCAACACATTTGAGCTACAAACAACCGGCTCCTTTATTGGATTGTTAAAGCAAGTAACACGAAACAAAACGAAGAACTTAACAGATAGGCAGAACAACTGTTATCTTCATCTTGTAGAAGCTGTTAAATGATATGTTCTCAGCTAGTAAGCTACGTATGTCATTACTGGTGGCCCCAGATGTTCTGAATCTCAAACACTGTGCTTTTTCCCAATACAACATACTCTGAAAGAAAAATATTATATAACTTCTTTTTCCCAGTGTACTCAGCTAGTAGTTATGGGGAGGGGAAGAAACCAGCCACCATAGGAGCACTACTGGTGAATATTTGGATCATGTTTTAGTCATTGTGACTTAGAAGCATCCCCCAAAGGTTCCTGTGTTGGAATCTAGCTCCCCAGCCTGTGGTGCTAGAAGTCACAGAACCTTTAGAAGCAGGGCCTAGTACAAAGGTGTTAGATCAGTAGGGCCAGCCTTTAGGAACAGTAGTTCTCAACCTGTACGTCTCAACCCCTGCGGCAACCCTCTAGCTCCAAAAATATTTGCATTACAATTCATAACAGCAGCAAAATTACAGTTATGAAGTAGCAATGAAGATAATTTTATGTGACCACAACATGAAGACCTGTACTAAAGGGTCACAGCATTAGAAAGGCACTGCTTTAGAGGGTATATTGGGACCTTGTCGTTTCCTGTTTCTCTCTTTGCTGTCCGACTGTCATGAAGTAAGTAACACTCTTCCACCAGCCTCTCACGATGTACTGTACCCTCAGAGGTCCTGAGCAACTAGGTTAGACCACCACTGGCTAAACATCAGAAAATATATGATGAAACAGCTTTTTTCCCTCTTAAGTTCATTTTCTCAGATATTTCATTGCTCAGTGTCAGAAAGCTTAACACGGAAGTCTCTTTCCTGTGTTCCCCTGCAACTAAGTTTAATTCCACAAGAGGAATTCATAGGATTGTTTCAGGAAACTAGTACTTAAAGTCTACAGCACAGAGAAGCTGATGCTGGTTTTGATGAGCATCACGCCAAACAGCAAGATGGACAGAGGTTTACGTCAGCATGCCCACCTCCCCATTGTATACTGGCTGTGTGTCAAGATCAGCAGAAGCTACAGAAGGGACCTTGACATTCTCTCCAAACAGGTCCTTTGTGAAAATGCAGTATCTCAAGGGCAGGTAATGGGTTTGGTTCCTCATCATATCCCTGACAGTAAGCATTATTTTGGCTCAACGGAGAACATGCTTTAATGAGCCATAACATCTGAAGAATGAGTAAAGGAAAAAAAGGAACTCTGGAGACTTTATGAAGGCCACAACTGTAGATATTCTTCTTCCTGAGAGCATAATGAAAATGAATCATTTCTTAAAACTCCCATTGGTAATAAATGAAGATTACTAATTGATGAAGGACACATATAAGTTACCCTATTGTTATGGGGCTGTCTAAAGTTTCAACACAGTTACAATGGAAAGACACCAGCCCTGCCACTTAAGAGACTTTCGGCTCTGAATCCTGTCTCCCCTTGCACATCAGGGACTTTTGGACATTAAATATCTACTCTTCACTTGTGGAGTTGCGCATGATGAAATTAAAGTCATAAACTTCAATATTAAGACAAATTTGACTCCTCTCTGCGTCCGCGCCACAAGATCCATTCTTGTTCCTTCCCTCCAGAACTGAGTCTAAATTCATTGTGTCCAGCTCTTTACCCCTCATTCAGTTTTTATGCTGTGACTCAGTTTCCACACTGCTGTTCTGTTATACTTGTTCCTGAGAGCTCCTGATACCATATACCAACTTCAAAGTATTGTTTTTATTCTGTGTGCTACCCGACTTTTTGTGACCTTCAACGTTATAAACCACTCAGTCGTTAAAACTTTCCCCTCTCAACAGCTCATTCCTTTGATTTTTTTCCCCAATTACTGTTTCCCTTACATCATTTTCCTCCCACTATCATCCCACTGAAAGCCTTTAGTCCCCCATTTCTCCATTGTCTGCTATCTTTTCCATGTACACACCCTCATAGGAAATGTTATCTAAATCCATGTCTTCAATGATTTACCAACAACCTAACAAGTCTCTCATCCTAAATGTGTCTCCATTCTTGAGCTTTAGACCAATAAATCTACAAACAATCCCTCTACTCCACAGGCATCTCAGTTTCAACCCATTGACTCATTAGTCCGCTCCAACTCTCACAATGCTAACCCCTGTTCTCTGTGAATACCAGTAATATTTACTCCATTGCCAAAGTCGGAATAAATTATGTCAAATGCTTTTAGTCTTCTTGGCATTTTTTTTTTATTTGACTCATTTCCCCAAGCTCTCTAAAATTTCTATTTACCACAAAAAATATTTCTTATTTGGTGTTATTAAATAAAGCCCCATTTGCCTCCATTTCCCCATCACTACAACTAAATTCATATGCATAGGTCATCCTATCAAACAAATACGATCACGTCATATCTCTGTCCAAGATGCATCAATGGCTCCCAATACTTTCAGGATGCAATTCTCCCTCCATTACAGGTTTATTATATAAGGTTCTGGACCACAAAACTCTGGCACTATTCATCTTCATTCATAGACACTTCAGTCAACTTTCATACTATGAAGCAAAACAGGTCTTCAAAGGAAATTAAAGGAATAAATTCTAAGGAGATGGGGCTGGAGAGATGGCTTAGCAGTTAAGAGCACTAACTGCTCTTCCAGGGGACTAGGTTTAACTCCCCACACGGCAGCTCACAACTGTCTGTAACTCCAGTTCCAGGGGCCCCAAAACCCATGGCAAAACACTAACGCACATAATATAAAGTAAATAAATAAACAAATAAATACCTAGAATGGAATATATAATTTTTTTAAATCCTGAGACGATTGTCTCTAGATGGTATGACTCCTACTCAACCTTACACAAACAATTCTTCCTACACAAAGAAAATTTCGTACTATGTTTTTGCTCTGAAGCTTAACATGTTATCTAAAAATGAATCCTCCCTAGGCATAGTGGTGCATGCTTATAATCACAGCATGTGAAAAGAGATGGAGGCAGGAGAATTGCCGCAAGTTCTGGATTCACAATGAGTTCCAAGTTAGCCTGGACTAGAGTGAGATCCTGTCAAAAATAAACAGTCCTAAATTTTACCCTTCTTTTTAGGAAATACTCTCTCCAAGGAGGACTTTTAATAAGATATTTAAGAATTCCCACTCCCCAAAATATATGAGAAATTCCTGAATTTATAAATGGGATGTGTTCCAAAAATTCTTTTATAACTTGGATCTGTGAAACTTGGAATGCATTTTCTCATAGAAACAATGTTTTATATTTTTATTTAATTTCGACTTAAACTATTTTTAAAGTGATTTAAAGCATTATATAATAAAATACATATGTCATAAGCTTTTAAATAATGAAAGAGAGGTCCATAACAATATATTTGGCCTATGGAAAGTAATTATATCATAATTCCTATAAACCTACACTCACCCAAAACTAAGAAATGTTAACTCAGAGAATCCTGCTGCACAATTCAAAATGAAGAAAGTAATAAGAACCCTTTTCTTTCTTTCTTTCTTTCTTTCTTTCTTTCTTTCTTTCTTTCTTCCTTCCTTCCTTCCTTCCTTCCTTCCTTCCTTCCTTCCTTTCCCTTCCTTCCTTCCATCCTTCCCTCCTTCCTCCTCCTGTTCCTCCTCCTCTTCTTCCTGTTAACTTCTCTTTGGTGTCTCATTGTCTAATAAAATGATGTAAGGTGACTTACATGATATATGTTTGGGTACTCAACTTTGGGGGAAAAAAGGGCTGGCCCTATTGCCCTTTATAGTATACTCGATAAACCTATTTTTATGAAAAATACATATCATACATAAATAATTAGTACATGAAGGTAATTTAATTTAAAAAGCAGAAATATTAATACATGACTGATTATTAAAAACAGGATTTAACAAAACAGAGACCACACACATGATACCCTACAGAAATTTATATAGTTAATTTGAGAAATAAGAACCTACCACTCTGATGATATGGAACACACTAGGAAGAACTACACAGCAATCACTTGGAACATACGTACATATGTTATTGCACTTAATCCTTGGAATCACACTGTGAGGTAATACTATTGTTACTATTGCTTCATTTTACAAATGACAAAACTGAGGCCAAAAGTGAATAACTCATGAAGTTATTACAGCTACAACACTAAGATCCCCTTACATTTTTTTCTCAAATATCAGTGGCGTCTCAGAGTCCTAACAGAAGTTGAAAAAGAGAAAAAAAAAAAAAAAGGAAATGATTTTTGACTCTGCCAACCGTGAGATGTGTGGACTTGCCACTGCCTTTCTCGTGATAGTGCACAGAAATACCCATCATGCTCACTTATTTCCTCCTGTGTCTTGAATCCTAAACTTACCTAAAATATTATCATTTTTACATACAACCAACAAAAGCTTAGTGAGATATTTTAAATTCCTACTTTCATCATAAGTATACAAATCCAGTTTGTATTTTCACTAGCAACACATTGCAAACACAATAGGGCCACATTTCCACTGCTGAGTAACATATTTTAAGAGTTTAGTAATTTCATGTAGCCATTGGCTACCATATTGGACAGTATAAAGGGGTGATATTTTATTTGTGCTTTGATAAATAAAGCTTTCCTGGACATCAGGGGGGAAAGGCCAGCCATTTTAAGTAAACAAAGTCAGGTAGCACATGCCCTTAATCTGATCATTTAGCAGGTAGCGTCTCTGTGTGTTCAATGCCACACTAGGGAACAGAGCCAAGCATGGAGACACAGGCCTTTAATCCCAGTATCAGCCATAGAGACCTGGAGGTCTGTACAGACAAGCAGTGAGTGACAAGGAAGTGAGGTAGCTGGGCTAAGAGCCAATGAGAGGGCAGAACAACAAGGCAAAAAAGGCATGGGTAGACAGGAAGTAGCTTGCATTTGGAAGGTTGGCTGGTGGCTCTCCCTGTTTCCCTGATCTCTCTAAGGCTTTCACCCCTATATTTGACTCTGTGTTTTTTTATTTAATAAGACCACCTAGAAATTTGTCTATAGTATAATTTCAAATGTAAACTCTGGTTCACTGGTATATCCCCCTAGGGCCCAAAAAGAGCACAACATGACTTCTTGGACTATTTAATAAATGTATGAAGCGAACGTACAGTGAACAAATAAACTATAAATATTCTCAGTCTTGGGTTGAAAGAAGAGTCATAGTCTATTCATGGCAGTTTTGCAGATGCTAATGATAAAATATCAAATTTCAGATAAATTAAATTAAATTTACTTAACATTTATCTTGTGGGCCAAGGATATAAAAATATAGTACCAAGCCATTACAGCTTCCTTTCTGATATACTTAGTTATCTGCATCCTAAATGCTATCTACATCATAAAAGCTATCTACATCCTTTCTGAACATTAGACCAGCAAATATCAGCTTGAGCCTACTCCCAATTGCCCATCTACAGAACTGAGTGCTTAGTGATTGCTATTTATATCTAAATGTTGAAGTAGCTCACAATACAGAAATCTGTAATGTACATTTCCATAGAGCATATTTCTTCTAATATGTTAACTTCCCTATAAAATATCTCAGGAGTCTTAAAAAGAAAACAATAACAGCAACATCAACAAAACTATTTTTAGTCTTACTTGAGGACAACACCAAGTATCTCATTTCTTATTAGACCATCCACAAAGCTAAGTGGTTTCTGAAGAAGCAGTATTTCAATGTGCTTAACATCTCAGTGCATACCTAGCTCAAGATAATTTCTCATCACAAATTAAATAGAGATAGTATATGGCAAGAAGAATTTGAAGGTAGATGTAGGCAGATAGCATACCAAAAAATTGCTAAATATAGTTTTTTACATCAAGCACAATTCTGGATAAAATGAAATTTTTTCCCAAGGGATACAAATTATTTATAAATACTGTTAAAATGACTGGACTACCAGATATTTAGCTGTTATTGTTGATGTGAACCCTAAGGAGTAACTCTCAAACACTCATGATCCTAATTTTGGCACTGTTGATATGAGACGATATTTTCTGACAGTCACTAATTTCAGTCAGTTCTTAGTCTTCACCCTGGGCAAGAATAAGCTTATGGAATGTCATCACAATAAGTATGGAAGTTTCTTGGTCTTCTGAGTCTGAAGGCATTGCACTGGATTTATCAGACTGATATTCAGCTAGATGATTAAAATATGCAAGGATACGACCTACATCTCAGTATATAAAACTATCATTCAGAGAAATCATTCACAATTGGGACTTGTCTAGCATTATGCGATTCATGTATCCTAGCTTCATATAAATATACCTATGAATATAGGAAAAAAAACTGATGAAACCCAAAACTATCACAGATACTCATTCTACTTTTTTTTTTTTTAAGCTGAGGATCGAACCCAGGGCCTTGCGCTTGCTAGGCAAGCACTCTACCAGAGCTAAATCCCCAACCCGATACTCCTTCTAATAACAGAAACAGAAAATTCATTAACTTCAGGTGTTCCTAGTGAAAAATTATAAATCACAGTTAGTTACTATTAGAGACAGGGACAATCACTGATATGAAAGGAGAGCTTTTTAAATCTCCAGTTCTATACAGTGTAGATCAAATCCCCAAGACAAACAATAACTGCAAGACTGGATAAAAAAAATCCCATGCAGGACACACATGTCACCACCAATTACCTTATCTTCTTTGATAAGACTCGCCTCCCAAATCACAGTGTGTGTGTGTGTGTGTGTGTGTGTGTGTGTGTGTGTAAGGAGAAGAGATAAAGATGATACTGATGGTGATGAATATACTGCATGTTTAAGGACAGTTTCAACAAGTAAAGTACCCCAGGTAGATATAAAAATATAAGCATTTCTTTGTAGCATGAATCTTAAATGGTCTTATTAATAAAAAACAAACCTAGACCAGGTATTGGGGGGAATGCTGGAAGATCAGAGAAGCAGAACAAGCCACAGCTACCTCACCTCACCTCATCAGTTCCCCAGCTGATCCTGTTTCCTCAGACTGGAAACATCTGAGTCCTCATCCAAATGGGTCTCAGCTGAACTGTGCTGCTCAAAGCCTAAAAGCTTAACCAGCCAAATGCTTCTAGTTTCTGGTCTTCACGCCTTATATACCTTTCTGCTTTCTGCCATCACTCCCTGGGATTAAAGGCTCCCTTCTTGGGATTGAAGGCGTGTGTCACCATGCCTGGCTGTTTCCAATGTGGCCTTGAACTCACAGAGATCCAGAGGGATTTCTGCCTCTGGAATACTAGGATTAAAGGTGTGAGTGCCACCATTTTCTAACCTCTATTTCTAGTGTTCTGCCTCTGACCCCAGATATGTTTATTAGAGTGCACAATATTTTGGGGAACACAATACTACCACATTTCTTAATCATGAAGAGTCTGATCTTACATGTATTTTCTTGGTTCCAAGTGTCAGACAGCAGGCATTCTAAGTATCTCAAAACCTATATCAAAACAGCAAACCGTCACCCACTAAATAGTCTATGACTTGAAATAGTAATCTATGCATGGCACCTAGAAACCTACTGATATCCAATAATCCAAATATCAGGTGACATGGCAGCCATAAACATGTATTAATAGCCATGGGAGAGTATTAAGAGATTGAGTCAATAGAAAACAAAGAAACAACCTAAGGACTTAGGACAAATTCTCTACACAGACAAACCCTTCTCACAACAAAATAAAAGGTAAGTAAACAGTCAGGTCTTGATGAAAAATGATAAAAAGTTTTCAAACAATGTTCTTGACCAAATACACATAATAAAGGAAAAAACAGAGTTAAACAAGGTAAGATCTAAATAGCACGTTAATGCGATCTAAAACATTAAAATGTAAAGGCTGACTCAAAATCAAGGGTTGGCATAGAATTTAATTATTAGTAAAGTTGATTTAAAAATAAACAGAATCAGTGACCTGAAGGTAAAATATAGAGGAAAAATATGAAAATAATGAAGTTCATATGGTAGAAATTAATAAATGGATGAATTAGAGTTCTAGATGAAAGTACCTTAAACCAACATAACAATTAAAATGGAAAATCTAATACAATTTTCTGATGGAAGATCTGCCTGTTACAGAAAAAAGAAAGAAAGAGAGAGAGAGAGAGAGAGAGAAGGAAGAAAGGAAGGAGGGAAGGGAGGGAGGGAGGAAGGAGGAAGGAAGGAAGGAAGGAAGGAAGGAAGGAAGGAAGGAAGGAAGGAGCCTGACAGACGCCCTTGGAGGGTTTTGTTGTTGATGTTGTTGTTTTTACTCTCTCAATTCCAGGCTAACACTACGTCACTGCAGGGAAATCCAAGCAGCATGAGCTTGAAGACGCTGGTCATCTCACATCCAGAGTCAAGAACAGAGTGTGATGAACACATGCATGCTTGTGAGAGATGCTCACTCTATCCACTCATGTAGTTCACAATGCCCAGCCTAAGGAATGGCACCACCCACAGTAAGCATGATCAAGGTAATCCCCTGCAGACACACTCACAGGCTAACCTGATCCTAACAACCCTTCATGGAGACTCTTTTTCCAGCAGATTCTAGATGGTGTCAGGTTGACAAACTCTAACCTGTATCTTATAAAAATTATAAAAGATAAACAAGATAAATTATACCAAGAATTTATTACAAAGACACAGTGCTTTAATTTATATAAAAGAGGCAGGCTTGTAACAATAAAGTAAAATATGTCTGGCCACAGAGTTCTCTCTAATAGTAAAAAGTATTAAGACAAACTGTCTATGAAGTTTTTGGAGGCAAAGCTTGTATCAGGCAAGAACTTACTCCTATGTGAGAATAACAGAGATAAATTCAAAAATATAGAAACTACACAGCTTTTTGAACACGGAGGGGAGGCAAAGCTGACAGTAAACATCAAATTTAGTTACACATGAATTCTTTAAATAATTACAATTACTTTGTACAAACATAAAGCAAACGCCAAGATTAATCACCAATACATAACCAATCTACTGACATCTAATAGTCCATGTTTTCATCTTTGCACCAGAGAAATCACAAATAGCACCCCAAATATTCACAGTACTATTGTAGATAAAACCAAAGTAGCTAAACCGACATAAATATCAAAGAAGAATATTTATGTTAGGGCTAGTAGATGGTACAGTCTATAAAGCACTTGTCTCGTAAGCATGAGGACTTGGATTTTGACCACCAGAGCTCATGTGATATGGTTGGCAGTAGGCACATAGAATCTCATCATCAGAAAGATGGAGACAGAGAAGGCACATCCCTGGAACCAGCTACGCTGGTTGGTGACGTCTGAGGTCAGTAGGAGACCTTGTCTCAAGCAAAATGTGTGATGCCCCTGAGGATTAACACCCAAGGTTGTCCTCTTATCTCCACACACATAAGGTGCATGCATGTACACACACACATAATTATATAGAAATAGATACGTGCATACAAAATATTAGACATGTATGTCATTGATTCTCTGTTTTCATCAATATATATTAGGCACAGACATAATTCTACAGCTTCATTTAAAAACATATGTATCCATGAGAACACAGAAAATCAATTAATAAATACATCCCTAAATATTCACAATACTTTTGCAGAATGTCAGTGTATCACTGTCTTGTCAGCCATTTCCTTCCTTACTGAAAATTTTTATGGTCTAAAACCAAAGTTATACAAGCCAGAGTTTTTAGAACACCCATGCAGTTTTTCTGAATTTTAGGCTTTATTTGCCATAGCTCTTTTTTTTATTTCTCATTTTCCTTTCATTTGCTCCTGGGAACACCGAAGCTTAGACAAGTGAGGTGGCCGGCACATTTGACCCAGCTCTGCGGCGAAGCTCGGTGACACTCGTCTCCAGTTACAAAGCCCCGGTTTTATCTTTCACTATTGTGTGTTCTGTGGGTCTGACTGGTGCAGGGTTCCAGGGCCATTAAAAACTGGCATAAAAGGAAATGAATTTCACTGTGGCATTTTCACACATTTTGTTGCTCGGCTTTCCCACTGCCATCCCCCAATCCCATGGATCTTTCTCCCAGGAGCCCACGCACCAGTTCACCTTAATGTCACGTGTCTTCTATTACTCTCTTCTCTCCTCCACCCTTAAGACCTCTTTTCCTCTCTTACAGCCTTCTTCTACTTTCTTTATCAACACCACCTACCCAACCACCCAATAAATACACACACACACACACACACACACACACACACACACACACCTACATATAAAAGAATTTATCTTTCTGCATCTGAGTCATTTAAAATACTAATACAATAATAATTTCTAGATACATTCATTTTCCTGCAAATATCATGGTTTCAACCCTTTTGAAAGGGCTGAAGAAAACTTCCCTAAATTTCATTATCTTTCAAGTGTTGATGGACATTTAGGTGGGTTTCCTTTCCTGGCCATGGTGAATAATGCAACAATAAACATGGATGGGTTAAGCATCTGAGCAGAAGGGCGTAGAGTCCTTTGGGCAGATGCCTAGGAGTCTAGCTGGGTCAAATGGTAGTTCTACTTTTCATTTTTTTGGTGTTTTTGTTTGTTTGTTTTTTGAAAAATGTCCATCCTACTTCACAGAGCGGCTGCATCAGTTTATACTTCCGCCAGGGGTGAATAAATGTTTTCACTCTACATCCTCATCAGAATTTGTTGCCAATTATGTTCTTGATGCTTAGCTATCTTAGAGATCTCAAAGCAGTTTTAATTTATATTTTCATGAACATCAGTTATTTTAGATTTTTTTATCCATGATGTTACAATAATAAATAATATGTACTTTTATAAAATATCAGCTTTTAGAAGTCTCTTATTTTTGAAAATTAAAATTAGGTTTAAAAACTTTAAAATACAATGCAAAGGGGGAAAGATGGTAATAAAGAGTGATTATGATCAAAATACATTATATGTATGTAAAGAATGAAGTTTTTTAAGTAAAAGATTTTTTTAGAAACTTAGTAGATAATAACAAGAGTTATATTAAAATATAGATACCACATAGAGTCATTTAATAGTATATTTTATTTAATAAAAATTAAAACAACTAAGTATCAATTTAAACATAATAAAGGCAATCTACAGCAAGCCAACAGCCAACATCAAATTAAATGGAGAGAAACTCAAAGCAATACCACTAAAATCAGGAACAAGGCAAGGTTGTCCCCTCTCCCCATACTTATTCAATATAGTACTTGAAGTTCTAGCCATAGCTATAAGACAACATAAAGAGATTAAGGGGATACAAATTGGAAAGGAAGAAGTCAAGCTCTCCCTATTTGCAGATGACATGATAGTATACATCAGTGACCCCAAAAATTCAACCAAGGAACTGATACAGCTAATAAAAACCTTCAGCAACATTGCAGGATACAAGATCAACTCAAAAAAATCAGTAGCCCTTCTATATACAGTAGACAAACAGGCTGAGAAGGAAATCAGAGATACATCACCCTTTATAATAGCCACAAATGATATAAAATACCTTGGAGTTACGCTAACTAAGCATGTGAAGGACCTATATGACAAGAACTTTAAGTCCCTGAAAAAAGAAATTGAAGAAGATGATAGAAAAATGGAAAGATCTCCCATGCTCATGGATAGGCAGGATTAACATAGTAAAAATGGCAATCTTACCAAAAGCAATCTACAGATTCAATGCAATCCCCATCAAATTACCAACACAATTCTTCACAGATCTGGAAAGAATAATACTCAACTTCATATGGAAAAACAAAAAACCCAGGATAGCCAAAAGAATCCTGTATAATAAAACAACCTCTGGAAGCATCACGATCCCCGACCTCAAGCTCTACTATAGAGCTACTGTAATAAAAACAGCTTGGTACTGGCATAAAAACCAACATGTGGACCAATGGAATCGAATTGAAGACCCTGACATTAACCCGCACACCTATGAACATATAATTTTTGATAAAGAAGCCAAAAATGTACAATGGAAAAAAGAAAGCATCTTCAACAAATGGTGCTGGCATAACTGGATGTCAACGTGTAGAAGGCTGCAAATAGATCATTGTTCGGCAAACCTGAACTGATAGTAGAGAAGTAGGAAGTACTCTTGAATGCATTGGCACTGGAGATCACTTTCTAAATATAACACCAGTAGCACAGACACTGAGAGAAACAGTCAATCAATGGGACCTGTTGAAACTGAGAAGCTTTTGTAGAGCAAAGGACACAGTCAACAAGACAAAGCGATAGCCTACAGAATGGGAAAAGGTCTTCACCAACCCCACATCTGACAGAGGGCTGATATCCAGAATATATAAAGAACTCAATAAATTATACATCAAAATGCCCAACAGTCCAATTAAGAAATGGGCTATAGAACTAAACAGAGAATTCTCCACAGAGGAAGTTCAAATGGCTGAAAGACATTTAAGGAATTGCTCAACATCCCTAAGTATCCGGCAAATGCAAATCAAAACGACTCTGAGATACCACCTTACACCTGTCAGAGTGGCTAAGATCAAAAACACAGAAGACAGCTTACGCTGGAGAGGATGTGGAGCAAGGGGAACTCTCCTCCACTGCTGGTGGGAATGCAAGCTTGTACAGCCACTTTGGAAATGAATATGGCGCTTCCTTAGAAAATTGGGAATCCATCTCCCCCAAGACCCAGCTATAGCACTCTTGGGCATATACCCAAGGAATGCTCAATCATACCACAAAGGCATTTGCTCAGCTATGTTTGTATCAGCTTTGTTTGTAATAGTCAGAACCTGGAAACAACCTAGATGCCCTTCAACTGAAGAATGGATAAAGAAAATATGGTACATATACACAATGGAGTACTACTCAGCAGAGAAAAACAATGACATCATGAGGTTTGCAGGCAAATGGATGGATCTAGAAAAAATCATCCTGAGTGAGGTAACCCAGACTCAGAAGGACAAACACGGTATGTACTCACTCATAGGAGGATGCTAGATGTAAAACAAAGATGACTAGACTGCTGCACAACTCCAGGGAGGCTACCTAGAAAACGGGACCATAGGAAAGACCCAAGGATCACCCAATGACAGAGAAATGGATGAGATCTACATGAACAACCTGGACGACAGTGGGAGTAATGAAGGGCAAGATTTGAGGGAAAGAAAGCTTAGGGGAGCAGGAGACCCAGCTGGATCAAGAACAGAAAGGGAGAATGAGGAATAACAGACCATAATAAATGAAGACCACATGAGAACAGAAATAGGCAGAGTACAGGAGAGGTCCCGTGAAATCCACAATGATACATCCTCTGTAGACTGCTGGCAATGGTCGAGAGAAAGCCTGATCTGACCTAGTCTGGTGATCAGATGGCCATACACCCTAACAGTCGGGCTGGAACTCTCATCCAATAACTGATGGAAGAGGATGCAGAGATCCTCAGCCAGGACCCAGGTGGAGCACCAGGTGTACAACTGTCGAGAAATAGGAGGGTCTGCAAGAGCGTGAATTGCTGAATCCAAGATTGCAAAAAGCACAGGGACAAATAGCCAAATGAATGGAAGCACATGAATTATGAACCAAAGGCTGTGGAGCCCCTAGCTGGATCAGGCCCTCTAGATAAGTGAGACAATTGAATAGCTTGATCTGTTTGGGAGGCACCCAGTCTGTGGGACCAGGGTCTGTCCTTAGTGCATGAGCTGGCTGTTTGAATCTTGGGCTTATACAGGGACACTTTGCTCAGTCTGGAAGGAGGGGACAGGACCTGCCTGTACTGAATCCACCAGATTTAAATGAATCCCCAGGGGTGCCTTGATCCTGGAGGACATGGAAATGGAAGGGAGGGGCTAAGGGGAAGGTGGGGGTAGGAGTGGGAGTGGGGAGGACAGGGGAACCCATGGCTGATGTATAAAATTTAAAACACATAATAATAAAGAAAAAATTATAAAAAAAGAAACT
Organism: Onychomys torridus; assembly: GCF_903995425.1. Classification (NCBI taxonomy): domain Eukaryota; kingdom Metazoa; phylum Chordata; class Mammalia; order Rodentia; family Cricetidae; genus Onychomys; species Onychomys torridus. The sequence goes on from NC_050462.1 coordinate 18,943,954, forward strand.
TAGTAGATAATAACAAGAGTTATATTAAAATGCAGACACCACATAGAGTCATTTAATAGTATATTTTATTTACTAAAAGTTAAAACAACTAAGTATCAATTTAAAGATCTTAAAGGAATATAGAAATAAGAAATAGAAAAATTTGTAATTAATGTCTAAATTTCAAAATTTGGAAATCCAAAAAAAAATTTCTTGTGGACATAATTACACAAATATATAAAGTTGGTTAGGCAAAGACTATATAATGTGGAAATTTTTAATTTTTATAATATGCTTCTAACCGCTCTATATTAGTTATTTACACATATATAACAAAGGGGATACCTTTTAGACAAATATAAATACCAAAACTAAGGTACCATGGAACTACCAGAAGAAGAAAGGGAAAATACTTGAGGATAGATTAATAGGTCCAGTGCATTTTCTTCAGGAAGTGAACTGGAGTCTCAGCACTCATTTCACTTTATGAAACTAGAAAAACTCTCTGAGAAGAGCTGTCAGTTTATACAATTATCGGGAGTCAGCAGTAAATATGGGTGCACTCAAAATTTCTGTTACACTACAATCTGATCTCAAAGGATCATGTTGCAGTTCTTTAATTCCTCCAGGCCATGACTGAGATTCACTAGCTTGTTTTTAAAAAAAAAACGTGATTAAGCAGTATCAATGTCTGGAAACTATATTTTAGTGATGGCTTCCCGGTTGCATTAATGTTCTAAAACATTTAATAGAAGGTACACAAATACATAAAATGAATACAGAATACTCTGCATGTAAAATAGATAAGTTTTATGGTATGCAAACGATATCTCAATATATGTTCTAGCCAGGAAAATAAAGCAAAATATCCAAATTCTGTTTTGGAGGGGAAAAAGAGATTATTTGGGTAATCTGAGTTTTGCTTAGAGTACCGCCTTCTGGTGGTCTCTGCTAACAGAAGTGATGAATAGTTTCAGCAAACCTCGGCCAGCGGGCTTCCTGGCTATGATTTCTTTAGCAGAATTTTTCTGCTCAAATGTCTATCTGAGAAGCAGCACTTCCTTCTTTTCCCTTTGGGAAAGCCTCCTGCTACCTCAGCTTTAACCCCAGGAGCCAATACCAGCTATTTGATAGAATGGGAATCAAGCACTTCGATGTCAAGAAAGGGAAAATGATTTCAGGGACGTGCCTATCAACTGCTAAGTTTTCTACCTCATGAATAAAGGCCATTAAAGATTGCATTATATCACTATAAATAATATTGATGCTGTTATTATGAACCAAAGATATCTAAACCTTTTGATATTATGTCTCCTTTCTAGAGTTTATTCTAATGCTGTCATATTTGGCAAAGTCAGATGTGACAGCTTACCCCTGGTGTCCCAGTATTTGGGAGGAAGACGCAGGAAGATAATAAATTTGAGACTATCATGGTGTACAAGTGTGGTGATATAATGTGCACCCCAATAAAACTTATCTGGGGATCAGAGAACAGAGCCAGGATTAGACATAGAGGCCATACAGTGGTGGCACACACCCTTAATCTTATCACTTGGGAGGCACAGATCCATCTGGATCTCTGTGACTTCAAGGCCACACTGGGAGTAGAGCCAGGCATGGTGGCACACACCTTTAATCCCAACACTTGAGATCTCATGCCTTTTCTTGGGAAGCACACACACCTTTAATCCAAGGAAGTAAAATGGCAGGGCACAGAAAAGTATATAAGGCATGAGGAAACAGGAAGCCTTGCTCTTGAGACTGAGGATTTCAGAGAGGTAAGAACTACTGTGTAGCTTGCTCTGCTTCTCTGGTCTTCCAGCTTTCACCCCAATATCTGGTCCCAGGTTTTCTATTAGAAAAACCATTTAGCAATTCATGTTACATCAAGTCACAAGCCAGATGAAAAGTACCCAAATAAATAAAGACATTTGTCCATAAATTTATACAATATGTATCAATAATAGCAAAAACATTAACCAAATAAGGCAATAGTTAAATAAACATGTTGTATTTCTAATATTCTTTCTCTCTTTCATTTGTTTTTATGCAAGACAGTGGTGGGCAAGGAATTCATTCACAAGTTTTTGAACTTTGCTTAGATATTATTTCCAACACTGGAGAGAAAATATAAAGAATCTCTATTTAACTCTCACCCCCACTTAAGTGTACTTTACCCATGATCAACATCTCCCACCAACATGACACATTCATCCCAAATGCTAAGAATGTTATGTGAGATGAAAACATTCTGACCAACAGGAAAGGTTGATGGGTAACTAATATCTTTAGAATTGCTAAAGGAAATGTATTATCCTTTTTTTTTTGCTAATATTGTCTGCATTTCTGAATAACCAAATACAATATGAAGAAAAATCTTTCACAGAAAAATTCTACACAACAAAGGCAAAAAGAATGACAAAAAGTTTTCATTTTCCAAGCGTTAAGAAAAACATATATAATAAAACCATTGCAGGTTACAAATGGTGGATCACACTAATATCAAATATATACATACATGATATATATATATATATATATATATGCATTATATACAATTAGACATGGTGCCTTGTGATGAATGTAACAGAGATCACAGATTACCATCTATCAAGTTTTTCTACCAAAAACATAAAAAATAAAATTTGACCAGAATCAAATCAGGTTTCTAGAAACAGCCACCAACCATCAGTGTTTTGATTGGAATGTCCTCCTGTGTTGAGGGCTTGGCTCTCAATGCAGGAATGGAAGATATGGCTTTGGAGAGACTATGAGACCTGAATTCTCTTTGTTCACAATGGACTATCCATTTATGGATTGGTTCCTAATCTGATGGGCTACTGAGATACGACAAAACCTTAGGGAGGTGGGACCTAACTGCAGAGAAGTGGGTCTAGGGAGTATGCCCTTGGGCCTATATACTGTCCCCAACACTCTCTGTTTGTCTATCTGTCTGTCTGTAACTGGCTTCTCATTCCTGGCCTCTATGAGATGAGCAGCTTTCTCCCAACGTATCTTACAAAGGTTCTCTGTCTCTCCATAGGCCGAGGAACAACAGAGCCAAATGACCATGGGCTGAAAATGTCTGCAACAAAATAAACTCTTGGAAACAAGCTCAGTCTTTCCTGCTTCGAGTTGACTTTCTCCAAATTTGTCGTAGCAATAGAAAACCGACTCAATTAGTAAACTGGGGAAACACACTATCTGTAAAATGCTGACTAGAACACAGTGACAGTTCCTTCTCCAAAGAAATTGCAATTTTTAAAAATGAAAAGAAATTATAATGGACAAGAAAAAACTTAAATGGCATCAACTAAATGTAATGGATGGACTTTGAATCCTCAACAAACATTGCAAAATGAAAAGTAGCATTTGAAATGAGAAAAACAGATATTCATAATACAAGTTAAGAAATTGGTACTTTAGTTATGTAAGAAAAAGAAAGACTCTTATACTTTACAATATATGCTGCTGCATTTACAGGAGAACTTATACAACGTTTGGATTGTTGTGTCAAGAAAAGTATGGATACAGTGCATCTATCATAGAGCAAAGAAAAAATGAAATATGAATAACAGAATGCTGGTAACTGTGGAGGACAGACAACGGCAACACAGAGGTTCATTAGACTCTTCCATTATACTTTTGTATATGTTTTATGTAACAAAAATCTTTTCAACTGAACTTTAATTTATAAAAATTAATCCCTGAACCCTACAAGATGAAAGGAGAGAATTGTCTCCCACAAGGTATCTTCAGGCCACCATAAGAATGCCATAGCATGAGTGCACCCAATACACATATACACATACACACACAGAGTAAATACATACATATATATGTACATATATACATATATATACATACATAAATGTGAATAATTTAAAAGAAACATGAAAATTCACTGTAAATAATTTCTGAGTGAAGATGTTATTGATTAAAGCAGATTATGTGCAAATATCACAAGTCCCTTCTGCACAGACAAGACTTTAAACAATAAATACTGGTCCCTTGTTTAGAGATTCCTTTAAAATTCGTTCTATTCCTCCAGATGTTCCATCATCTGGCAATTATCAGCATTTTGTTATATGTAGTTAATTCCTTCTGAGACTTAGTCATCATCCCTGAAAGAATCCCTTGGGAAAAAAAAAAATCACCTGCTAAATTCAGATGTTTCTTCAATGAGAACTTAGTTAAAATTGTTGCTCATTTTAACACAGAAATGTCCCAAGATACTTTTGTGAATTAGTGGTACCTAAAATATAATACCAACAAGCCAAACAAAACAAAATCAGACATACCATGCACATACCACATTGGAAGTGGAGGACAAGTCAGTGTATTATGGTGTAAACTAATCTTACTATTTATGTGGATTAAAATTAAAAGAAACAATTATGGAGTGTTCTAGGAATCTGAGAAAACATACCAGTGAAACTCTTGAATTTTAACAAACAGCTTTGTTTCCACACTTCATGGATGTCTATGATTAAGTTTCTGAGTTTGTTAAAAGGGCCAAAACCCTTAAACATAAAGGATCAATTATTTATCAGTCATACAAAGTGTCCTGTATAAAGATGATATGAAAACCAGCAACCAGCCTTTAAAGTAAATATAACCAACTGCACATGCATAGTTCCCTCCCCTCGCCTCCCCAAGTGCCTCCAAACTATAATAATAATAATGAAGAAATTACAAGAGCCAAAGTGTATAAGAACAAGGAGCAGATGGTAGCAGAAAAATTACACAAGCTAAACAGCAGAGCGAGTGGTTGTTGAGTTAGCAACTAGAAAAAAAAAATGCAACAGTATAAACTCCAAGACCCCAGAAGGCCTGAGAAATCAGCGACACCTGAGATCTCTGCAAGAGAGGGTGCGGGTGTGCGTGAAGTAAGAGCGTGTTGGAAATCCACATGAGTATAGCTCTCTCAATTCTGAACGTCCTCAGAGCTGCCCTCCCCACCTCCAGGAAAGAACTGCAGTTTTCAGGCCCCAAAAAGCCACCAGGAAGGCAGCGCAGGCGCATCTCAGAACTGCCGTCTCGCCGTACATAGGGAGCAAGCAGAAATTGATTTCTAGAATGTGAGAATCAAATCAATACACAGCGAAATGATCATGCAAATGAAGCACAGGAGAGAGAGAGAGAGGCATAAGGTTCCCTCAAAAAAAAAAAAAAAAAAAGTTAACCACAGATAGTGCCAAGAAATGAGATGCTAAATCACAATAGTGGAAAACCTAAGATTTTAGAAACGGAGATGCCAGCACAGGTGGGAGCTGTGGACAGCTAAGCAGAAAGGCCAGTCTGGAAGGGTTCCAGAAGGAGGTAGCTCTATGGTAAGGACGGGGGGGGGGGGGGGTTGGGGGGGGGGGTTAAATCTCATTTTGATGTGTTTTAATAGCCTGAAAGAGATTCATACCTCTGCCAGAGAATTAGTGAAAAGATCGACAGAGGTACATAGATGAGTAAGCCGGGAGAAAGAGAGACGGGGTGGGGGATGGGAACCTCAAATCCTGTGACTCAATTGTCAGTAATGTTTTCCCAGTTAGAGTTCAGCTGCGTGCACCAGAAGTTCATGTGTCATTGAAACGTCAATGCCTATTGAGGCAGTGTGGGGAAGTGAGGCCTACTGAGGGCTGTGGGTCGTGGGTCATAATCAAGAAGGATTTCACAGTAGTGGGTTAGTTTGCATGACGCACATAGTTACAGTGAGTTGGCCTTGGTGCTTTGGTCCTGCGCATGCGCTCACCTGCAGTCCGTGCTCTTCTGTTAGAAGAACAGAGAACAGAGGAGAGCAAGCAGAAATAGGAAAGACCAATTTAAAAAAAAAAAAAATCGTTATCTATGTAAAAAAAAAAAAAATGGTGAGAAAGGCAGATGATAGAGAAGCGATATTTCGTCTTCTATCAAAAAAAAGTGAAGAAAAAAAAATAAACCAAAGTGGGGAAGCCGGAGAAATAACAACATAGAAATGCTACTTAGAAATAAAAATACGAAGACCAGAAGAAATCGAAAACCATCTACAAACACTATGAATGTCAGATCTCAAAAGATAGACCCCAAATCTCAGCACTCAAGAGACTATGACAGGAGGAAAAAAAGAAAAAGGGAGGGAGGGAGGGAGGGTTTGAGGGAGGGAAGGAGGGAGGGAGGGAAGGAGGGAGGATGGGAGGGAGGGAGGGAGGAAGGGAGAGAGGGAGGGAGGGTAGTGTGAGGGTAGGAATGAGAAGCTAGGGAAACAAATTTGAGTAAATATAGATTTTAAAAATTATTATTATGCCACTGGTAACAAAGTTGGCTTTTGAAACCTCAAGTATGTGTATACCATTGATAAAAAGGAATAATTAAATCTTAAAATCAGAAACTGAAGTTCATAAGCAAATTTAGCAGGCCAAAGGTCTTTGAATGCAGCTTATTTTTCCGTCCCTTTCTGGGCAGGGTTTTTAATGAGTGTGAAATGTGTTTCTGGAAATCAAGGGAAATGTTGCCTTTTGCATTTAGTAGGATTAAGTTGAAGAGACAGACTCACTCTTGCTTATCTAATCAGAAAAGTGGTTAATACAGAGAAAACAGCCAGAGAGAGAAATGGAGGATGGGCTTGGAGGGGCCAGACTTAGTCATGCATAGCTTCCAGAAACGACTCGCCCCACGTATCACAGTGGACTTACGTGAGAGCGGCAAGTTCTGCTACCACTGGGAATTAAGAGAATGGAAAAATGTAATGTAATTGCTCATCCCACCCCAACCACAATCCATCCTCGCAGAAGAGTTGCTCAAAGTGTGTGTACACAGCACCCTACAGCAAAGACCCAAACACCCAGGGAGCAAGTTTGCCTGAACAACAAATGCACAACCTCCACCTTACATCTGCCTTTCAGTCTTCTCCATAAGCTCCTTAGTGAATACTTTCTTAAATATGGCGAGACCCTCAGATTGTAAGGGAATTGGGGGAGCCAAAACACAGTACATTTTAAGATCGGTATATGATGCTAAAGCAGCCAATTCCCTAATAAGTGCCAGATGGTGTTGACCACCCACTCAGGTCTGGATTAAGGCTGGGGCAGTTATCCCTTGTTATGGAATTGTTCAAACAGTTCCTAAAAGTGACCCTATTAGAAAAGACAGAATTGTATCAAGTGCCACTAATGAATGATAACTAATATAATGTACTTACATATAAATATGTATCATGCTATAACATTATGACCATTCTGGAGATGAACAGACACGGTGCTTACAGATTCATGGACAAGACTATCAGTCAATCTGGACAGGAAAGAGCCTCTGATGATCCTATGGAAATGGGGCAGAAAGATTAATTAACTGGAAAATTAACTCCATCTACCACTCAAACAATGGCTTCATTAACGAAGTTTACAGTGAATTTCAAGAGAGTGTCTTGAGCTTGGCCCTAGCATACTTGTGGCCAATGCAAAATGAGCTCCTTGCCTGTCAATAAGGAAAACAAGAGTCCCATTTAGAGGCAGTTTGGGAGTCTAAAGCCTGCCAAGCAAGGAAGCATATTAAATCACTCCATGATTTCAAAGAAACAACTATCAGTGTCCTAAAGTCCATGTGTGCATTATCCCAATCTTAGACAGGTCTTTTGGTAAAGAAAAATGATTAACTAAGTTAGTACTAGACACCAGAAGAAACTTTTTGAAATCTCACTCTAAAATCTGACTGCAGTGGTCTCAGCTTATGCTCCAAGGCTGCATTCCAAAGCACACGTAGAGACTTCAAAACCACCAATAGAACTGAACTTAATATACAAGTACTGCACAATTTTGATGGTAACTCTGACTGTTGGGACAACAGTGTACACATCATACCCTGGACAGTGAGATGGAGCTGATAGTTCAAGCCTTTAATCATACTACCCAAAACAGTGTACAATTTAAGTTTTTGAATTGTTCCAGAATTTGCCATTTAGCATTTTCAGACTGTGGTTCACCACAGGTAATTGAAACAGCACATGAAAGGAGACTGCTAGATAGTGTTTGGAGTAGGTTACTAAGCAGTCAAAGGAGATTACACATGTGCACAGAAAACATACACATCACATGTACAAGCACATTTTAAGATTGTATTAAAATCCCAAAACAAAGATTCCAACCATCATTGGAATGAAGTGGCATTGTGCAGGCATATATTCAGACAGAGCATCCATCCATATGCATAAAATACATAAGCAAATAAATCCTTTTTTTTTTTTTTTTTTTTGGTTTTTCGAGACAGGGTTTCTCTGTAGCTTTCGAGCCTGTCCTGAACTAGCTCTGTAACCCAGGCTGGCCTCGAACTCACAGTTCTGCCTCTGCCCCCAAGTGCTGGGATTACAGGCATGCACCACCACTGCCCGGCACAAATAAATCTTAATGCTTACCTGAACGGGGAGATACCATGCTCACAAAGTGGCCCTCCTCGGGTGAGTCTTATCTTATTGCACTCCAGATGTGCTGAGCTGACCCCTGCGATTTCCTCAAATGCAGGGAACTTGACTGCATGAAAAAGAAAAGAAAGGAAAAGAAGAAAAGAATGAAGTGACATGTAGGAATGATCACCCTCACAGTTTCATCTGTAAAAGCTGTACTGTCTAAGAACGGTATGCTGGTTCTTGACCTTTGTTCTCAGCATCACCTCTTGCTTTTCCGGTCTGCTCACATCTGTAGGCTATAAGGACTGATTCAGTGGCTTGTTTCCCAGACTCTGGTGTCAACTGTCACTCCAGTGGGCTTAGTTGATGAGCAATGCTGACTGGAAACAGGAAAGAAAAAAAAAAAAAAGCAGGTGAGACAAATCAGAAGATAATAAAGAGCCTGAGGAAAGAGATTCACTTCCAATTGCACTGTCAGAAGAAGCATCCAGAATCCAGAGAGAAGAATGTTTCAAAATGAGACCAGAAAGATGGTTATCCGGTCAGCAAACTGGGAGACAGGAGCATGTCTTTTCATGGACTCACAAATGATTTTTTTTTCCACAAATGATTTATTTGTGGATCATTAAAACTTGACACAAACTGGGAGTCCTAGGTAAAACCAGAGAAAGAGGTAGGAGTCATCACGTTCAGGTCCCTGAGGCCAAGTGTTTTAATCAGAGAACTAACACTTAGAATATATTCTAGGGGGCAATTGCAACAGAGGGATCAGAGACAAATGAAAGTTGAAGAAAGAAGGAAGACAATTTGGAAATTATATTTGCAAAGCCCCAAAAACATTAGGAAAGTCCTAATTATTGTATTGACTTCAGTCCTAGGCTATTTATATATAATTCTCAGAAATAACGTTTATTTTCACTCTAGGGGGAAAAAGAGAAGGCAGACTATTCCCCCCAACATTCACAGCTCTCTGCTTTGAGAGCATCCCTGGCAGCAGCTGCTTCTCCCCCACCCCCTCTCCTGGCTCCAACTGAGGCAGGAAAATACTACAAAGAGAAAGGTCTGGGAGACCTTGGGCCAAGTCTTACAATTTAGCATTGAGCAAGGCTCACCCTCCCTGAAGCTGGGTTGAGTTGGTCAACGCTGCTATTGTACATGCAGAGATACTCTGGAGTGGCTGGAGGTGACTCATCCTAATAATAAACTGCTTGCTTACCTTTGGGTGGAGAGTTGAGATGTGTGGTGGTTTGAAAGAAAATGACCCCCAAAGGGAATGGCACTGTTAGGAGCTGTGGCCTTGTTGGAGTAGGTGTGACCTTTTTGGAGGACGTGTGCCACTGTGTTGGGGTGGGGGGAGTTTGAAGTCTTTTCCGCTCAAGCTTCCCTCAGTGTGACACTGAGACTACTTCCTGATGCCTGCGGGTCAAGAGGTAGGACTCTCAGTCCATCTCTTGCCCCATGTCTGTCTACATGCCACCATGTGTCACCATGGTGATAATGGACTAAATTCTAAACTGTAAGTCACCATTTCAATTAAATGCTTTCCTTTAGAAGAATTGCTGCACTCATGGTGTCTCTATACAGCAACAGAAACCCTAACTAAGAGAGCCCCCATAGGCTCAGATGTTTAAATGTTTGGTCCTCTGTTGGAGGAACTGTTTGGGAAGGATTGGGAGGTGTGGCATTTTGGAAAACGATGTACTGTGGCTTCAAAACCCTCCTACCATCCTCAGTGTTTTCTAAGCCCCCGGCTTGTGGTTTGACACATGAGCTCTCAACTGTTCCTGCTGCTCTATCTCTGCTCTGCCATCATGGACTGGAACCATAGCCCCAATCAGACATTGTTTGTTTGTTATAAGTTGCTTTCATGATGGTATTTTATCACAGAAATAGAAAGGTGACTAATGCAAGATGTTAATGGTGCATAGGATACATGAAATTGTACACTAGAATCACATGTATAAAAGCACAGACAATGGGGCTGGGGATTTAGCTCAGTGGTAGAGTGCTTGCCTAGCAAGCGCAAGGCCCTGGGTTTGGTCCTCAGCTCTAGGGGAAAAAAAGAAAAAGAAAGAAAAAAGAAAAAAAGCACACACAAAAAGTCCTCACTGAAAATGAGCCAAAAATCCAATCTAAAGTAACACAGAAACCAGAACTCAGGGACTGAAAGATGGTTGAAGGGACTTGCTGCTAGACCTGATGATATGAGTTCAATCCCATCAAACCTGACTACTTGAGTTTGATCCCAAGGACCCACAGGGAGAAAAAAAGAGAGCAGACTCCCTAGAATTGTCCTCTGATCTTCAACGCATAGTGTGGCACATGTATATACAACTCACACCGAGAGAGAGAAAGGATGTTAAATTTTTAAAGACTAGATTCTTTGTACAGCAGGACTTTCAAGCTTCTCAACTTTAGCCTTGCCTTAGCTAGCTCCCTCCCTGGGAAGTATATCCTTTGTTAATAAATTCTCACTTTGCTTCTTACCATCTGTGTGTCTCCGTTCAACTATTTATTCCAAGACACAAGAAGCTGGAACTCCCAGCAAGTGCTCACTGAATCCTCCCTGTCAACTAAAATCACAGCTACTACTAAATAAGCCCATCTTGGTTCTAGCTTCCTTCCTGAAATCCAGGCTCCTGAGCTCTGTTAACTTCAGCACCTCTTCTGGACCTTCCTGCAGCTTCCAATCCCCTGCACCATCTAGGCATCTAAATCCCCTCACTAAACTATTCACCTTTGCGGGTTGGACCCCAGTAACATAATTACAGGAATTCTCTTAAACTTCTCTACAGTTCTTGAGACCAGATAGCGTTGGTACTCAGCCAGTGCTTCTCCTGGGTAATCAACTCTAGCCCTTTCTTTCATTTGAGTTTATTGACTTTTCCTAGTGGGGTAGATGGTGAAGGTCAAGGGGTTCATGTGAGATGTGAAAGGGAATGTTTTATTGGAACTATGAACCTCTGTAAGTTCTTAAGCAGGAAATAAAACCCAGCCGTGTTCCTCTGTTTAGGACAATAGTGCTCAGCCTGGCTCCCCATTAGAATCATCTGGGGAGCCTTAAACCCTCCCCTACTCAGAAGATTCTGATTTAAGTCATAAGGATGAAAAAAAATATTTAAGCAGTGGTCTGTAGACCAACAGTATCAGTATGGCCTGGAACCAGTTATAAATGCAAAATCGGGGGGCCCCACCCTAGAATTACTGAGTCAGAAACTTGGGATTGGCCTAGGAATCTTTTAAAGTTTTACCAAGTGAACTGATGGATGCACTCTAAGTTTGGGAATCATTATTTTAAGACTACTGAGGTGAAACTAATGCACAGCCCAATTAGAAAAACACAGACTGAGAAGTGGACCATCCAGGAAAGCAGAGCCTATGTTCAACATAGCCTAATACATTTTGCAATTTTCTATTGTCCAACAGAAAATCAACAAAAGATGACAGCATTCGTAGATTTTAAAACTATACAGAAAGATGATTTAAAATGGAGAAGACACAAAAATGTAGTCAGAAGACACAAAGGAAAACCAAGGCCATTTCTGCCAGGAGGTGACACACATCTACAATCCCAGCATTCCAGAGGGCAATGCTGGGATACACACGTTCAAGGCCAGTTGCATATGCACAGTATGATAGTGTCTAGTTATATATGTGTGTGTGTGTGTGTATGTGTATACATATATATGCATATATATATTCTGAACTAAAAATTGCTACCTAGATAGTGAATGTGCTTCAACAATAAGACTAAGATTCACCAAATAATGCATATCCAATCATCTAACATATATGCCTCCAACTTGCCTTCAATTCCAGCTTCTTTTCCCACAAAGCAGTTACTTGTCAAGATGAACTTACATACCAGATATTGGCTCATGAGCCCAGGGCTGACAAGGGTTTTTCTGAGAATGGAGCAGTTAAAGTGGTGTCTGAAGAATAAAGCAACGTCGTTTTGACTTAGCATAAATGATCAAATGTATTATGGTTCATTAAAAGTATGCAAGCAGTGGTGGCCTCAGGTGTGGTTTGGCCTTGTGGACCTCAACTCCATTTCTCTTGGATTTACCTCCTCATGGATTGTGGTTTTTTTTTCCCCTTGGTCCAGGTTGTTCCTTGGGATCTTGGCCTTTTGGTCCATTCCTCCAGCTATGGATCAAGTTCTTTTCTCGTGGGACAAACAGAAAGCTCAGATATTACTGCCATGGAAAAGTGGCATCATAATGCCAAGAAGCAAAACATCTGCTATGGTGGAGAGTGGGCATGTTAAATTGTTCAATCCAATGACTGTGCATCAGCCTTTAAACGAGGAGCATGTTTGAGCCACAGAGAGTTCATCAAACAAATGTTTGTGGCAGCCAATGGTGATCAAAGAGATGTTTTTGTGACTCAGCCACTGTTTGTGCATTTCCTGACCCAGGTTAATCCTACTATTCAACTGTTTTGCTTATTGTTCAGCTTTACATAATTTCACTTAGTCATGTATTATATAATTTAACTCCAATAATGAGTGACTAATTGGGAACTGAGAAAGTGGATGTGTTGAGATGTATTACTCACACTCGCTCACCACCTTCCTCTTCCTGGTATATGAGTTTCAGAGGGACTGTCAATCCTATATAGGACATTACCCTAGAACCAAGCTGTGATCACGTGACCCATTCCTTTCAGTGAGTGTGAGTCTTACCTGAGTCGTGACAGACAGCAACAGCTGATAAGTCTTTGCGCTGACATGAAGACAGAGTTAATCCTCTCCTACCAGACTAGCAAGACCCTGCAGTGTTCTAGGTCCCCTTTCTTTCCCAAACCTACTCCCTAACCTGCCTTTCACATGAGAGTCATCCCAAAGCCTTCTTGTCAACTTCCTCAATTCAAGGATGATTTTCAAATGTTTCTAACACACATTCTGTTAAGAAGTGTGAAGGTGGTTGTATTCACAGCTCAGCTGCTAAAAGCCCCCAGCCACAGAAGCCTGGTCTGAGCTTGACTTCAGGAAACCACAGTTGAAGGAGAGAACCAACTCCCGACAGTTGTCCTTTGACCTCAATACCTGCACCACGACGTGGAAATAACTGTGCTTGACCTACATGCACACACTAGAAAAACACACTTTAAACCTTTAAAAAAAATCTAAAATGGTAATTCCAAACTTCTATGTGATGACTCACACTAATTTTATAAATTATACACATCTGATCAAAACTTGTAGTCTTTCCATCAGTATGTTTCTAATCTTTTAAACGCCACTATTTAATGGAAAATTATAATTGCATTTTGTCCAATTTGACTTGTAATGTGTTCACTGTTAGCAGTATAGCCTCTCCAAACATTCAGTGTGTTATTTGTGGATAAATGCTTGGAAATAGCAGCTTGAGTCCTCTGATACCCAACCATTTAAGAACAAAGGGAAAAGATTACAAAAATAAGCTAGCTTTTTTAGAGCAATTGTAAGAATTCTAAGTATAGGAACAAAAGCAGCTTTCTGTCAAGGCTTGATGCATTACACAGAGTTAAATTTTACTGTGTATTTTAATATCTATTTATCTCTATACTGATTAATTGCTTCTTCAGCAAGTTATGCTTTTTCTTACATAACAAAATTCAGGGAAAAAAATGTAAGTGTTTTCTAAAGTCAAAAATGTACATTTAAATATTAAGTAGATAATATGTGTAAAAACAACATATTAAAGCTAAAATAAATGGAATAAAAGAGCTTGTCATACCTACCAGCACTTGGGAGGTAGAGTTCAGAGGTTTAAGGTCACTGTCAATTACATAGTGACCCCCAGACCAGCCTGAGATTCTGTCTCAAAAATAAATAAAAACAAACAAGCAAATATATATATATATATATATATATATATATATATATATATATATATATAGTGAGAGAAAGTTAAAAGGTAAAGGAGAGAATTAAAATTTGTATAGCAATTGTTAAAGATACGCTGATTTCAAAATTTTAATCTTCTTTAAAATCACTTCTTTATCATATCAAATTATAAGAGACTGAATGAGATTATATATGCCATTGGAAGGTGTTTGGAGTAACGAAGAAAAACAACAACAACCTGGGAAACACTGATTCACTCTCAAACCTGACAGGAAGCTAGAGGAATCCTTCCAGGAAAGACAGGAGGAGGAAATTGTGTAGTGAAATACAAGGTGAGTAAGCGCTTACACTCATCATCCACCAGACAGTCTTACTTCCTGCTAATATAAATCATTTCAGTCTTTGAAATGCCAGCCGACAAGTCCACCCCAAAGTACAGGCTTTTACGTAATTAGCATACCAGATGACTTGTGAGGCCTCCAATGACTGTTGTACTGGGTCTGGATATTTGGGTTTGGGTTTTTGTAGGGTTGTTTAATTTTGTTTTATTTAATTAAAATATAATTATATAACTCCCCCCCCCACCTCTCTCCTCCTTCTATCCCACCCATAAACCCTCCCTTTCAAATTTATGGCCTCTTACTCTTTAATTATTATTGTTATATATATGCAAATAAATATAAATCCAACCTGCTGTGTCCATTTAGTGTTTATATATATGATTAGGACTGACACTTGAGATTGGATAATCGATTAAGGGGCTCCTCTCTGGGGAAGATTAATCCTCCCTCTCTCAAAACTCTTGGAGGTCTTCATCTCTGTGAGATCTTCACGTCAACAGGAACGGTTGTCAGGTCTTGTTTGAGCAGCCGTGTTGTTGAGATTTCAGGACTGCCACATCTCTGGCATAACTGGAACACTCACTCTTACAGCAGACTTTGCTGGCTCTCTGACTTTTACTGTCTTTCCATCCTCCTTCTTTGAGGTTCTGTTGTATTGTGGGTGTCTCAGTGGAGGCTGGACACCGCACAGTCACTTGTTCTGTTCATTTGGACCGTTTAAGGCTTCCTGGAATGGTCCCCATCTGTGGCAAAAAAAAGAAGCTTCTTCGATAAAAGGTAAGGATCTACACTAGTCTAGAGGTCTAAGGGTAAGTATTTAGGGTGCCGTTATGAATTATACTGGTTTAGAAAGGGGCAGCAGTATATTCTCCTTAGAGATCTATGACTTTACTAGCCATGGGTAGTTAGTTAGCTTTACTGTGCCAGTCAATCCATACTGTTGATTTGGCCCTAAGCCTTTGCAGACAACTATTAGCTACCACCAAGACAGAAGGGCTACCACTGCACCTCTAGGAATATCCTGCCATGCTGGCCATTGTTGTGGTTCACAGACACCACAGCTGAGTAGGACTATTGATTGCTTTCCTCCCTTGGCAGCTTGCAAAACATCTTCCAGTACAATTAAATGTAGGTCTCAGGGAGGAGGGTTTGGGTCAGACCCAGCCCAAGGCATCTGGGTCCTGTGGCCAAAGTAGGTTGTATCTTCAGCAATATGAGCTTCCTTTCAACTTCTGGGAGGCAAGCAAGGGCAAAGGCAGGAGCCTACTTTGTTTTATAGCCTCTTGGGTTCCCCTGACCAACAATGCAAAAGGAGGTTTCTCGTGCCTGATAGAATGAACCTAAGAGCTGGCTCTTTGGGAAAATAAACAAGGGCTGGAAAGATAGCTCAGGCACTAAAGGCAAGGCTCACAACCTATCTGGTATAAATATAAGGGAAGATAAACAAAATCAAAAGATCCTTGGCTCAACTATCTAAAAGAAGAAAGATAACCCATATTGACACATCAGGAATAAACAGGGAACTACTACATCAGACACAGAAGAAATTTCTCAGGGAATACTTTAAAAAACCTATACTGGATTAGGTTGGAAAATCTGAAAGAAATGCATGAATTCCTTCCTAGATTCATCTCAAACCACCAAAGTTAAACCAAAAAGAGATCAACAACCTAAGCAGACCCATAACAAGTGAGGAGATTGAAAGAGTAGGGAGAGAAGAGACTAAAACAAGTCTAGGCCCTGATGGATTCATGGCAGAATTCTACCAGATTTTTTAAGAAGACCTAAAAGCAAATATTTCTTAAATTACTTTCAAAAAGGAGAAAGTGTAGACAGACTTTTCTTTTGGGGCTGCCAGCTCGCAAATAATATCATGGAGACTCTGAACTTCCCATCCTGTTTCCTCTTCATCCGGCTGGCGATTGTGCCCTTCACCTTCTTAGCATTAAATGCTGCTTAGCCATTGGCCATTTAGCTCTTTTTATTAAACCAATCACAGTGACGTATCTTCTACACAGTGTAAAGGAATATTCCACAACAAGAAAGTGAACAAGCACTCCCAAACTCCTTCAACTCTAATACCAAAACCAATTAAAGACACAACAACAAAGCCAAAGCTACAGACCAGTATCCATGATGAAAACATAAATGCAAAAATCCTCAATAAAAATATTTACAAACATATAGACATCTATCAAAAATATCCTCTACCGTGATCAAGTTGACTTTATTGTGGAGATGCAGACATGGCTCAACACATGCAAGCCAATATATATAATAAATAAATCATATACAGGAGCTAAAAGATAAATGTCACGTTATCATCTCAATAGACACACACAAAAAAGCCTTTAACAAAATCCAACAGGCCTTTATTATAAAAGTCCTTGAGAGAGGGACCTGAGGGAACATACTTCATCATAATGAAGGCTAGAAGGGACAAACCCACAGCCAACATTATCCTAAGTGGAAAAATTTCAAAAAAACAATCTATTTAAAATCAGGAATGAGATGGGCCTGCTATTGCCACTCCTTTTCAATCTAGTATTCAACGCACTAGCTGGAACAATAAGGTAAGAGAGGGAAATTAAAAAGACTCAAGTAGGAAAAAAAAAGTCAAACTATCCATATTCACAGATAATACGATACTACATATAAGAGAGGGCAAAAGTTCCACCAGAAAACTTGTAGAAATTATCACTAATTTTGGCAAAGATGTAGAATATAAGATAAACATGCAGGAATTAATATCGTTCCTATACAACAAACAAGGAACAAGGGGGGGAAAGAAATTGTGGGCATGCTCCCATTCATGGTAGCCTCAAAGAAAATAAAATGTGAATAAATCTGACCAAGGAAGTAAAAGACCTCTACAACGAAAACTTTAAACCCCTGAAGGAAGATATTGAGGATTTAAAGATCTCCTAAAATAGTTTAAAGATGACCGTTGCACTGAAATCAATTTATAGATTCAATAAAATTTCAATAACAATCCCCACACTATTCTCCACATAAATAGAAAAACAATATTGTACGGAAACACAAGAGAGAGACCCTGGATAACTAAAGCAATCCTGAGGGGAAAAAAGAACACCAAGGGGGTGGGGAAGAGGTGTTACCATTCCAGATTTCAAGACATATTACAGAGCGATATTAATTTAAAAAAAAAAACAGCATGGTACCAGCACATGGAAATAAATGTAATAAAACAGAAGATCAAATATGACTATATGTAACTATATGCATCTAATATTTGACAACGAGTTCAAAAATATATACTGGAGAAAAGACAGAATCTTTAACAGATGGTGCTTTATATTCCCATGTAGAGGAATGAAATTAGATACTTATTTATCACCCTGCACAAAGATCAACTCAAAATACATCAAACACCTCAGTGAGAAACCTAAATGCTAAAACTGCTAAAAGAAAATATAGGCAGTGCCGTATAGCATGTAGGTAGAGAAAAGGGCTTTCTGAACAGGACTCCAGTTACCCAAGAATTAAGGCCAACAACTGACAAGAAAGATCTCATAAACCTAAAAGTCTTCTAAACAGCTGAGGAAACAATCAATCCAATCAAGTGAAGAAGAAATCTACACACATAGTAAAAGAGCTTTTACCAGCAATGACATGAAAGAGGATTAATATCTAGAATATATAAAGAACTCAGAAAACCACGAGTCAAGGAAACAAGTGACCCAATTTATAATGGGCTTTGGATTTGAACAGAGAATTCTCCAAAGAAGAAATAAAATGGCTAAGATATATCTTTTTGCTGTTGTTTTTGGGAGATAGGGTCTCATTATGTTGCCCTGGCTAGCTTAGATCTCACTATGTAGACCACAGCGGCCTCCAATGTGACTCCATCCTCTGTTCTGCCTCCTAAGTGCTGGATAAGCATGTGTGCCACCCAGCAGCATCTGGATATTTTATGCTAAAATTCATTGACCTTAGATTATTTGGGGACATTATTAATATTGAATGATAGTGTTAAATTGAGAGTACATATACTGAGATTAGATTTCTAATATTCAAAACAAATATAGATAAGAGAGATCTTGTGTCTCAGCAGCTATATATATATATTTATATATATTCATTTATACATCAACATGAATATGTATACAATCATATATACATCAAGACAGACACACACTGAACTTCACTGTCCCCTTTGGTTGCTTCTGTTCGCCAACTACTCCTCTTTAAACTTTTCCACCATTTCCGGCTGTCTAAAGAAAGCCAATACAATTTTTTTTTTGGGGGGGCAGTTTCCAGACAGGGTTTCTCTGTGTATCTTTGCGCCTTTCCTGGAACACACTTTGTAGACCAGGCTGGCCTCGAACTCACAGAGATCCGCCTGCCTCTGCCTCCCGAGCGCTGGGATTAAAGGCGTGCGCCACCGCCGCCCGGCCATACAATTATTTTTGATAACCCAGATTCCATGATACAAAAAAAGCTGTAATAGAGAAGAGTTTCTAGCCAAGATTACTACCTTGTAAAATGAGCTGCCTTGATAAGCAAGAAAGGGATGGATGTCTAGAAAAGCTGTGGTATTCCAGTTTAATAATTCTTTGTTTTTGTTTTGTTTTTTTCAACTGTTATAGTAGTTTAACTAAGGCTTCACTTGAATTCCACAGTATAGGAAGTATCACGTGAATAACGAAATCTTATTCTGGACCAAAGTCCTTTTAAAAGGCTTCACAAGTCTCATAATCTGTAGCTATAGAAATTGCATGGATGAATACAAAAAGAAATGGGAGGAAAATTCTGATTGCTGTAATATTGCTGCTGTGTTCTACCTGATTTATTGGCATTGTTGATGTTTACTAGCTCTAAATTATGGCACAAAGGCATATATTTCTTGGACACCCTGTGGCACGGTCTAGAACACTCAAGTGTCTGAGTCCTTGTACGGCTATGAAACTCGAATTCAGAGTCTACTGTCCATGTCTATCCCCTTCCCTATCCGATAAGGGATGATTTTCATTTAAACTCCAGAACACTGCAAATCATGGTTTTTTGTCATTACCGCAGTGACACAGTTCTTATACTTCTGACACCATTGTATCCATGAGAAAAGGCCAACTTTCGCCTTTTGTGATCTTCCAGTGTTTTACTTGACAGCTAAGTCACCAAAGCATCCTATAACAATCTGCTTAATGGAGAGTCACCCTTAACTGTGGTATTAATGCCATCATGTCTTAACAGGCAGGGTGTCCACTGGAGGGTCAATGATACATCTTCCTTTGCTAGATAGATTCAACATCTGCATGGACAGATTCAAAGTCTATATGAAAAAAGTGCCTTAGAATCAGGCTTACTCTACTCTACTATCTGACTTTATCGGATAACAAACATTCACTACGCAATGCATGAACTTTTCAAAGAGTCTTCTTCCGCTAAATTTCTCTGCATTTCTTTATTTCTCAAGAACGTCAGGGCCGGTAAGATGGCTCATTGGGTAAAGGCACTTGCCACCAAGCCTGATGACCTGCGTTTGATCCCCAGAAATAAGGGAATTGATTTTTGTAAATTATCTTCTGAACTCCAATACTCATGGCCAATAAAAAGAAGTAGGGATAGGCACTATAATGTCCTCCATAGTTATTGTATATTTTTATCCACATATTGATTATTTATTTGGATGAAGAGTGTATTAAGGAAGCAGCATTAGTCAAGAGAGGCCTATGTTTATTTATCCAACTCTAGAGCTGAGCTATCTAACCTTTGAAGTTAGGGCTTTCTTCAGAGAAAGCAGTGGAACAAACTTTGAACTATTCATGGCTGTTGTAGACTGTCTAGTGGGCTGAGAAGGTATAAGTAATCCACGTGCTGTACCAGATGTGAAACAGCATAGTTGAAAAGAGAAGAGATGTTCAAAGAGTAAAAGCACCCAGGTCCAGAACTGGAATATGCCTTGGATATCTTTGATGGCAAATTTAATATCTTTATATAAGACCATCAAATTATAAAATTGGTAGTTAACACAGCTCTTACTTTCAAACGTCTATTTATTCATTCTAGTTCTGTTCATGTTTCCAATGCCTTTATTGATATCAAATGAATGACCTTTCTGATCAGTAAATGGATTTTTTAAATACATGCAGCATATAAACCATATGGCATTTGAGTATATATGTTTTTACTCAGTTATTAGGTATTACCTATGTCATTTATCTAAAAGCAACTAAAATGACAACCTGCTGACAATTGTAACAAAGATATCTAAAAATTACACTACACCTCTGCACAACATTAAATGCAATTACACCCACATTTGTCAAGAAAATGTATGAAATAATGATTACACACTCTTCAACATAATTACCAAATAAAATCATTTGCCTAGTCATTTTAAAGTTACAAAGGAAAAAAATGATGGATGCCGTGGACACAGTCATTGGTGCGTGGCGCTGGATAATCTATGTATACATGTACTTAGCTGATGGGCTGGCTGACTGAAGGTCTTTCTCTTGCCGACAGCCAGGGCTGCACATGGAAAGGGCACTGGTCCAGGAGCCAAAAGATCAGACATCAGCTCTGCAGCATCCCTGGGAAAACCTTTCAGCCTGTTTAAACTCTCAGTTTTTTCATCTGTAAAATAGAATAAAAATATCTCCTGGCTTGCCCTGCTGGATTGTCAAGAGAATTAGAGGATACAGTGCATATGAAAGCATTTTGGAGATGCAAAACATTAATAATACACTTTTTATTAAATGGTAGCTGATAGTCTCCTGGTTTTACCCACATTTTTCAGAAACTAAGGTAATTAGTCATGGCACTTAAGATATACCCCAAAGCTAAATTTGACATAAAAGCATCAAGTTCAAAGCCACAAACACAAACCCTGTCCTTGGGCCTGAAAATTATTCAATGCCTTCTAGAGCTGAGGTCAGTCCGCTGGAGCCTCGGGATGGTATCAGCAGCATGCTAATGATATTCTGCTTTGGCGCTGGACCAGTTTTCCTCTGACCTCAATATTACATTTTCAGCTGTCACATGTTGAAATCCTGGGAAGCTGGTTGATAAGAAAAACGAGGTAGAATCTGAGCCCCTAGGGGGGCCAAATACTTGAGTCAGGGTAAGTCATTGTTTTCAGCCAAAGTTCTTGCAGTAGGTTTAAATTGACATTAACCTTCAAGAACTATAAAGCAACCTTAAGGGCACTAGGGTAAAGTATCAGTGTAGTCTCTGAATTCAGTCACTGAAAGCACCCAACTTGGACCCAAACCTTAAATAAATATATTGTCAATTGTCCCCTGGGTAGTCAATTTAGACAGAAGTTATGTTTTCCGCTCTAGGTGGACAATGGAAACAGCCCTTCTAGGGCATGACTTCTGCAAAGGGATTCTGAAGAAAGGATCCCTGCTTGAGAATGCATCTCAATAGCAATCTCATCGCCAGGAGCTAAAATTTCAGCCTTTTAGATTTCAGCCGTCAATGCCGTAAGACGGGTTTCTATGAATGACCTGATACTTTTCCCTGCCCCCGCCATGTTGGAGCCACATTATATCTGGAAGCTAAGATATAGGTACAGAACTTGTGGTGTTTCCATTAACAGCTTAGTTGGCATCCCTGGATAAAGACATCTGGGGGAATCCAAATCTCATTTACCACAAGGCTCCTTTGTAGTTTTCCACTTGACTTCTATATGGTAGAACATAACAGTTAACTAGCAGAGATTCCAAAGGCTAGCAATAAACTAGAACAAAGCTCCAAGAAGCAAATAATAGAGAAGCAGAAATTGTAATAAAAACCAATGATGATGAGGAAGAAATCTTTTTAAAAAAAAAAAAAGATTGATTGATTATGTATAGTGTTCTGCCTGCATGTGTCCCTGCAGGCCAGAAGAGGGCACCAGATCTCATTACAGATGGTTTTGAGCCACCCTGTGGTTGCTGGGAATTGAACTCAGGACCTCTGGAAGAGCAACCAGTGCTCTTAACTGCTGAGCCATCTCTCCAGCACAGGAAATCTTATATTTAACTCATTTTACTTCTCACAGGCTCCTGCCATCTGTTCATTCATCCTTTCCTCCATTATTGCAACCTTTGATTTATAAAATAACAGCTAATTAAATATGTGACTGCCTCTCCTGGCAATTTAAATATATATATATATATAAATATATATATATATATATATATCTGAAAGCAGAATTACTATATTATTTTGTCTCAGCCATTACTTCAACAGTTAGATAAGGATGTTCTATGGAAGCTCAGGCTTGCCCAAGAATTTCCCTAATCAATATGAAATTCAGAGTTGAAGCAATCATTTTTAGGACCTCTGAAAGTGCTGGTATTCTATGCTTTTATTTCAAATTTAAAAAAAAAAAAAAGGAAGAAAACAGCTCTTGAATTGACTGGGAGGAAATCAGTATACCTCTTGCCATATAACTGAGCGTACAAAAATCTAATTTTATCACTTTATTTTTGGTTCTTCATCTCCTTAATGATTTATCTTGATTTTACTAATTCTTTGGTGATTGTCCAACCAGCCAAAAAAGGATGGTGGGGGTGGGGGTAATTAGATGACATTGAACAAAAGGTAACAGCTAGGCTGGGCAGCAGTGGCGCATGCCTTTAATCCCAGCAGAGCCAGGCAGATCTATGTGAGTTCGAGGCCAGCCTGGTGGTCTACAGAGCAAGATCCAGGACAGGCACCAAAACTACACAGAGAAACCCTGTCTCGAAGAAAAAAAAAAAAAAAAGGCTCCATACCTGTTTTACAATAGGTGTTTTAAACCTTGGAACATGTCAGGTGAGATCCTATGTAGGGCCCTGCCCACCCCCACCTTCACCCCCACCTCCACCCCCACCCCCGTTTTGGGTAGCTGTTGTCTTGCTTGCTGACCTTCACCAGATGTCCTCCCTATGCTGATTCCCTGCCGGTTTCCACCCTCCTGAATGCTTAAGGGAAGTTCCTTGTTTGTGTATCCTGCATATTGGGCATTAACAGCTTACATGCAAGAAGGTAGAACATCGGTACCAAACTTCTGCCCTCCCAGGTTCTCCCATTGTGCTGTAAACCTGTAATTCTGCTGAGGTGAATGACTTGCTGTCTCTTGTCTCTGTCCCCACCCCCCAACCCAGCTGAGGACTGAACCCAGGGCTTTGTGCTTGCTAGGCAAGCACTCTATCACTGAGCTAAATCCCCAGCCCCCTTGTCTCTCTGTTTTTTTGATCCACAGCCCCTCACTTGGACATGGTGAACGGGCGCTACCACTAAAATCCTAGATGTCATTTGTTTTTCTAACTAATGAATGCATTGCACATCTTGGCCTGGATAGCTTTGATAAACACCCCAGGGAGTCATTGACAATTCTGGCTTAGTCCTTGGTGCTACTAGTTGGCCTCGGTACTGATGTAGAAGGTGTACCTTCAAATCTGAAAATTAATTTACAGTCTATTCCAGGTCATTCTTTGGCATCTGTGCTGAGAAGACCTATTAATGCCAAACCTCTACAGAAATAAGTACACACGCGCCAGGAATTGGACCGAGATCATCAGTCATTGAACAGGAGATAAATAGTAGCACAGTCTAAGTCATGAACTTTCCAACTCAAAACTGAGTGCAAATAGCAATTCCCAAAACATCAGCGTGAATAATAGTCCACCCCAAAACACACTTCAAACTTCCTTCTAAATAGAGTAAATATATTTCTAACACAACAAGCAGTATTAGAAAACTGCAAATGTAAGTCATTTATTTCAATTTAGGAAGCGTCACTGTGAATTAGCCTTTGTACCTGGCACAATGGGAGATACAGAGATATATTTCTGAGTTATGTAAAACTTCCATTATACTAAAAACAACAATAAGCTGGAAATATTATAGTGGTGATGACTAGGTCCCTGCCAGCTCAATTTCAACACACTTTCAAATATCTCCATAGAATGAAGGGACTTAGAGGGTTACCAATGGGGCACAGGATATTCCTGCCAGTGAAACACAGCAGAGTGGAGTTCATTTATACTTCTTTTTCAATATCAAAAACAATGCAAATTTCAGTCAGCACATTGTATTAGACAGAGTAAAAAGGGATGTCCTGGTGGTTCCCATTCAAATATAGGTGTGTTTTTGCATCCTTACTACAACTGGATTACATGTTTTTGAGGTCCTTTTTAACCTCATAAGGGATAGATCTGAATGAAAAGCCTGTCTCGGGTACCTTTCAGAGAGAACCGTGTTCTCCCCTGAGCAAGTGCGGTTTCTGCTGGAAGGGCATGCTGATACTTTAGCTGTGAAAGTGAGTGATGGAGGAATGAAGCCAGGACTGGGCAGGAACAAGGCTGGGAGAAATCGATCCAGCTGCAGGACGGGTGCCCAAGAAGGTCTATAGTCAAACAGGCAGTTCCACAGAGCAGAGTGATCTCAAGGGGGGTTGTAGCAGGCATCGGAGTCACAGACCTACTGAATCTAGCAAAATGAAAACCCTTAACCCAGAAAAGGCTATCCCTAAGACTTGTGTCAGGCTGGGCCCCAGAAGGCAGTGTCTGCCACACCCAGGGTAGAGTGCTTCAAGGACACAGGACTTTTCAAGGTATGGAATTCAACTTCAAAGTAAAATGCAGTAGCCTGGTAACAGTCACCTGCTACCCACCTAGGCTGTCGTCATCCTTAGGGAGTCAAGGGAAAATCTGAATAAGCCTTCCAGCTTCACTTGGCTTTGATTATTTGTTTTTATCACTGAGTTTAGAGTTCAATAGAGAAGTCGTACACTCCCATTAACTTTGCTCCAGATAACATTCCTGACTATGGGTCACAATGATAACAATTACTTGGGTTTTTGGGGTTTTTTTTTTCTGGTAACTTTGATGCCGCTCAAACTAGGCGAAACCACTAGCCCTTCATCTGGGCCTGCCCAAGTATCTAGTGGACTAAATTTTTTATACCCGTGACTTAATTTCCACCTTCAGAGCACACGAAGCTGCCATTTTCTGAGCGTGCCTCCTTTGAAGAGTGGTGAGGTTTGATTATGCGTGTGCAGACCACGAATTACCTCATTATTCCTTGCCTCCCAGTCACCTTTCCTCAAACCTCAGATCATCCTGCTTCTTGACCCCATAATTATCCTTAAATACTATCCTTAGGAAGGTGGTACTGAGACTTGCTTCTGGATCTCCACAGGTGAAATTTGCCTTTTCATTGATGGACATATGGCAGGAGAGGCAATGAGTTCAATAACACATAGGAAGATGGTGAGAAGAACACATATGCTTGGAACCTGGAACCTGATGACCCTCTGGAAAAGAACTCTGACCCCCCTCCTCTTCCTCCCCCCCCCCCGCCCCAGCGGAAGAAGGTAAAAGCTCAAGGTAGCTCCAAAGGGAAAACTACAGAGACTCTTGTATCACTCAGTAGTGTCTTCCTGAAACCTCCTACAAGAGTTCCTAATTTGTGACCCCAGCTGGAGGCAAGAAGACACTCTCCTAAGCTTGGAACTGGGCAGTCCTTGCCAGACTTCCTGTTAGATCCCCTCCCTCAGCCCATCCCCTGATCTGTTTGCAAGGCTTATATGATACACTTGGCAGCTTTAACCATGAAGAGTATTTTGAAGCTCCACCTAAATGGTAGAGACAGTAACTGCTAAAATCTTTCTTCAGATCTAGGTTGCATGGAACCTGGATCATCTGGTTGGAATGATCTCGCTAGAGTTTAGTCCAGCGTGGAGCGGCACAAAGCATTGTGAGTTGCAGTGAATTTTAACAGGAAGTAGCCCCAGGAGTTCAAAGTCCACTCCAATGTTCTGTCCA
The DNA here is from genome assembly GCF_903995425.1 of Onychomys torridus. Taxonomy (NCBI): domain Eukaryota; kingdom Metazoa; phylum Chordata; class Mammalia; order Rodentia; family Cricetidae; genus Onychomys; species Onychomys torridus. Next base: position 18,970,243 of record NC_050462.1, read on the forward strand.
GAGGAGAAAGAAGGGGACACACAATGGAAATGAAGATAACCTCACTAAACATACAGCCTTCCTGCTCCTTTCCTCTTCCCCTTTTCTATAAAACAACTTTGTATTTCCTGATTCCATTTCCAAGATCCTTGCAAGAAATTTCCCTTCTGTCCTCTTCAGGGCTCCAGCCCTCATTTTGCAAGCACTGACCTTTGAGAAAAGTAGGTAGTCTGGTCTTATGCTGGTAACAATTACATATAGGCCAGTATGGAGAGTGGAGAGGGGCCGATTGTAGAGCCTTTGTCAGAAAAGGAGATACTAGTTCAGAGACAGACCCTCACCAAAAGTCAGAATCAGAAACAGGAAAATGAGGCAGCCATCTTCAAGTACAAATTATCCCAGGGATAGGAGAGCAAAGTAGAGCCCCCAGACATGTTAGAGAGCTGGCAGAGTGGAACAAGATAGACCCAATGCCCTGATGCCTTTGGCATGGAAGGTCGGGACAGACATGAAAAGCAAGTCAATGTGCCGACCATAGGAAAAGCAGTACAATCAGCAACCAAGGAAATAGGAAAGAAGCTAATGACTCGATAGGAGCATGTAAATATCGGGGCAGGAAAAGAACTACACATTCAATGTGGGCAGTGGGCTGGGCGGGTGGCGGTGGCTCACACCTTTAATCCCAGCACTCGGGAAGCAGAGGCAGGTGGATCTTTGTGAGTTTGAGGCCAGCCTGGTCTACAGAGCGAGATCCAGGACAGGCACCAAAACTACACAGAGAAACCCTGTTTCGAAAAGGCAAACAAAAATAGGCCCTTTACAAAGGGGAGAAGGTAAATAAACTGCAAGGGGTGCATTCTTTACATCTAGGCTGGAAGCAACACAGAAGAAGGCAATTCCAGTGCCTTGAGCTTCAACCTGAGAGATGATCCACCTGACCTTCTATTGATGATGAAAACATGTCAGGGAGGGGAGAGATAAAAGAGAGGAGACTACAGTAATATATCCCTGGACCTCGCTCTCCATCTTTTACATTTTCCCATTGACTAACTCAACTACAGAAGTCCAAAGCAGAATGCAGATGGATGGGAAGAGGACATGGTGAGGCTGAAGTAGATATCCCAACAGAGACTATTGTATAATAATGAAAAATCATATACGCCTAATGTAAATAGGGAAAACAGTAACTTGTCAGCATAGACGTGAATAGACACCTGGAGTAAGTGACCAAGGGTGACATTGTCAGTGATGTCATCATCATAGGTACATCACACAGCTCCCTAAATGATACACTCAGAAGAACATATCCTAAGCATCCCTGCCAAAAAGGCATGCTTGTACCTAAGCAAATCCATTTTATGAAGAATTATCACATGAACACAGATGTGGGGACAGTCTACAAAATAGTTGATCCATCCACTTAAAATACAGTAATGTCATGCCGGGCAGTGGTGGTATATGTCTTTAATCCCAGCATTTGGGAGGCAGAGCCAGGCAGATCTCTGTGAGTTCGAGGCCAGCCTGAGCTACAGAGTGAGTTCCAGGAAAGGCGCCAAAGCTACATAGAGAAACCCTGTCTCGGGGGGAAAAAAAAAAGAAAAGAAACAAACAAAAAGGCAATGTCATGGAAGACAAAAAAGCATGTGGGAAAAGCTAAAGAGACATGACCTTGCATGCAGAATTTGACCCAGAATCTTCTTCTGGTTCAAGAACTTTATAGGGCAAACTGAGGACATCTCCATAAAGTCTGCATGTTCGATAACAACATGTCTCAATGTTCATTTTGAGGCAGGCCAGACAACATCGAAGAGGCAGGTAAATACATAGTAGCTAGATGCTGGCGCAACAGCAGAGCTGGGTTCCTCTATGACCTCAGGCAATTTCTCAACCAGCGAACATCAAGACCTGATAGAAGTAGCTGAGATCAACTTGACCAAGAGTGACAAGCGCTATATTTTGCTTCATTCTAATGGTCTCCAGGTCATTAGCCTTGCAGAATTTTCTGTTCCCGTGTGCATCTAGTGTCTTGATGTATCTAAAAAACTCATATAAAGACAAAATGAAGAATAAACCCTATTCTGAGGGAAATTCCTAATCCATTCCAGAAACCCTCCACTTTCTCTTATAGCTTACTTCGTGAACAATCTTCCCCTCCATTACGCTCACTGACTGTAAGATGTTCTGTCTCAAATGCACAGGACTCACTTGGAAATATTTTCACTCTTCCCTTGAGTTGTTGATGTTTTTCTTGGTGTTGAAAGCGCTCTCCTAGTTCACAATTCTGTCTCATCTCTAGATTCTCCCTCTGATGGTGACAAGAATGTGGAAACACTGAGTAGTCTTGGCCCTGTTCTTCACAGAAACCTCCTTAGCCCTCACTACCAATGACAGTTTCACAATGTCTTTGACTGTTATGCTGTGGTTACAGCATGTAAAGACCTTATTTCAAAACCGCACACACAAAAGTAGTATCAGATGGTAAAGGGACATCATAAGAAGGATCCAACGTGAGCATAACACCTATGACTTGGACTACACACAGTGCTGAAGTCATCATTCTGAAGAGACTTGCTGTGAATCATTAATGTACCCAGGTACTACTCAATGTACTCCCCACATAGGGTTCAAAAGCTTGTGTGGATTCCCTATCATATTTATTGTATCTTATTGCATTGACTTCAGGGTCACTTGGCCAGTTAAATATAAGTGGATCCTAAACAAGATGCTAAATTTCTACCTCATCAATAATAACAAACATGTAATTCTTACCCCCAGGAAAAGTAGGCAGTTATGGATCCACTCAATATGAAAAGAAAGAATGCCCCTGGCAAGTCAGGCCCTCCTTGCCAGTTTTCCCTGGAGTATGGTCAGAGATCTTTCAAAGCATCAAGAAGACATTTAGAATATAAAAGTAACTCCAGCCTGTGAGACCAAGAGGATCTGGGACAGAGGAGGAAAGAGAACATTCAGACTCCTCTATCCTTGTGCGAAATGCTCTTTTATCCAGGACAGAAAAGAAAAGTTCAGTCATACAGAGCAGGCTTCTGTTGGTCGCAAAGAACTCTTGATATGAAAAATTAACAGCTTCCTTGGACCTCCCAAATGCCTTACTCCAAGGTAGAGCTGAGTAGCTTAATGTGCACATATTCCATGAGCATGGATGGAGCACTAAGCATTAGCCTCAGCCTTGTAATCAGTGTGAGAGTGATGGGTAGGTATAATATATACTTTACAGCAAATGGTAGCCTAAAGGGCCTTGAGGCTGCATTTCTGCTGTACTTCTTAGAATCCTGTACCATGGGAGTGGTTGTAAATGAGGTTATAAACACTCACTGAGTCTAAGATATATCTTATCTGTTTTTATTGCTCACAGTCTAGAAAATGTTGGTTATAACTGGAATGGCTAACTATGGGTAGACTCCTGTTACAACTAGCCACCAGTACCCAGAAAACTTAGTACACAGACCAAGAAGGGAAGGACATCACAGTGAAATAAAAACTCTGGTCACTAGTTGATGCCTTTCTGAGAGGCTTCAGGAGCTCTTCATCCATCAGTTCTGTGGTTTCCATCTGAAATCTTCCTTTGAAGTAATCAGGCACACCAAGTTCTCCACAAAAGGCAGTCACTGAGGAAGAAAGAAGACCATTAAATGTTGTAAAGGCATGGTCAACAATAATACTGTTTTCTCTGGAAATGAAAGATTTTTTAAAAAAAAAAGAAGAAAAGGCAGAGAATACAGAAGTACAAATTCTTAGAAAAAGAGGCTGCCTCCTACCACAGCCTTGGCGAAGGGATTCAGCCAGAAGGAGGAAAAGACATGTTTTCTTTCATTTTTGTCCAGCTAAGACAGTTTTTTTCTTCCAAGGTCACAGCATCCTCAAACTCAGGCAAACCTATTGACTTAAATTCCTGTCACTATAACAAAACATTGAGAAAGCCAACTCAAGGAATGAAAGTTTTGTCTTGGGTCACAGTTTCAGAGGATTGGGATCTGTAATGAAGCAGTATATCATGGAGAAGCTCACAGTAGGGACAGTCTCCCTCATGACAGTCAAAAAGCAACAAGAAAAGCAGTAAGGGGCCAAGGCACCATATATTTGCTTCAAAGGTACACCCTTAATTTCCCAACATCCTTCCACAATTTCCATCTCCTAAAGGTTCCATCTCCTTTCTATAGCACCATGGAAAACACAGATGTTTTAGCATGGGGGCCTCTACAGGATATGTAAGATCTAAGCCACATATACATTATATGTGAAAATAAGCCAGGTGGTGGTGGCACACGCCTTTAATCCCAGCACTTGGGAGGCAGAGCCAGGCGGATCTCTCTGAGTTTGAGGCCAGCCTGGTCTACAAAGCATGATCCAAGACAGGCACCAAAACTACACAGAGAAACCCTGTCTCAAAAAAAAAAAAAAAAAAAAAAAAAAGATTAATTAATTAATTAATTAATTAATTAAATAGAGGAACAGGAGTCTAGGTGCTCAACAAAAGTCCTAGGCGTTTCAGACCACATTTCCCACCAGGCTTCAACTGTAGGAAACAGCTTCAGGTCCAGTAAATATTGTAAGATACTGGCTTATACTCCATATTTGCCTAGCTTCCTATTGGGGGATACAGTTGGCATTTTCTCTGCCCCAAACAAGAACGGTTCTGACTCCATGAATGAACAGCCCTGAAGTCAGCAGCAGCATGGGAACATCCCTACAAGCATGAGGCTAGACGTCTTCAATTAATTTTCAAAGAATGTGTGTTTCCATGGAGATACAGTCAGAATTTCAGGACTTGGCACGCTGTACGTAAAGCTTCATTTTTTAAACCAGGTTTTCTTCTTTATTTTTCTTTTAGCACACAAAATGTACACAGAGTAGATACTACACTGAGGCCCTTGTCTGATCTCTGCTCATAGTTCAGTAGAGGGGCATCTTCCAAACCAAGCTCATAAAGTCAACTACACAATTCACAAACACCATGCATATGTAATCACTTCAAGCACTGTGTCTCTTTTTTTCTGATAGATTCTACCTTAATTCTCTTCTATAGCATTAAAAAAAAGAGAGAAAATGAAACACATTTATAGAAATTGTCTTCAGCCAGGAGGGGAGGGATGGAGTGGGGGAGGTGCACACTCTTTAATCCCACTACCTGGGAGGCAGAAGCAGTGGGATCTCTGTGAGTTCAAGGCCAGCCTGGTCTACAGGGTGAGTTCCGGGACAGTCACAACTACACAGGGAAAACCTGTCTTGAAATACAAAACAAAACAAAAATTTTTTTTTTCTTCAAGTATTTTGTTACTGGAGCTATATAACTTTCCCACACTGACTAGTTTTCCCAAAGACAGATTACATTCTTAAAAATATAAATACATCTTGGTTTCTCCAGTGTGAGCCAGCCATTGTTAGACTATACAGAGCACATCCTGTAAGCCAATCTAATAAATCTCCTTTAAATAGTGTGTGAATGACTGGGGAGCTGCCCACCTGTAATCCCAGAATATAAGAAACAGAGACAAGGAATCCCCCCACCCCCCCACCCCCGGTAAGCTGGCAACAAGCTCTGAGTTCATCAAGAGGTGCTCTCAGTATACAAGGAGAGTGATATTTATATGATATATATACTGGGTGTCATATATATATATATATGACACCCAGTGTCAATCTCAGGCCCCCACATAAACCTATGACCACATGCACCCACACAAATGTGAACAAGTATACCCACCTTACACACACACACACACACACACACACTGTGTGCACATGCAACATATGTGAATACTATCAAAATCTAACAGGGTTAAATTTCTTGACAGTGTCTGGGGTGGTTTGAATGAGAATGGCCCACAGAGGCTTAGATATCTGAATACTTGGTGGCTAGTTGGTGGTACTGTTTGAGAAGGATTGAGAGGTGTGGCCTTGTTGGAGAAAATGTGTTATTGGAGGTGGACTTTGGGAGGTTACAAAAGCCCATGACATTCCCAGTGCAGCATCACCCTCTCCCCTCCCCTCTGCTTTGGGTTTATGGATCAGAGGTAAGCTCCAGCACCATGCTTACCTGCCTGCCTGCTGCCACACTCCCTGCCTGAAGGTCACAGACTCAAAGCCTCTGGATCCATGCGCCCCCAAATGAAATGCTTTCTTTTATGTTACCTTGACTATGGTGTCTCTTCACAGCAATAGAAAAATACCTAAGACTGAGATAGTGTCCATATGTAAAACAGCAAACTAATGCTTTCTGTCTCTATGGGCACAGATGATACTGCCTATCATACATGTGTTTGGTAATGAGTGATTGTCATCTTCGAAGACTGTCACGTTGAAAGTTTTCCGTTCAAAAGCAGGGTGGAGCCTGTTGATACTGAGAACACAATGGCGACAGTTAGCCTGAGCATCGTCATGTACAATGTGGATTTCATACACTTTCACCCATCAACTCCACAAGGCAGATACAATAGCACTTTTTTATTGGCCTTGTATTGCTGCCATAACTACACATTTAGAGAGGTGGCCAACACAAATGTATTATCTCATCATTCTGCAGGTCAGAAACCCAATAGAGGTCCCACCAGGCTAAAATGACGGTGTCCCGGTGCTGTGTACTGGAGTTATAAGGGAGAAGTTTTGTTGCTCATTGAGGTAGATGGTAAAATTTAGTGCTCAGCAGTTGTAGGAATGAGCATCTCATTGTCTTGCTGTACCAACTGGGTCATTCCAGTTCCTGGGCTGTTACATTCCTGGAGTCTTGGACTCCCCTTCCTGGAAAGCAATGTCATTAAGGTGGGTCCCTATCGTGTTCCAAATATCTCCTCCTACTTCGTGTGTGTATTCGCTTTTCTTGTTGCTCTGACTAGACATGGCAGAAACAACTTCAGAGAGGGTAGACTCACGTCAGTTCAGGGAGTCGGAGGGTTCAGGCCATCACGGTAGGGAAAGGATGGGAGACTAGCATGGCTCCCATTGTAGTAAGCCAGGCACGTAGACGAACACCAGCATTTTCTACTTTATTGCTTTCCCCTTTTATTCCATTCAGTTGCCATCTCTATCTGGGTTTCATCCTCTTCTTTCGGTTTGTCTTTGCCAGAATCACCCTTACAGACGACACTACCAGAGGGACACCTCAGTCTCCTGGGTGACTGGAAATCCAGTCAAGTTGCCAGTGAAGATTAATTTTGACTCACAAGAGGTCTCATTTTGAGAGTTCACCCAATTGGAGACTAGGGCTAGTTAAATAATCCAGGACAATCTCCCCATAGAAGTCTGCAAACTATATATTATATCTGCAAGATCCCTTTTATTGTGTAATACAGCACATTCTCAAGTTCCAAAGAAGCATACATAAGCAGTGTGGGATGGGTATCGAGAATATTTACCAGTTATCAGTTACTGTTGTCCATATTTTACATAAGGAAAACATAAAAGCCAAACAAAAACAAAAACAAAAACAGATAAGGACTTGTGATGAGCACAAAATGAACAGCAAAGAATGAGTTTAAACCTCAAAATCATTTTATTCTAATCCCAAGTCAATGGTCTTCCAGTGAATTGTGTTTTGTCCAAAAGACCATATTGCCCTTTTCCCCTACCTGCATGCAAACCCGTGCCTCCAATCCCAGTGCCAGGTATGGCATACCTCCCCTCAAGTTGGTGATCAGAGGTGTCCTAGAAACCCCCCAAACCATTCAGGCGACGGTCATTGCTCTTACTTGCCCACCAGACCGAGGTGGGAAAACCTCATTGCCGATAACACCACACACTGGTCACAAGACACAGAAAAATCAAGTCATTACCGACCAGGAAGCTTCCTCCCTGCTAGCTATCTCTCCGTACTGGAAGGTGCTATGCAAGCCTCTTGGGAGGAGGGGGCAGGAGGAGTTATCAACAGACTTACCCAGGTGCAAACCTGCAAACTGCAATAAACGTTCACAGGTGTAGTAGTGGCACAAGCGGGTGTAACCAACTGCTTTCTGTTTGGATGTAAGGCCTGCCGCATAGGAGGAAACACGTGCCTGGCACCGTACATTCAACCAAGAACCCTTGGGTGGGGAGCTCATGGGCACCAGGGGTGAACCTACTACTACTATCTTGCTAAGTGAACATTGTATCAAACTGCCCTCTGAATCAGTACCTCTCTCCCTGTAGATTAGTATAGCTCTCAGGCCTTCACAGAGACGGTTCTTTGTGCAGTGGAAGGTGGTTAACACAGAAACACACAATTGACTTAAGTCCAAAGAATAAGTGGTGGGGAGGGCTTAACCACAAATGGGGTATTGATATCACATCCCTTCTCAAAGGCACCACAAGGACCATGGTGAAAGACGGGGCAGGGCGGGGCGGGGGCGGGGCTGTAAGATCCAAAGAGCTGGAAGGACCAAGGAAAAACAGGTCTTCTGGACCTGATAGGACCACTGTACTCACAAACTTACAGCAGCTGTGGGTGCCTCCCCCAAAACCTGCACAAGATTAAACCAGCCAACACTCTAGCACGGAATGGTAAGAGGGTTGGATTCTTAGCTCCCACCCCTAACTGAGCAGTGAGTTAATGACAGTTAATGGTTTTGAAGGGAGAAAGAATCAGTTTCCTCTAAAGCTGTGGCTTGGGTAGGTCCACCACACTCCAGTGGATGGCCCCATCCCCAGAAGTGTATGGAAAGAACACATTGGAGTCAATGGGCTATTACATTTTAAAAAGACAACAGAAAGTTGGAGGAGTACGGACGTGAATGAATCTGTGGGGAATTAAGGAAATAAAATTCTCAAAAAAATAAGGAAAAATATCTTTAAAAGATAAGTTACGAGATTCACTCAGCTTTTATAGATTGAAGGCATTTGTGTAAATTTGTCAAAACATAAAGCAAGTATAGATATTAGGTGTAAATACACAGTGTCTTGGTTAAATTTTTGTCAACTTGACACATCCCAGGGTCTTCTGGGAAGAAGAACTTCAATTAAGAAGTGCCTCCCTCAGATTGGCAAGTCTGTGAGGTACTTCTCCATGAGGACTAATGTGGGAGTTCGGCCTGCTGGAGGCAGCGCCACCTGGGGCAGGGAGTCCTGGGCTGAGGAAACCAATAAGCAGTGTTCTTCCATGGTTGTTTTAGCTCCTGACTCCAGAGTCCAGCCTTGAGTTCCTGACCTCCCTCGCTGACGGATTGTGAGTTGAGAGACATAAATGAATCTCTTCCTCCCCAAGCTGCTTTTTGGTCTTGGTGTTTATCAAAGCAAGAGGATGCAAACTAGAACATGTCAATTTATAATAAAATATAAACTGGGGGAAAGGCGGTATTCCTGAGGAATAAATCTAGCTTTTTCAGGGCTTCTGTACAAGAAGCCAAAGTTGAGCTGCATTTTAGCTGTTTTTGTTCTGATTTCTTCTAAAGCATACATGTTACCTTTTTCAGTCAGTAGACATCTTTTGGGCTCGATTTGTTTAAAGGAAAATATCTGTTTCCTAAACTGGGTGTGGTGGCACAAGTTTTGGATCCTTAGCACTCAGGAGGCTGTGTCAGGAAGGCCACAAGTTCATGGAGAGTTCGAGAACAGCCTGAATGACGTGCCTAGACTCTGTCTCAAAAGGCAGGGGCATCTTGAGGCACGGGCAATCCCCGACATGTGGAAGGCTAACAGGTTTGTTATGCTACACATGTTATATCAGCAAATAATTTTTCTCTGAATATACATTTAACAATCTGATATGGATATGATTAATATTCATTTGGGACAAGACTGAATACTTTCTATTGTCTAGAAAATACAATATTTCTAGACTTGTCCTTGTTGTTAGAATTTAAATGTGTAATTTAAATTTATTTTCACATAAGAAGCAACCAGTAGATATCTATTAACCTAATTATTAAGTTGAAACCGTCTCTTGGCAATTCAGAGAAATAGGTTATTGAAAGGCAAATTGTGAATCACTGGTTATATTTTGAAAATGGTCATGCTCCTGAAATATAGGCAATTTCTAGGAAAATGCATAAAGTTCTCTTAAACAAAGGAAAAGCAGTAACTTTAGGTTGGTCATACACAGAGATCAAAAGGCATGCTCAATGCCTGGCCATGATCAGTTGCTACAATAATAGCATTCAAGCATTTTTTTTTTTTTCAGAGCTGAGGACCGAACCCAGGGCCTTGCGCTTGCTAAGCAAGCGTTCTACTACTGAGCTAGATCCCCAACCCCACATTCAAGCATTTTTATTGACAAGGCATAGTGGTGCACATCTTTAAATGTGGCACTCAGGAGGCAGAGGCAGAGGCAGGTCTGGTCTACACTGGGTGTTCCTGGCCACCTAGGACTACATAATGAGATCCTGTTTTTGTTGTTGTTTGTTTTTCTGAGACAGGGTCTTACTATGTAGCTCTGTCTGTTCTGGAACTCACTCTGTAGACCAGGCTGGTCTTGAACTCACAGAGATCTGCCTGCCTCTGCCTCCTGAGCATTGGGGTTAAAGGTGTGTACCACTACTCCCAGGGAGACTATTTTAAAAAATACTAATAAATGTAAAAGTTGTTTTCACTGAGTTCCAAGTCTTAATACACTTAATCTTACTGTAACAGGATGTCATAGACTTTGCAGAGAAACCAAATAAATTCTTAGACTTCTGGAGCCTTGAGATTCCAGCATCAAGGGAGCAGTTTCTGGTAAACTTCTTGCTACATCTCCCCATCACCTGAGGAGAGCAAGATGGGTGTGCTCAGGGAGGGGGGTGTCACCAACTTTTAATCCCAGCACTCCGAGGCAGAGGCACTCAGATCTCTAGGAGATCAAGGCCAGCCTAGTCTACATAGCAAGCATTAGGCCAGGCAAGGCTACAGAATGAGTCCCTGTCTGAAAACCAGGAGGCACTGGGCAGTGGTGGCTCACACCTTTAATCCCGGCACTCGGGAGGCAGAGCCAGGCAGATCTCTGTGAGTTTGAGGCCAGCCTAGGCTACAAAGTGAGTTCCAAGAAACTCTTGTCTCAAAAAAAAAAAAAAAAAAAAAAAAAAAGCCTGGCATGGTGGCACATACCTTTAATCCCAGCACTGAAAAGGCAGAACCAAGGGCCAGCCTGGTCTACACAGCAAGGTCCAAGAAAGGCGCCGAAACTGTGGAGAAAGGCTGTCTCGAAAAACAAACAAACAAACAAAAACCAAGGAGAGGAGGAGAGGGGAGTGGAGGGGAGGAGACAGGAAAAAAGAGAACAAGGTGGGCAGCCTCACTTTCATGACACCCCCCTCTCACAGGAGACTAACACAGTCTCAGAAATCAGAACTATATCACTCCATTCTTGAGAACAGAGCCCTTATGCATTATCAATTGCTATGAGGATTCAGTTTTTAACATTAAATTTTTAATAATATAGTTGTGAACAGCAAAAAAAAAAAAAATCGATAAATAAAACTTGGTTTTAACAGGGAGGCTATGGGGGGGGGGGGTACCCTAGGATGACTATGGCTTATAATAAGTTTTGGTTTTACTCAATTACTGGGCAAGCCTCAATGAAACATTTCACTATTAGGATAAGAATCTATACTGTATCAAGCTGATAATAGAAAATAAATGTATAAAAATGAAAAAGAAAAAAAACTTGGTTTTAAAAGTCCAATAACAGAGTTTTGAGGAGATGAACAAATAGAGATATTAAAAATATTTAAGAAGCAAATGTTAAGAAAAATAGTCTGATATCAGTATCTAGTCTGAACTAAGTGAAAAACCATAAAGAGAAACAGAAGCCTTTCAGTCTCCTGGGTTTGTAATGATGAAGGCAATGCAACCTAACGCTTGGCTGGCTCTGGAGTCAGATATTGTTTTAAATCCTGGCTCTCCTGTGTAACAGCTATTTACTTTAAGCCAGTCACTTGCTAGTTCCAAACCTCAATTTTCTCATAAAATGAGGATGGAAATGTTATCCACATGCTGGACTTGTGAGAATTGAGATGATATATAAAAAGCAACATAGTGTCTGACACATTGGCAACACTCAGCTCTTCCTTATCGTTGTTATGATTATTGAGAACAGTGGGCCATGGAAACAGAAAGAGAAAAGAAAAGGTAATTTTAAAGAAAAAAAATTACTAGCGCATTGTAATGATTCTGGCTTTTTTTATGATCACTCAAGCTGTGTTGTTTTAAAAGGTGATAGAGCATAAAATGTGTCATCTAAACCTCTCTCCGATGTGTGTATGTCCTGAAGTCCACTAAGGGCAGAATCTAGTCAGGGCCAAGCTCTGGAGACTTGAAGCCAAACATCATTGTCCATTCAAGCTGTCTGCTGTAACTGATACACTCCTTGTCTGAGCTGTCCAGTAAACCAGTGGCTACCACTGATGAGGACCACTGTGGAAGTGATGTTTAATTCCACTTAGGTCATTTTATTTTATTAACTTGGTTACTTTAAATTTAACTTTAATGGATCTTAGATGGTTTCCTGCAGCTAGCACATGGCGGCACCAGTTACACTCAAGAGAGACAATGTTCAGGATGTAAAGGGACCCCAAATGCAGATGCACTGGGTATCGCTGGAGACAATGAGGATATTTGTAGAGATTCTCCAAGATAGATTAGAACATCCAGCTGGAGCCACAATTGTTTTGGGGCTGGAGAGTCTGGCTCCTAGCTCTATGCGTCAAAGCTACCTATGAAGCATACTTCCAATGTTCAGTAGTTTACTTAACTGGGAAGGATGAATAAAGAAAATACCTCAGGCAATAAGAAACTAGGCAGCAGAGACTAAAGACAAAATACTGTCTTCCAACCGGGAGAGAAGTTGGGGTCCATCTGTGTTTCTCAGCCCCTGTCTGTAGATGTTAAACCCAATGGAAGAGGTTTGATTTTGTTTCCTTTTTTCCCCCATATGTCTATTTTTCTACTTGGCTTCCAATTTTAACCCTTTACTAACTGCATCATCCATCCATCTTCTTCTGCAGTATCAACAGCAAAGAAAGAGGTCTGGGCATTCCAGAAGTCCGTTAGCCTTCTGTGTTCTGGCCTGTGGCTGTATTCTAGTCATGCTTATAGCTCCATTTCCAAATCTCCCCTAGGCTCAAATCATACCAAATACTCTTAGTTCCCCACTGCCCCAAAAAACTCACCTTTTTTGTTGTTCTGGGAATGCTCTATAAGCTGTCCTTTTTCTGCTTGTATTTGATGAAAATAAAAATGTTAAGTAACCGCTAGAGGTTTTGTTACACAATGCAATCAGTACTCAGTTTTATACTAAAGTACACAAAATTTTCAAAATAAAAATTGAAGTTACACGATGATAAAGTCTAAAATGACTAAAAACAAGTAATAATAAACGTTAGCATTTAATGCGTTGTGTCACATACCACACAATTCCCTAGAACTGAGAGATGATTTGTTGATCAAACTATAAAATAAACACATAATTTCAGAACTAGGTGGAAAGTCTCAGACATTTTTTTTCCAGGTTACCTATTTTATTTTACAAGCAAGGAAAATGAAACAGAGAAATACAGTTCACTACTTAGGATCATGCAAGATGTCAGTGGCAGCTGCTAACCAATGCTATTTCTATATCCCATTTCTTTCTTCTCCAAATGAATCACAGCACTCCAGGGTAATAATTACTGCTGCCATGCCTTTCCTATCAGGAAGCTGCCCCCACACAAATCAGGCCAGTATTATCAGGATGAAGACAGCCAAATGCCTCTGTGCTGGGATCCTTCTTTCAAGGAAGGTGGATCTTCAGCACAATTCCATCTTTCAACATCAAAGTCCCTAGTAGCATTCATTGTTAATTCACCCATCAGACCTGCTGTTGTCAACATCCACAAAGGAAACCTGTCTTACGCTTACAGGTTATTTCCTCCAAAGTCTCTTAAAAAGATTAGAATGCAACAATACCCCATATGACTATAAAGTATCCCAAAGCCCCAGAAAGGAATAACAAGAAAATAAGACCTAGAGTCATGATTTTTTTATACCAGATTAAAAAAAGGAATCAAAATGACAATACTAATCTATTAGTAGCTATGGTTACACTTTTTGGAAATTAGAAAATTCAGCCCATACATATGGATCATGTGACACATCATATTTGACACATGAATACTTATGTTTCATGGTGTGTAAGAATTAAGCCCAAGAATAAATATTAGTTAGTTTTTATTCTGTCTTAAAGAGATGCTAAAGTGTGTATTTGTATGCAGGGATTTTTTGATGCTGTGTTCACCAGAAAAAAAAAAAAAATGGTACTTATGAAAGAGAGAGAGAGAGAGAGAGAGAGAGAGAGAACAAGAAGGCAAAATTTGTTGAGTGAAAATGAAGATCTACATGTATGTTTATATAAAGGCTTCAGCAGATCTCATGGAGAACTCAGGGGCTGACCTGTTGTGCTCATCTGAATAAGGACTGGGTCTTTTTACTGCCACATGGGCCAGCCCTGGTTTTCAGGCTTCATAGAAAGAAGAGGTATAATTTAGATGCAGGAGATCACAAAGATTGGCACACAGGAGCACACAGCCTCCAATGCTCACAACAGCTAAAACAAGGGCTTTGATTTTGGGTGGGGATCAGGGTGGAGTACCACTGCACTGGTTTTGCTGTTTGGATCAACTTGCTTGATGTAGTGTCACACACACACACACACACACACACACACACACACACACACACACACACACTGTCAGGGAACAGGCTCTCAAGATTTAGGATGGCAACTTCCTAAAATAATCTTGTAAATCAGAGGACCTGCTTCTGATGCCTTGGCTCTCCTCAAAGCCATGAATGGTATTCACTGTCTCCCTGTCCTGCCCATTTAGATTCTCCTCATTCACAGCTAATGCTTCTGTTCCTATGTGGCATACTATTGAGGTGACTCACACCTTTGTCTCTGAGATACCTGAGCCATGGGAACACAGCTCTTCTGAAACATTGAAACATTGCAACATGTATCAGTTTGCCATTGGGAATGAGCAGCATTTCCTAATGTGAAATATCTTGCACCTAGAAACCAAAGACATCTACCAAGCCGCATGTTCTCCTTGGTAGTGGGTGATACAAGACACAGCACTTTTTTTTTTTTTTTTTTTTTTTTTTTACGTTGGAGAAGATGTTCTTTCCTCTCTTTGGCGACTGAGCCCTCAAAAGCTTTGCTCTGAAGTCCTCTAAACCTTCACAGGATCTTCCCATATCTAGACATTATGGTATCCAAGGAGTTTCTCTGATGACAGATACATTCTCCATCTGTTCTCTCCAATGTAATACTATGAGCTACATGTGTCTATTGTGCAACTGAAATGTGCTGAACTTGACCGAAACCTCAAAAAGGTTTTCAATCTTAATGAATTTTAATTTAAATAGTCATATTAGTTGAGGCTGCGGGCTACAAGATTGAGGATTGTAATTCTCGGGTTTGTCTGTCTCAGAAAATTCCTTAATATATTGCCATCGCTCTGATTAACAAGGTACCAGCCATACATTGTTCTGATGTGGATAATAAGCCTAACATCCACACAGTTTGGTTCTTATCAGACTATATTATGACTAATAAAATAAAGAATTAACTTTTTGCTCTTACTCAAACTCTAAATGTGGACCTCATGTGAAGAAGAACCGTTGTTTAGCTTTGTTTGGTGAAAAGATCTTACTATGTAGCCCTGGCTGGCTTCAGTCTCATGATTGGTGGAATTACAGGTTTGTGCCACCACATTGCATGACAAAGTATACTTAATCCTCCTTTTGGGTAGGGAATGAAAGAGAATGTACCAACCAGGTCAATGGCTACATACCATGAACCTGAGTTTGGGTTAATGCATTCTAATGAAGAATGATATCCATATACCACCCATAACTAAGGCTACAACTTGGCTGTGTCTGTCAGGTTGAAACCAGATTGTAGGGGTGTGTTTCTATGTGTTTACATTATTTTATTTTGTGGAACAAGACAAATGGGTGCAAACATGATAGAACTATAACTCAGGTATAACTCCCAGTATATAAAATCATCTTTTATTCATCTAGCATCCCATATCAGGATCTTCCACTTGGACTTTCCCTTTGTGAGAGGTTTCATTTACAAACAAAGGATACTGAGTTAGAATTTACTGAGTACTAACTATGTCCATTCTAATTATAATTTCATGGCCAACAGGCATGTCTAGAGCCAGGAAACTCATGTCAACTAGTCAGAAGTGAGAGTACAAATGGCCTGTGACTCAGAATGGTCAGTATAAGATTTTTAACACTATAATGGTGCAAAAGCAGTAGGTGCTCAGGAGAAACTCTACTATGGTTTTAATTTTTGATTTTTTCCCAGGCTAGCAATAGCCTACTCATAAACTCTTGGGATACCAGCTACAGGCAGTAGCTACAGTTCCCAGTCACCCTTGCAAGCACAGAGGTAAAAACGGACACTTTATTGTATAGTGTGTCTTTCAGACATGATGTTCATCAGGTTAGTTAAATTATATGCATTTGAGTTATAATATTTTCAATTTATGATGGATTTATTACTATGTAATGCCATTGAAAGTCAAGGAAATTCAGTGTCAATAATTGGACCAATAAAGCATGGTGATATATTAAGAACTATTACCAATAATGAGGTTCTCACAGACAGATGACCAATGAATGACCACCTCCAAACTCCCACTTAGAACTGTCTTCATCAGTGCACTGCTGACCCTGACTACCACAGTCTAGGTCTGTGGGAAGAAAACTCCAATGCCGATTGCTTGCAGTAACCTTTTAGGGAAGTGACCATGCAAAGCTCTACTTGTGAGGGAGCAAGAAACCTACACTGGCCAGATGAAGCCATCCAGCTGTGAAGCAATAGAAACAAAGGCCTCTGTGGATTCCTAGAGAACTCTGGAACTGGCATAGCCCCTAAGGAATTCTGAAGTTCAGCCAGAAGTTTGGTCCTTTGAATGGTCCTCATCCGTAACAACCATCAGTCACTGAATGCAGGCTGTCCCTGGGGAGAAGCAAAGACTTAACACAAGGCAACTCATTTGGCAAAGGACAACGCCCAGAAAAAGAGGGTGATTCCTGGAGAGGGACTGGGCTGTTCGCCTCAGGAAGCAACACTCCTAGCTGTTGACAGATGGAATGAGTGTCCCAGATAGAAAAGTTGGCAGTGGGTGCCACAGGAGGCCTGTAGACAGTGAGAGCACAGCAGCCACCAAAGGTCCCCTGCCTGGTTTTGCCTGAACACTGAACCTGCCTTCCCAAGTCTTCTCTCCCCCATCTGGATTCTACTAATTATTCTAATTTCCCAGTCTATAAGTGTATAGTTTTTCAAATGATATTTTTCAATATAAATAAAGGGAGGATTGATAGAGGGATTTTTTTCCCCTGATTTTCATCCAAACAGAGAATTATAGCAACACATTGCTTCACTTAACCTCAAAGTCAGTATCTAATTTTTATAAGCTAAGGATGTCGGACATCTTTCTGTTACCACTCCGCATCTTTACAAGGTGCCTTAAGTCTTATTTGCATACACAGCTTTGCCTCAATGTGCTGTGGAATCTACTGGTTTATTTGTGACCTGAAGTCATGTCTAGTCAGCTTTCAAATATAATAAACAGAGCATGAGTGTGTGTGTGTGTGTGTGTGTGTGTGTGTGTGTGTGTGTGTGTGTGTGTAAAGCCAGTTAGAGAAAAAATTTTCAGAATCCAATCTTAGGAATGTCATTGAGACTGGATAGGACTAATTAATACAGACTAGTAGTTACTAACTACTGTGATGAAATACCCTGGCCAAAAGCAAGTTGGGGAAGAAAGAGTTTATTTGGCTTACACTTCCACATTGCTGTTCGTCATTGAAGGAAGTCAGAGCAGGAACTCAGGCAGGGCAGGAACCTGGAGACAGGAGCTGATGCAGAGGCCATGGAGGAGTGCTGCTCACTGGCTTGCTCTTCATGGCTTGCTCAGCCTGCTTTCTTACAGAGTTCAGGACTACCAGCCCAGGAATTGTACCACCCACACTGGGTTAGGCCATTCCCTGTCGATTAATCACTCACTAAGAAAATGGCCTATATTGGACACTTCTTAGGGAAGTATTTTCTAAATTGAAGGTCCCTCTTTTCAGATGACTCTAGCTTGTGTCAAGTTGGCATAAAACTAGCCAGCACAACTTCTTCTATGCATCCACAAGGAAAATGCTTAAATCTCATTCTTAGGAGTTTCTCTGTACTTCTTTAAAAAGTGATCAGCAAAATTGCACAATTAGCAAGTTTTCTCTCCTTCTGCAATTTCAAACCGCGTCCTTTCTCATGCTCGTGTATTGAGAGGGGCTGCCAATCACTGTCTATTGCCAATCATTATCTTTCACATGCTGAGCTTTATCACCATGTATTTATGCCTAAGCAGTCTCTGACACAATGGCATATCTTATACTCAGTTACTGCCTCCTTTTAAACTATTGAGTAATATTAGTCCTTTGATACCTTTCTCTAGCTCTCTATCTATCCCAGAAACTATAAAACGCAATTTAATGAATCTTCAAAATTCATGTATGGTGAGCTTCTGTTCCTTGAGAGGTTTGAATGTCACAACCTAACGACACTGGACTATTATCCATGTATGAAAAATGCAGATCAAGCCGGGCATTGGTGGCTCACACCTTTAATCCCAGCACTCGGGAGGCAGAGGCAGGCAGATCTCTGTGAGTTCGAGGCCAGCCTGGTCTACAAAGCGAGATCCAGGAAAGACGCAAAGCTACACAGAGAAACCTTGTCTCAAAAAAACAAACAAACAAAAAAATGCAGATCAAATATTTTACATCAAAGAAGAAGCCAACTTAGCCACAAGAGCTATTTGTAAAGCAGGCTAGTATCTTCCTCTATGTGATAGCCAATGTAAACTATAATGGTATGTATCCAGTCAAATGTTCTTCATGCTAACCCCTTTTAAATAACCTTGCAGAGTAACAAGATTCATTTTGTCCAGTAGCATTTGATTTGGAAAGACAAAATTTTTTTGTTTGTTTGTTTGTTTTTTGGGTTTTTGATTTTTTGTTTGTTTGTTTGCTTGTTTGTTTGTGGTTTTTTTTTTTTTTTTGGTTCTTTGAGACAGGGTTTCTCTGTGTAGCTTTGCGCCTTTCCTGGATCTCACTCTGTAGACCAGGCTGGCCTCGAACTCACAGAGATCCACCTCTGCCTCCCGAGTGCTGGGATTAAAGGTGTGCACCACCAACGCCCGGCAGGACAAATGTTTTAAGTGTTGCTAGTTCAGTAATTGACACTTGGGAATTATAACTATCTTATCTCAGTTCAGTCTTCATGACATAACCAACAGATGTGAATTTCTTGATATAATCCCTCCTGTGTGGCAATGTTAAATGTAACATGTCTTCTGGTGTTTATAAAATTAGAAGACAAAATGAAGAGGGCTGCTGAAGAGATTTTACTGTCTATAGAGTTAAAAAGAAGCGCCCACACAGAGACAAAGCAAAGGTCTAAGTTTACATTTGGAGGAGCATCTAGAGGAAATAGTTAATGATTAGAACTCATTTGCACCTGACATGTAAAATTCAAAAACATTTGCAGTGGTCTCTACAGTCTTTATAATTTTCTCTTATGAAGTCTTTATAAGCCAGGCAGCAGGTGGCACACTCCTTTAATCCCAGCATGCAGGAGGCAGAGCCAGGCAGATCTCTGTGAGTTGGAGGCCAGCCTGGGCTACAGAGAGAAATCCAGGACATGCACCAAAACTACACAGAGAAACCTTGTCTCGGAAAAAAAAAAAAATAGGGGTTGGGGATTCAGCTCAGTGGTAGAGCGTTTGCCTAGCAAGCACAGGGCCCTGGGTTCTACCCTCAGCTCCAAAAAAAAAAAGAGCTTCAAGTGCTCTGCTGAGCTGTCCCTCTAGACTTCCTTGGGGCTGGAGAGATGGCTTAGAGGTTAAGAGCACTGCTTGCCCTTCCAAAGGTCCTGAGTTCAATTCCCAGCAACCACATGGTGGCTCACAACCATGTGTAATTAAGTCTGGTGCCCTCTTCTGGCCTGCAGGCACACATGCAGATAAAGGACTGTATACATAATAAATTAATAAATCTTTAAAAAGAACAAAAGGCTTTATAAGCAGAAAGTGTGTATAGCATACCTAACTATGTGTCAGGACACAGCTCCCATTTATGAAGCGCTACCAACTAACTTCATCATCTCATCTTAAAAGTTGCCTATCACAAAGGCCTGTGAGTACGAGACTCCTGTGTGCACTGTGCTTATGGTACTTCTCATCTGTGGGATTGTGATAGGTACCATTGCCTCTTGGGTTCACGCTGTTCTTAAGCACCTCCCAACTCTGACTGTGGACAGTGGGCCAGTCTGTCTGATACTGCTGCAGACTGCAGTGTACACACAGGGTGAGAAGGCACAGAAATGCCTTCCGTCTTCCCACCTGCCAAACATTCACGCATGTGAAGAAAGTTTTACACATGGGCAGCAGGGCCCTATATGTGTTAGTTTATCTTTTGTTACAATAACACTTGAATGTGAGTTCTATCATTATTATTCCCCATCTAGGAACGTAAGTGCCAGAGAAATTAAACACTGTGCCCAAGCCTCACAGCCAGAAAGGTACAGAGGTGGGACTTGAATGGGTGTCCAGGATTCTACAACACAGGAATTTCCCATAATGCCCTACAGATCCCTACTCTCAAGTTTTGGCAGGATACCCTAATGGTTCATAGTAGCATTTGCGGAACTTAACTGGTTTCAGACTCTTTGATTTTGCTACTTCTTAAAGGTCATCACCTACTTAATTCTTAGTAAGTTAGTTCCATGCTAGTAGAACACAAATAATATCAGTGTATAACTTGTAAAATTAATACAAAAATAAATTCTTTTAATGTATATAAAGTATTATAGGTACATAGAGATTGTAATATAGAAATAACTAGAACACAC
Organism: Onychomys torridus; assembly: GCF_903995425.1. Taxonomy (NCBI): domain Eukaryota; kingdom Metazoa; phylum Chordata; class Mammalia; order Rodentia; family Cricetidae; genus Onychomys; species Onychomys torridus. Next base: position 18,991,076 of record NC_050462.1, read on the forward strand.
AAACATAATATGGAAATACTGTATTTCTGTATTGTAGAAGACATTGTTATATTAGCTATTATTACAGTTCTTCTGTTCTCACTATGCAATACAGGCCCCCACTGAAAATGAAATCATATTAATGAAGGAGGGTAGCCACCTACTAGTCCAGCTGCCCAGGCTATAGTCTCTCACAATCCTCCACTAGTCATCCATTAGAGCACACAGGGAATGGGGATGATGTGAAACCCTGTTTTATCTGTTGGATAAAAGATGTGGAAGAGCCAGGGCGTTGGTGGCCCACACCTTTAATCCCAGCACTCGGGAGGCAGAGGCAGGCGGATCTCTGGGGGTTCGAGGCCAGCCTGGTCTACAAAGCGAGTTCCAGGAAAGGCGCAAAGCTACACAGAGAAACCTGGGGGGAGAATATGTGGAAGAGTATTCCAGTGTCAAAATAGGATGTAAGGGTGTTTGGAAACCTGGGAAAGGTTGGAATCAACAAGAAAGAAGTAAGCCCAAAGCTTCTGCTTTGAAATGCTGCTGTAGAAGTCTGCCCTGAGCCTGGCATGGTGGCACATGCCTTTAATCCTGGCACTCGGGAGGCAGAAGCAGGCAGCTCTCTGTGAGTTCAAGGCCACCCTGGTCTATAAAGCAAGTTCTAAGACAGCTAGAGCTGCAACACAGAGAGACCCTGACTGGGGGTGAGGGGAGGGGAGGAGAGGCTGCCATGAGTGTGTTAGATGTCATGTCTTGTCAGTGACCTGGTCATCATTTTGATTCACCTTATTTTGGATACAACTGTCTTCCTATTGTCCCATAACTCTTCCAGAATGCTTGTTCAGTGAAAGAAATTTTTCTTTTAACTTTGGGAACCGTAATAGAATTTTGAAAGGTGAGCACACACACAATCAATATTGAACGTATGCATTCATGTGGATCCCAAGTATTATTCTTCAGGAGCCATCCATCTTACTTAGAACTGACATAGGTTTTTTTTCTATTATCCTGGAACTCAAAGTGGACTAAGGCGGCTGGCCAGCAAGCCCCTGGGGACCCTCCTGTCCCTGCCTCCAGTGATAAGATTACAAGCACCCACCACCACACCCAGTTGTTTCTTGGTTGTTTAAGTTTTTTTAAATGTAGGTTCTGGTGATCAAATTCGGGTCCTCACACATAAACAGCAAGAATTTTACCCACAGAACCATCTCCCCAGATTTCAATTTTTAATTTAAAGTTAAATATGGCAAGTGTGAAAATAACTATAAAATTATGTGGCGTTATATATGGAACCTCTCTGAAATCTAGGTCTTATATTTGTTTTTACTATTTCCTCAAGATCTACTGCCTAATAGAGTTCACAGCATGTTTGACAGGATTTTAAATATGCATTATTCTTCTTGATTTGAATTGCAACTTCTTTATTTGACATTCAAATTCTTCACTACTTCATGCCTCACAGGACGAGATTCTGCCGAAACAGGAGAATTTGTGATAGTTTTCCACTGCGTTCTGTGTCTTGTATTGAGACTTTGAAGTGCTTGGTATCATGTCACAACTAACGTCTCTGTAGCATGATCAAAGGCTGAGATGCCATAGAGAACTTCAGGTAGGGTTTACTTGGATCCTTGTGGAGGCTGGGCGCAAACACACAATGACGTTTGTGAGTCTGTGCTGATTCGTTGTGAAAGAATTGTGTCATGCAAAGGAAAGAGGTGGGAATCAGACAAGGCTGAGTCATCAGAGTAGAGCTGCACCTCCTTACACCTTCTCTCCAACAGCTGCTACACAAGAAGGGAGAGGAATCCAGCCTGTCAACTGCAATCCCATTAAGCAACTACTGTCTTAGAGTACTGGGAACCTGACCAGTACTCACAATACAAACAAGTGGAACACAACCACATTAGTATGAATGCTTCCGTGAATGTTTAATAATATCCGATAGTCACTCTTATGCATCTCTGCAATAAAAATAAACTCAGTAAGAGTGAGCACTGTAATAGAAGGTCCATTGTTTGTGCACTAAAGATATCAAATAACATTACTTTAATTCAAGTCTATGCATTGATAGTAAGTCCTCTTCTTCATGGATACAAAAAAAAAATCTAGCTTTTTTGTTTTGTTTTGCTTTGAGACAGGGTCTTGATGTGTGGTCTTGAACTTCCTACCTCAGCTTCCTGAATGCTGGAACTGCAAGTAATGTGACATCAGGGTTGGCTTCCAAAGCCATTTTCATTGACCATATTTCATTTGTCATAACTAATCCTTGTGGTAGTTTAGATGGGGCAGTATTATTGTCCTCATTTTTGGAGCTTAACAAGAAAAACACTTCAAAATAATTTGCCTACAGTTATAACTAGTAAATTATAGGGACAAGACTCAAAATTTTGGATTTTTGCTGTGCTAAGAGGCACCAGAAATACAATACAGTCTTGAAATATTGCAGATAACAAGTAAGATGTAGTTGCTCAGATGAAGAGAAAAGACAACATAATCCTCAGGATAAAAGACAAGAAAAAATATTTTAGAGTTTTTCTTGGTATCAAAGGAAAGCTATCCTTAAAGAGCTGGGATCTAAACAAGTGTCTTGTGTGCTTCTAAAACGCATAGAAACAGGTAAGAAAAGGCCTGGAACCCATGAGTGGCCATTGTAGATAAGATTAGCAGAGTCAGGCATCTGCCTGGGAGTGGTGAGATACATCCGGGTGTGCTGTGGGGGAAAAAGATCTCACCTTGGACAGTAGCAGATGCCAGAAGACAAAGCAGGTGATAAAATGATAGAGATCTTGGCATCAGGCAAGCTATTTGGTGGTGTAGGTGCAAGGAGCATTGAGAAACCAGAGTTGGGGTGAAGGCAAGCATAGTTTCCTACTTTGTGATGAGCTAGAAAGACAGAAACTGAGGGAAACGAGGCATTAGTGCTGGAGCACAAGAAAAAAACAAAACAAGAACTAAGGAAAAAAAAGATAGTTTTGTACATGGAGACCACTATGCATTAAGTACAAAAGACAAGTTCCCCCAGGAATCTGTTACCTGTGTACGGACAGAGCTATTTACTAAGTAGGAAGATATACTTCCAGGACTGTGTCTATGTGTGTATTTGGGAGTATTCAATTGTGAAGCTGAAACTCCTCATAACAATACTTTCTTTTTACTAAAAGCAGAGACAACGTACTAATTCAAGGCAAAGGGATGATTGAGCTGTGATTAGTTAAGATCTTATTAAAATCATTTTACTAGCTTTAGCAAACAACACCGGTACATATTTGGAGAAATTCAATGTTGGCAGTCGACCGTGCTTAGGAAGCTTACAGGAACAAGACCAAGGTCAATGTTCTCTGAGTAGAATTTTATTTTACCACCAAAGCAGGGGAGCAACTCACAAATACCGAGGACTAATATGTATGTGAGGACTTTGAATTTCTCATCCATTTTTCAGAGGAGCCATTATTGTAATCGTCAATATAAAGGACTGGACATTGTAGATAGACATAGCACCTCATGGAGGGAAAGGTCTCAGGCATGTAAGACCCAAACCTAGGTCTCCTGAAAAGGTAACATTCTGCCACAGGGAGTTTTCATCTCTAAAAACATAGACAAAAGAAATCTGCTGTTTGAGGAAAGTAGGAAACAAGCAAACAAAGAAGAGAGAGAGAAAAAAAAAAGAAAGAAAGTGAGCTGAAAGGAACAAGAAGGAACACGGACACCACCATCTTCAATGCTCAAATGCATATGTAGAAACTGGAAAATTATTTAAGACAAAACAATAGATTAATAATAATAATAAAAAACAATAAACAAGATACAGACAAGATGTTCTCAAGAGTCTCATAAAATTGTTTTTAGTCTACTATGTGTCAACAGAATCCAAAAATTGTCTACAATAACATGAGGAGAACTTCTTGAGGTTAAAAATAAAGGATGAAAATGGGCAATAAAATGTCTTAAACCTGAACTTTTACACTGTGCTTTTCATGTTATTTAGAAACTGAGCATCTCTTTCATCGGAGAGTGTCAAATGCTTTGCTTTGTCTCCCTTCCTCAGAAACATACTGTTCTTCAGCATCTGCCTCTGTACAGGGCAGCCATTATCTTAGGGCTTAGTCATCACATTCAAGAGCTGAGACTCGGAGATTGTCCATATAAATGAATGTTTAACCTGCACAGCCCTGCAGAAAACAATGTCTCTTTCTAATGGGTGAATCATAACATAATAGAGCCCCTCCCTCCAACGAGCTCAACTCCTTAATGTACTTTCAAACCTCCACCTTGGCAGCCGATAAGAGTCTCTTGTGACGCTATGAAAGACACACATTGAACCAGGGCGTCTAAGGGTACAGCCTGGCCTCTGATCAAGAAAAGCTCCACTATGGATTCTAAAGCACAGACCTGCCTCAGAGTTCTGATATGGGCAACATGTAAGCTACGCGATGGGCTTTCCTTGAGAGGAATCAGTGAGGACATTACCATGTTTAAAAAAAAACAACAACAACAACAACAAAAAAAAAAAAACAAAAAAAACAAAAAAAACAAAAAAAAACAGCTCCCAAATAAGAAGAAATTGACTTCTGAAAAGAGTTACACTAATCTGCCTGCTCCCTGAAGTGGCGGTGGCTCCATGATCTGCACACCTCCAGGCGATCCCACTTCAGCAGCAGTGATAAATTCCAAGCATATTTCCAATGCAAACTGACCTGACCTTTGAATCTAAATCTCTCCAACTCTCTCCTAAAGTTTAACTGTAAACGTTCACTTGGGTTCAACTGTCCGTTTGCCCAGTAGTATTAGTCAGCTGGTGTGGTTTAAACATTTATAAATAGAAAAGTTCAGATGTGATTCAAGTTTTGTTGTAATCAAATGTTAACTGAGTTGTTCATGCTGCTAAGTCTTTGACTCTTACAGATCTTGGAGAATAATCCAACCATTCTACCCTCGTCATGTCAATGCCTGCACCATGAAATTCCAAAGCTAATCGTTCAGGAATTCTAAGCACAGAACCCCACTACTACTATAGTACGCTTGTCTTGGAAACCTCCCTTTGTAACTTCAGTCCTGTTAGACTCTCCAGTCAACTAACCATGTCAACCACTTCTCTGCTCTCTTCTGACCTGCATCACTCATCCCGTGTGCCACCAACTTCCATACCCTGCTCTTCCTCATCAGATCAAAGCCCTGATGAGGCTCAATACTCTACTATTACATGTCCAAACACTAACAGTTGAATACAACTGAAGAAAAACGATGAAACCCATTACCTAATTCTGCAGCTATCAGGGCAAAAAGTGACCTTCTCCATCCTTTTGCAATTGATGTTCCTTTTGCCTAGGATGCTTCTCCTCGCCCTCCCCCCTCCCCCCCCCATCCCCCAGATAGTCACATGGCTTGCTACTCTGACTCATTCAAGTATTTGTTTATAGATCAACAACTTCTTAAAGAGGCATTCTTGGAGTGTCATGTAAGAGCGTCAGCTACCCCAACCTAGCTCTCCTTTCTCTGTGTCCTTTGACTCTGTTTTATTTTTCCTCATAGTACTTCTTATGAAACATCTTTGTCATCTCCACTGATGACATGAGGCCAGCAACTACAACTGTCATGTTCATGGTAATGTGTCTGTGCGTGTGTCACATCATGAGGGATGTGGTTATTTGCATGTCAACTAACCAGGTCAAGGAGTACCCTGATAGTCAGTTGAACAATATTCTGGGTATGTCTAAGAGGGTCTTCCTACATATTAACCTTTAAATCAGCAGTGTGGATGGTTGCCCTTTCCAATGTGGTTGAACCACATCCTATCTGCTGAAGTCTTGAATAGACAAAATGGCAGAATGTGGGAGAATTTGTTCTCTCTGACTGATTCTGCACTGGGACATATCTTCTCTTGCCTGTGGACTTCATCATAGACTAAAACATTAGTGACTGGTTGGGTATCCAGTTTACTAACTGTAGATAATGGGTCTTCTCACCCTCCACAGCTACATGATAAAATTCTTTTCAATAAAGCTGGAAACGCATGTGGTTGATACATCATTGTTCCTACAACTTGATTGGATTTCACTGGAGAAAGTCAGCAATATGTCTTTACTGTCCTACCTTAGAGGTGTGTCCATTCTCCAACACCACATCATAATTTGTTTCAAAATGACATCTTCTTATTCAGGGACCATTATGAACCCAGGCTGACCTGGAACTTGTAGTTCTCCTTCCTCTGCCTTCCTAATGCTAGGATTACAACTGTGAGCTGCTACATCCAGTTCAAAAGGATTCTGATTGCGTTTCACGTCCACAGTTGCCCATAATAAGGAGCTATAACTACTCTAGACGTAACACTAGGACTTTTGTGTGTCCAGGAATCTGGAATCATCTACTTTGGTGAAATTGTGCAACTCTAGTAGTATGAGATATTTCAAGATCCTCTCCCCTTCTTTGCTTTTTGGTTTTTTTGAGACAGGGTTTCTCTGTGTAGCTTTGGAACTCACTCTGTAACCAGGCTGGTCTCGAACTCACAGAGATCCACCTGGCTCTGCCTCAATCAGGAGGGATTAAAGCAATCAGGCTGGGATTAAAGGCATGTGCCACTGCTGCCCAGCTCCCCTCTTTTATTAATGATTCTTTTCTTGAAAGATTTGTTTTAGTTTTAATTATGTGTATGTGTGTATCTCATATGTGTGCAGATACTTGCAGAGACCGGAAGAGGATGTCAGACCCCCTGGAGCTGGAGTTACAGATGTTTGTGAAGGACTGGATGGGAATGCTGGGAACTGCATCCAGGTACTTTGAAGAGCAGATGCTCTTAACCTCTGAGTCATCTCTAGCTGCCAACATACCCATTTTAAGATTAAGGATAAGTGGTTGTATCTGGTTCCTCCAGTAATCAAGAAAGAGGCACAATAGCTTGTAAGCCTATTTGAATTTTGGAGGTAACATATTCCTCTGCTGGTGTGATTTTCAACCCATTTACCAAAACAAAAAACAAAACCTTGTTAGTGTCAAATGGAGTCCAGAGTAAAAGAAAGACTTACTATAGTCCAAGCTGTTATGCAAACTACTCTGTTGCTATGTTCGTGTGACATAACAGATAACAATTGTGCTTAGTATTGATGGTAGATTAGTAGACAGCTGTTCAAAGCCTTTGACAGGGCTTTGCAGATGAACTTTGGTGCAAGCTCTTAGGATGTTGGAGAAAAGCACTCCTCTTTCTCAGGTAATAATCTCCCTTTGAGAAACAGTGTTAGGCCTCTTTTTAACCACAGGCCACCATGTGACCAAGTGATCTAATCTGCCCACCAATTACTGAGTGCTGTCTAAGTCACCAGTCATAAAGCCAGCATGAACAGCATTAAATGTGCAGGTCAGTAACATGGAGAAGTGGTTCAAATGTCCACGATTCCCATTATATTGCTTTTTCTTTCTGTGTCTCCATTTATGATTCCCTTGGAGAATTCACTATAATCCCTTGACAAGAAAAGACACAGCTGGCATATAGTTCTACACCATATAGTTCCCACCATTCTAAAGAAGCCGTGACACAATCGGTGTTGAAACAGACACCTCGAAAACAGCTTTCAGGATTGGGAAAGCATTTTCTGGAAGGCTGTATATGATCTGAGTCAGCATCTCACACATGGTGCTATGAGTTACACAGCCTACAGCGTTGTGAGTCTAGCTATAAAGGTGTGGTAACTGAAGTGACACCGTTCGATCACCCCTAGTCAACATCTGTGCTTCCTGCTCCTACGGTCTTCCTATGGTCTTCTGCTCTGCTCTGCTCTTCTAGATGTTTTAACTCAAGAGAGAAAAGAAAGAAAGAATGAAAGAAATTAAGGAAGGAAGGAAGGAAGGAAGGAAGGAAGGAAGGAAGGAAGGAAGGAAGGAAGGGAAGAGAAAAGAAGAGAAAAGAAATTCTGAGAGTAGAAGACCCAGACTCCATGCCATTAGACTAGCAGTTAAGATGGCCATTTGGCCACTTTGGACTCCCCATGCTTCTGAATCAATAGGCTGAAAAGAAGGATGCCTTGTCAGGGTGATTGACCCTGACAGGAAGGGTAAATTAGACTGCTTCTCCATACTGAAGAGAATGAAGACTAGATTAATCACCACAGGGTATCCCTTAGGACTATTAGCCTTTGTAATTGAAATCAAAGGGAAAAAACAAAACCAAAAATGCAGTCCCATCCAGGCAGGACTAAGAAGGACCTAGAGTGACCCAGATGTAAGATGTATCTACCCTGTGGCCCACAGGCCATAGGCCACTGATAGCTATGAATGTAGCCCAACACAAAATTATAAACTTACTTAAAGATATGAGGGTTCTTTTGGGGGGGCATTTTAAAATATTTGATTGTGTGGTTCTCACTCATGAATTTTGTGGGTGAGGATGGCAACACCATATTGTAATATCAAAAGGTTGGACACACCTGACATTACATCTTCCAAGAATGGAAGTTTAGGTCACCAAGTACAGAACCAAGCTGAGTCAAGTGCCTTTTGAAGGTAAAGGAAATACAAAATGATTGGTAAATTGGTTAGGTATGAGCCATAGCTATAGCCACATAAGTAGCTACAGAAATACTAAAGTTGTTATGAATATTTTCTCCTTATTTGGCCATGAGTGTGCTTGGGTATGTGTCTATTTGAGACACATACGTATATGTAAGCCTGTGCTTACATGTTCATTTATATACTTAACAAGTACCCTTATTTTTTCCCTCTGCTTCTCACTTATATAACACCAAATGATGTAAATACTTTACATCAAGTATTTGTGTATTGTTACTTTTTTGTGTGTTGTGGCGCTGAACTTAGAAGATATCGAGGACAGAAGTATATATTCCACCCCCAAAATTGTACTTCCACTTCTAGGGAAAGGGTTAGAGCAATTCTCCTTGTACACAGCATAATTTGGTGGTGTCAGGTGACATGTGTGTCATTGACCATATTTGGAAAACACATATGCACTCAGGAGATTCATAGGGTGCTGGGTTGACATGGAATGGACTTGCCATACTTTATCTTACGTGTCAAGCTGACAGGGCCATAGAAGGTTTGGTTAAACATTATTCAGGGTGTGCCTCTGAGGGTCTTTCTGTATCAGATTAACATTGAAATCAGTAGACAAAGTAAAGAAAGGTGTCCCTCCCCACGCAGGTGGATCCGATGAAGGGCTTAAACAGAATAAAGCGGAGTAAAGAAGAACGCATTGTTTCTGGCTCTCTTTGATCTGGCTCACCAATCTTCTGCCTCTAAACTCTAACTCAGAGTGGAAAGCGCGTCATCACTTCTCCTGGTTCTCACATCTTTGGTTATACGATAAATTAGGCCCCACGCCCATGACTCCATGGGCAACACAAATTTGCCTCCGTTAGTTATAACACCAAAAGGGACAGAAAATTGGGAGGAGCTGGGGAGGTATGAGTGGATCTTGGAGGAATCAGAAGGAGGAGTGAGGATTGAATATTATTAAAAATGTATTATAGACATGTACAAAATTCTGAAAGAATGAATAAAATATATTAAAGTTGCAATAGATCACCAGCTCTCGTCATTATCATGTCCCTCCACTTAAACAGGAACTGCCTTCTGAGTTCTGGAAAAGGTGGCAATCCAGAAGCTACATTCAGAGAGTCTCCCCAGCATGGCTGCCCAACACACGAGCTGAACAAGGACAACACCAACAGACATGTCCAAGTGAACAAAGAAAAGCCCACAAGGCCTCAAGCCTACACAAAGAACGGTGGGCAACTAAGGAATGCTGAGAGCGGGAGAAACAGTCCCCTCGGGGATGCACACACTGATTGGTGACCCAAAACCACATGGTCAGCCTTGAAAACAGACATTCAAGTGTATTTATTTATCTTTATTTTAATTAATTATTATATATGTATATATAATTATACAGACTGAGAAGGTTATACATATATGTATATGTACATATATATATGTATGAAATAATGATTAAGAAAAAAAGAGGTCATGAATTTGAAAGACAAGGAGGGGTATATGGGAGGGTCTGGAAAAAGGAAAGAGAAGGGAGAAATGTTATATTCTCAAAAAAGTTGGCAACTTCAGATCTTAGGACTCTAGCTTTCAAACAATTTTTATAATGAATCTACATAAATTTAAGTCTTCTATTGGCCTCAAACTTTTACTGAATAAGTGGGTAAATTAATGGCCTTCCTTGTATTTAAAATGTATCAGGCAAATTAAGTTATGAAGCTAAAGAAATGATAACATTCTTAAACAGGAATTAACTGTATTATGCCATAACCATAAACAATATATGCAAACAGATATAAATAAGTTATTTGATTTGCCACTCATAACCTTGTACAGTTGCTATTTTTATGATCACTACTTTACAGAAAGCACAGAGGAGCTAGGTCCCTGTCTCATACACCATTATCATAAGTGTTTACCTTGAAATTGTATTTCACAAATAGAAACAGCTCTAATATTTATGTTCTATCAAATCAATCACCTAATCGCTTAAGTGGCAAGAACATACTGAGCTTGATAACCTTGACCCTGGTGATTTCCTGTATGGAAAATAAGCCACTGGTGATCAATACAAATACCTTCCTGGATCCAGGACACATTAGATAAAGGACTCTGGGCATATTCCACCTTTGGCCAACCCTTCCCCTTATATTGCTATAACTCACTATTTCCAGTAGAAAAAAATTATAAGAGCTAAATAGCTACTAATTACAACCTAACTATAAGTAAGACAGAATTAGCTTGATGAAGCATTTTAAATGGTACGGACCTTGTCACGGACATTATCAACAATGTGGACATCATGTTTTCCTCTAAGGAATAGAAAGTCTAGCCCAATACAAATGTGTTCACAAAACAAAACTCCTCCCACAGCCATGGTCACCTTGATTAGGGGTTAATGAGCCCTTTTTGGTAAATGTTCAGATAGTAAATATTTCAGTGGTCTCCATCACACCTGCTAGATTCTACTCCTATCACATGAAAATAGACACAGGCCAGTAAATGACTGATATTAGGATATTACACACACACACACACACACACACACACACACACACACACACACACAGAATCTGTCTTTATACAATGTTGAGGGTGATGGTGGGGAGAGATTGAAGGTTGTCCAAGTTGTAGTTTTTTTCTGAGCCCCTGAGCCCCTATCTAGAATCTTAGGTGCCACCTGGCCAGATCAGAAAAACAAGCTGAGAAAGAGCCTTCACTCACTCTGATGCAAAGTAGGTATTGATGAAATCTAACAGTGCCTAGTGCACTTGTAGTGGTGAATAAGCCGATAAAGGGGAGAGGAAGCAGTTGATACCAGACCATCTCAAAAGAAGCTTGACGTAAGGATGGAGAGAGAGCTCCACACTTAAGACCACTGGCTCTTCTTCCACAGGACCCTGGTCTGATTCCCCTACATGGCAAAACTGTCTGTAACTCAAGTTCCAAGGGATCTGGCACCCTCACACAGACATGCATTTGGACAAAACACAATGTACACGAAATAAAAGTAAATTAAAAAGGATTTTTAAAAAGAAGCCTGACATAAATAAATAATACAAAAGAATCCCAATCTGTTAATTGCCAGGGTGGTGACCACTTAGGCAGGGACTCCAAATTTGGCTCGGTGTCATCTTTTGTCAGTAGACTCTTTAACAACACTGATGCTTGCCCATAAATTCTATTTCCTTACCCGGACTTACCTACCCTGGAACAAAGCAAGTCGGTCACCATTCCTACAGCCATGGTAACTTTTTACTGAGGCCGACATGCCAATTATAGAATAATATCTGCAAATTCCTTTTACTAGGTAGGTAACTCCTTAGCATGCACTTGATTCCTGAGCTAACTCATTCAACAACAGCAACAAAAACTTCATAACCAAAGTTTTCAAGTTCACTGATCCCCACTGAGTTTTAAATCATAGAAACTGTACCAGGGAGTTAGCACTAAATTCTGAGGCATACAAACACCACCAGGACTCATTTCTCAGAAGCAACTTTCACCGCCTACACGGCCCCCAGGGAACTGTATACTCCACCCACAAGCCATCACTAAATGGTTCTTTATTAGCTTTCTGGAGGACTATAACAAAGTATCATACACTGGGCACTGTAAATAACAGAAATGTATTGTCTCCAGTTACTGAGGCAAGAAGTTTGAGATAAAGGGGTCAGCAGGGTTGACTCCTCCTGAGGAATGGGAGGGAGAGTCTGTTGCAGGCCTCTGTTCTGGTTCCTGATAGCTTGCTGGCATTCTTTGCATTCCCTTATTTATAGGTACATCATGTTCCTTCTGCCTCCATGTTGACATGATGTTCTCCCCATGTACTCTTCTGTTTCTATGTCCAAACCTCTTATTTTTATAAGGACATCAATCTTATTTAGTTAGTTAGTTAGTTGGTTGGTTGGTTAGTTAACATCCCTAGGACAGTTTCCCCTCCCTCTTCCCTTCCCATTCCCTCCTCCCCACCCCCACCCCCCATCCACTATTCCTCTGTTTCTGTTCAGAAAGGGGCAGGCCGTCCACAGGTATTAACAAAGCATGGCATATCAAGTTGTGGTAAGACTAAGCACCTCCCCTTGTATTCAGACTGGGCAAGGTAACCCAGTTTGAGGACTAAGTTCCAAAGAGCCAATCAGAGCATTAGGTACAGGACCTGCTCCCACTGTTAGGAGTTCCACAAACAGAACAAGCTACACAACTGTCACATAAATGTAGAGGGCTTAGGTCAGTCCTATGCAGGCTCCCTGGTTGTTGGTCCAGACTCTGTGACCCAGGTTATTTGTTTCTGTGGGTTTTGTTGTGATGTCCTTGAGCCCTCTGTCTCCTACAATCCTTCCTCCTCTTCAGCAGGATTCCCTGAGCTCAGCCTAATGTTTGGCTGTGGTTCCCTGCATCTGTTTCCATCAGTTACTAGATGAAGGCTCTCTGATGACAATTGGGGTAGTCACCAATCTGATCACAGGACAGGGCCAGTTCAGGCTACCTATCCACTATTAGGAGTCTTCGCTGAGGTCATCCTTGCAGATTCGTGGGAGTTTCCTTGGCATCAGGTTTCTACCTGACCCTGAAACTGCCTCCCCTCCTTTCCACTCATCTTTTTCAGTATTCTCACCCTCCACCCTCCCCCAACCTGATCCCTCAAGTTCTCATCCCCACCCACCCCGTCCATCTAGGAGATCTCTTCTATTTCTCCTTCCCAGTGAGATCCATGTGTTCCCCCCTTGGGCCCTCCTTTTTACCTAGCCATTCTGGGTCTATGAATTGTAGCTTGGTTAAAGAACATCAATCTTACTGAATTAGGATCCAATTGAATAAAATCATCAAGTTAATAATATACAAAAAAATAAGATCACGTTCAGATACTTGGGGTCAGAAATTCAACATTATGTTGAAACACACAATTCAACCCATAACAATTCTAAGGTCTCCCAAACAAGGCCAATGAGAGACTTCATGGGGATTTTTGGAAAAGCCATTGAGCTATCTCATCCAGATAACTAAAGTGGTGCTATGTTAATCTCAAGAGTACTTAGTAAACATATTTTTGCTATATATAGAAATTCCAGCTGCAGTAATAAGAACACTAACATACATAAGAGATGAAATATTTTTTAAATTGCTCAAACACACAGAAAGCAAAACATCACCTGTGGATGTGATTGCAATGGAGTCACTGGTTCCAGATGTTTCACAGCTGAGCCTTCAGCTTCCATGCCTATTCCAAGGTTTCCTTACATTCTGTTGATCTTTGCAACTTTCAATATTAATATTAATATTTTAGCATCTCTTAGCCTTCAAATATTTGTCTGCCACTGTATTCATTTAGGAGATTCCATATAAGATGTGATTGTAAGACTTCTTTATTCTACTAAAAATTATTACCAAATAAAGAATCCTAAGGCACCCAACAGTCTATTGAATAATTAACTGTTCTGGTCAACAGGAAAATAAAAGTCATCCAGAAACAATAGGAATATCAACAACAACAATGGGATTATTAGTCAGGACTCTGATGTTTTGATAGAGGATGTTCTAAGTTTGGAGTTCAATAACAAAAGCTAACTTTATGCACCTTAGAGAGGTAGCTAATTGTTCTCTGCTGACTGTGCCTTGTCTTTTCATAGATTTGATTTATACTTCTTCATATATTTGGCAAGTATCTATGATTTTGACATATCTGAAGAACCAGTAAAACAGGAATTCTAGAGGATTATTTATTTGAGCAGTGAGAGCTAACAGGGAAAGAGTTCATACCAAGGGTAGAGGAAGCCAAAGGCTAATCAGAAGGCAGTAGCTACTAACAATTTTACTCCAGTTCAGTCTGATGGAGCATGAAAACTGGGGGGGGGGGGGGAGAGCAAGTTTATTCCCTTAAATCTCCATGAATCACTGAGAGTTCTGATCAACCTCATTATCATTATACTTACTTTGGCAACAGTACAATGATACTGCAATCTGTAATTCATATTTATCAACAGCATTGACTAACCAAAAGAGGATGACACTAGCAACATTAACAACACTAATTTTATGAATAAGAGTCTCAAAACTTTTACTGTTATCACCACAATAAGCATGAGGGAAGAATATGGAATATCGCATGGTAGTTTGGAAAACTAGTTTGGTAGCATACTCAAAACTACCTACCAGGGATGTTCAGAACTATTTCAGAAAACATATGAAGATTTTTTTTTTTACAACCTACAAAGATGACAGGAGAAAAAACAGACTACTCATATCTGTGACTACTATTATAACCTTACTTTCTCTTCTAATTTGGTTCAATAGAGAAAAAAAAAAAACTCATTCTTGTGACAATCTCTCTATGAAGCCTAGTCCAGCCTTGAGCTACATACAGGTCCTTTGGTTCAGCCTCTCAAGTGCAGCTATGAGAGGACTGTGACAACATAATTAGCTAAAATTTAATATATATATATTTTTTTACCTTTTAGAGCTTTATTGGGAGAAAGTGGGGGAGAGAGGGAGAAAGAGAGGAGAGAGAGAGAGAGAGAGAGAGAGAGAGAGAGAACCAGAGAAACAGAGAGACCATGCAGAGGGAAGAGAGCTGAAAGAGAAAAATTATTTTAATATTTTTGAAGAATAATGAAAAGAACTTTTATGTATTTTCAATTCTTTTCTACTATTTGCAGTTTTATATTTCCTTGTATATTGTGATTACTAGCTTTAAATCATTTTCATTATCTATTAATAATGTCATTTTACAAGTCTCTAAGGGGCAATCTGAAAAGCACTAGGAGACAGAACAACAACAACAAAAAAAGAAAACAAACAAACAAATACTCACAGGCATAAAATGAATCTCTGCATTAGGGAGGCTGAGTTCCTGGGGTACAGAGTAAGAGCTTGTACCAGAAAACAAAGCTAAAAAGAAAAGAAAAAGACTCAGAAAGACGAGTGTTGTTGTACAGGCCTGTAATTGGCCCTTGGGAAGAGGAGGCAAGAGCTCAAGGTCATCTTCTACTACATATTGAGTGGGTGGCTAGCCTGGGGTATAGGTGAACTCTTGTGGGGGCGGGGGGTGGGGGGGGGGGGGGGGGGGGGGACATAAAATAATTGGAACCACTATCTCTGGCTAGCTGGGCATCTACTCTGATAGGGGCAGAAATCACAGAACTCTCTCCATGTGTGCTATGGGACCTACCAGGTCTACAGGAGGCTTTGTCTATGGATTAAGAAATCCTCAGAACCTGCTTAAGTTGAGGTCTTCTATGCCATTTCTGTTATTGACCAACTCTGTCTTGATACTCAAGTGTTGAAGCAGAGAATTTCATTATCTTTAAGTGACAATAATTTTTTTAAGTTTTATTTATTTATTATGTACACAGAAGAGGGTGTCAGATCTCATTACAGATGGTTGTGAGCCACCATGTGGGTGCTGGGAATTGAACTCAGGACCTCTGGAAGAACAGTCAGTGCTCTTAACCTCTTAGCCAGCTTCAAAGACAAAAATATAGGAATGAAAAACTCTTTAGTGACAAACATTTTTTTTTGTTGTTGTTGTTTTGTTTTGTTTTGGGTTTTTTTTTTTTTGGTTTTTTTTTTTTTTTTTTTTTGGTTTTTTGAGACAGAGTTTCTCTGTAGCTTTGGAGCCAGTCCTGGACTAGCTCTGTAGACCAGGCTGGCCTCAAACTCACATAGATCCAACTGCCTCTGCCTCCCGAGTGCTGGGATTACAGGCGTGTGCACCACCGCCTGGCCAACAAATATTTTTAGAGCAAAAAAATTTCTGCATTTTTGTTGTTGTGTGTTTTTGTTGTTGTTTGTTTTTTGAGTGGGGGGACTTTGTCTTTTTCTTTTTGGTACTGGAAACTGAACCCAGGGCCTTGAACATACTAAGTAAGCTTTCTACCACTGAGAGGCAAACCAGAAAAAAAATTTTTTTTCTTGAGACAGATTCTCAATTTTAGCCCAGATTAGCCTTAAACTCAAGGTCTTCCTGCCTCAGCCTCCTGAACACCAAAATTAGGCAAGTACCACAAGGCTGAGCTCTTGTTTTAACTTCAAAAGAATAGGAGTGAATTCTCACAAATTATAATCAAAACATCTGAGTCACAAATCAAACATTTTGAGTTTAAAAAATAGGTTTCTATTCTAAATGATGTTATTTTTACCACTAAATAAAGTATCCTATAACTAAAATTTATTTTATTTATTTATTTATTTATTTTTTGGAGCTGAGGATTGAACCCAGGGCCTTGCGCTTGCTAGGCAAGTGCTCTACCACTGAGCTAAATCCCCAACCCTAAAATTTATTTTACTTCCTCTTAACATTATATTTACATTGTAAAGCACATATTTATTTTTTAGTTATTTAAGTATTTACAGCATGCTATCATATTTAATGTTGAGAGTGAGGTCTTACTAACAGCTGGAATTTCATTATCTTGAGGATGAAGCCACCTTCAAAAATTGTTTGATGTGGGTCTTAACATCCAACACAGAGTCACTAAAGTTTAATTTCAAAAGTGAACTCTACAGAACATAAGTGTCACTGGCTTCTATTTATTTTGCTATTTAAATACATGGTTCATGTTGTGTTGGCTTATTCAGTAGAAAGAATAATGTTTAGAGGCAATTAAGATTATAAAAATCTTGGCTAATATAAAAAAGGTTTTAAAAGTATCTTCAGAAAATTCACTATTCTAAATCCCATTTATTCTGTATGATATGGTCAATGTAAAGCCTCAGAAGGATTATAGACATTAAATCAGTATCCTTTATCTGGAATAACATGCTGCCACGTGCAGGGTCAAGGGCATTTCTGAGAAGGACTTCATCTCCCTTGGCTTTTTTCTTTCCTAACCCCTGAAAGTCACTGGCAGGCAATGTCATGGGTGCCACTGTAGGTTCCTTCTCTCAGCCTTCTCTATACTTCATTCCCTAACTTTTGTACAGAGAATTCAAGTGAAAGTTTGATCAGTTAGCAAAATTCCATTTTTCAGTGTAAAATGATACCAGAACCTGTAGAACTGATATTATTAGTTGGGCTTATAAATTATTTAGAAAGAATGCTAGGAGATTGTTTGGAAGTTGTGGGAGTTTTTTGTGTTTTTTTTTTTTTTAAAGAATGTTTTGTAATTATACTGCATGGAGAAAAATATATTTACTTAAATCATAAAGCGGGTGGCCACTAAGACAGCTCAAAAGGTGAATATGCCTGCCATCAAGCCTGACCAGCTGTACACACACACACACACACACACACACACACACACACACACACACACACCAAAAAATGTGAAAAGGAAATGAAATTTACAAAGTAGACTCAGGCAATGATCGAGAGAGAGAGAGAGAGAGAGAGAGAGAGAGAGAGAGAGAGAGAGAGAATCTGTTGCCTGTTTGGGTTTTTTGTTGTTGTTATTTGCTTGTTTGTTTTGTTTTGTTTGTAATACAGTCTTACCCTGTAGCCCAGGCTAGCCTGGAGTTTATTATATAATCCTGGGCTGTCCTCAAATTTGCAATCCACTTGCCTTAGCCTCTCCAGGGCTGTTTTATAGCCTGGGTCACCACACCCACTTGTTTATCATTCTTACCATAGAAACTAGATGTTTGGAGAGTTAAGTAGACACCTTCTCAAATGTTCTCTCAACTTATTTCCATACTTCATCAGCATGACTTTTGTACATAACAACATTTATCAGTTGGTTATCAACAACTACTTATATGAAACCAGAGTTCAAAAATGTGGTTAGACACTACCAAGAAAAAAAAAAGTTAGAGAGAGAGAGAGAGAGAACGCTTCCTATTTTGCAGCTTTATAAAGAGAAAGGGTGTGGTTGGCAGAATTTTTAAAAAGCCAGAGTACTCCTGGAACAACTGATAGTTATTTGAGAAACGTACTGATATCTTTTAAATGGAATGTTTTCTAAAAGTAGGTATTTCATGATGTGAAGAGTTTAGCTGGGGTAGTATATGTCATAACTAAAAGTTGCTCCCTTTAAAAAAAAAAGTAAAAAATTGATGCTGACTTTGTCCTACCAAGAAACTGTCCAGCAGGACAGTTATTCTAGAAGAAAAATATAGCAACTGGTCAACTAGAAGATATAGATTGGAGCACAGAAAACTCAAAGAAAAAAATGTAAACAAATATTTAGTGACTTTGAGACAATAGATTGGAAAATTAGAGGGGCAAAGAGAACAGAAAACAGTGCAAAGGGGATTTAAAGCGGGAATACATTGACTAGATGCTGGTTTAGTTTTTTTTTTTCTTCCCCTAAAAACACTTTTACAAAATAGAAAAAAAAGAAAAGCTGAGTTATGGAAACTGTCATCACCCCACAAATTACAGAATTGAAACTTACTGTCACCAAAGGAGTACTTTTGCTTCACAATTACATGCCCTGCCTAGCATTTCTGGGCCCTGTCATCACCTGACCTACCACGTCACCTGCATCGGACTCCACAGTTTGCTTCTTGCCTCTTCCACCACTGCAGAGTCCCAGGAGTGTAAGAGCCCAGCATACCAGAAGCCAAGAGAGATCATGAGAATTTTGTAGCCATCACTGAAGTAACTAATCCACGTCCCTGGGTGCTAATGTCTTGGGCTCAAAGACCACACCAGAGGTAACATAGATTTAAGAGGAGAAAGGACATTCTCACACTGAAGAATCCTGAAATTCTCCCCTTAATAGAGTAATCACTCTCACCAACATTGGATCCCAGTCTGACATTCCTCCGTGTGCTAGTACTGCCCAAGACGCCAAAAATACTTTAACCTACATCTAATTCTGAAGAACCTATCAAACAAACAGAATTCAGGACTCTCTCTATGACGAGTGACCTGGGCTTTTCAAAATGGTTAATATCATTTTTAAAAATGGAAATAGTTCTATTCAAAGAGATGGAAGATACTGTACTCAAATGTCATGCATGACTCTAGATCAGCAACTACAAAGATCAAAATATAGTTAAAAAAGATATTTGGAGACAGCTCCAAAATTTAAATATAGATAGCTTATGAGATAATAGGTTTTTAAATTACTATTAGTTGTCTTGGGTATGAGAAATTTATTATTTAGGATAATACCCTAATTCTTAAAAGATGTAGGTTAAATACTTGGATGTGATAGAATGCTTGCAAGTTACTTTCAAATGGGCCATCAAAAAATGTGTGTGTGTATGTGGTGTGTGTGTGTGTGTGTGTGTGTGTGTGTGTGTGTGTGTGTAAGACATAAATCAAATGTGGCCAGATAACAATTGGTGAAATGTATAAAAGATATTTAAATGTTTGGTGTACTATTATACACTTTTTTTAAGTTTTAAAACATTGTAAATGTAAAGTTAGGTGGCAAAGAGCTTTTGGGAAATTCTTGGCCTGGAAGTCATAGAACCTGAAAGATTGAACTGTTGTCTCTACACTAAGCAAGGCCTCCAGCCCTCAGAGCATGAAAAGGGTAACCTTGCTGGCCTGTTCTACAAGACTGTTCTAAAGGTGAATAATGATATGATGTCAAGGGAGTGTGTGTGAACTACAAAATCCTCCTGAGTTCTCAGCTGTGGGCAGAGGCTAGGAAGCTCACTAGCCTCTAATTGAAATTAAACATCTCCTTGACTTACAAAGGTAGGCAGGAGTTAGTGTGTCACATATCTAGAGTATAATAAGAGCTCAATAGTCCCAATGCTATTGTCACCATAGTTCATTTTTCTTAACTTGAAAGAATGACAGCCATGAAAAGCATGAGTCACTTAGGCTCCCTCTCTTATTTCCCTTCCACATCTCAAAGACACACCTACTCTGAGCCAATACTACAGGAAGATACTCTATCACTGACTCATGCTTTCCATGGCCCTCACTTGGGCAACTTACAAAAACAAACTGTGGTAACAGAGCTAACACAGGATGTTCCAAGCCTAACTCGTGATCACCATACCCTTCGAAACATCCCATTTGGTGCCTCTCGAGTGATGGCATGCCAAAGGGCCCAAGACTCAAGACAAAACTGTGGCTGCATCCTTGATTCCCCTTTCTCAGCGACTAGCTCTGGTCATTCAGGAAGAAATTCTGTTGGCTTTTTAAAAATATATGAAAAGTCTAACTATTTCCTACCATGTCTACTACCACGACTCAAATATAAGCCATCACCACCTCTTACGGAAGACCGATGAAACACCCTTCCAGAAGGCCTTCCTGCATCCTCTCTTCTCTTGCTACTTAATTATATGCTTTCTATGTATAATTATCCTTTTAAGAAATGTCACATTATCTATTCCTCTACTTAATACCTTGTAATGATTCCCATTTTCTTCAGAATAAAAGCCCAAGTCCTACAAATGATCTTAAGAACATACATTTGTATATGTGATAAATACAACACTAGACTTCCTTACCACACTGACCTAAACTCCTGTCTCTACTTTGCATGCCACACTCACTTCCTTAAGGCTCTGTGAATATGCAGACAGACATGTTCTCACCTTAAGGCATTAGTATTAGGTGTTCGCT
This sequence comes from Onychomys torridus, assembly GCF_903995425.1. Taxonomy (NCBI): domain Eukaryota; kingdom Metazoa; phylum Chordata; class Mammalia; order Rodentia; family Cricetidae; genus Onychomys; species Onychomys torridus. Next base: position 19,012,017 of record NC_050462.1, read on the forward strand.
TGCTTCTGAATGCTTTCCTCAGATGGTTAGGTCCATCATCTCTATATCTCTAGCCAAGCCACATCTACCTTAGGCATATTCTGGCAACCTTTTCAAAAATAGTGGCAACTCAGAATTCCTAGTCCCTCTCATTCCTGTGTACTTTTTCGATAGCACTTGTCACCTTCTAAAATTCAAACAAGTTATATACTGTCTAATCACTAGATTATATTTGAGTGCTATATTATAGTTCATATGTTTAAATGATGTATTTGTTTTTGTTGCTCTGTTTTATTTTGAGACAGGGTATCACACAACCCAGGCTAGCCTCCATCTCACTGTGTAACTTGTGATGACTTTCAACTCCTGATTCTTCTCACTGCTGAGATTACCTGTACCACTATGCCTGGCTTCTTTTTTTTTTTTTTTTTTCAGTTTTATTGCCAATTTGTATGAGTAATATGCAAAAGATGTACTACTGTGACCCAGGATGGTAGCACACACCTTTAATCCAAACACTTGAGAGGCTAAGGCACGATCATGCATGAGCTTGAAGCCAGCTCAGGATACATAGCAAGAAGTTGTCTCAACAAAAAACAATATCCAAATCATGCTTAAGTATGGAATTCAGTGGTATCAAGCACATTGATGTTGTGTAACCATCAACACAGTCCCTCTCCAGAATGCTTTCCTTCTTGCAGAACTGAAACCATAGCCATGAAATATTTCCTCATTCTCATATCTTCACATTTCGTAAGAACCTAGGACAGTTTCTACCACACTGGTGCTTACCATGTTTTCTGTTGGCTAAATAAATGAAATACCTCATGCAGAACTTCAGATGTCATCTCTATGGGGCATGTTTCCAAACTTATAACTCAAGCACAGATTCTATGTCAAATTCCTGTTGTTCTATCTGAATTATGCCCTCTCTTGCCATCAGAAGCACTCACGCCATGTGAAACATCTGTACTATTTGAAGTATTGGCCGTGCCTCTTGCACGGTTGTGTTCTCCATTATCACGAGCAGGCAATCTTAAGCACCCGTCTGCTAAGACTCCAGCATACGAATAAATGACAATATCAGAGTTGTGAGCACTGCGCCTTCCTAACCCACGTCTTGCTTAGCACCTCCTCCATGGTTCCAAGTCAGCCAATATGTGTTAAGGCCAAGACACTGGACAGGAAGAAGATAGGCAGACATGCATTCAACTATTGCCTTAGTGTTATAAAAATCAAGGCTTAGTATGCACATTAATATCCTTAATATTAATACATTATATGTTATAATACATTATATGTTGCCATATAATATATAAATTCATATCATTATATATCATTATGTATAATATATTATATATTGATAGTATTTATTATATAAATAATATATACATATATATGTTAGGCCAAGTGATGGAGAAGAGCCTGGAGGCAAGGAAGAAATGATTCAAAATACTAACTCACTTGGGAAATGTAGGCTAGAACACCACCAGGCTCCCAGGAGGTCAAGCTGCTGCGGAGACTGCCAGTTTTCTTGGGGGCCACATTGAGATGGAAAAACTTGGGATGCCACAATTGACACTCTCCTACCTCACCTCCAGGAGAAGGTCACGACGTCTGGAGTCCATCCTGTGGAACCTATTATTAGCAGCGAGGAAGCCAACTTTTTAGAAAGACATATGATTGTGTCCGTCAAATTTACTTTCATGCAGCCGGTAGGAAAGGTTCCAGATTCCTTGGCAGCCGCGCCTATAAACCAAGAGGCAGGCTGACAGTGGGATCCGGAAGCAAAGCTGTGAGCAGCAGTGAGGAAGACACTCTTCCACTCTCCTGTAAGAGTAGAGGCATGACAGCTGCCTTGGAAGGGTGCCCCGAGCCAACTGGGTGGAGACTCGGCAGGGGCAAGCGACAGCTGCCACAGCGTCATGGACCAGGGTCCAGGCAGCGTGCAGAAGCGTTTAGGGGTTTATGCAGGTCAGTTTGTAATTAGACCCTTGGAGCTCTTCTTCTCCCTTCCCCCATCCCTGTGCGGTGGGATCATTCCAAGGAAAAGAGAGGCCCAATTAGATCAGCTCGGTTGAATGATTTCTTCTTTGAAATTGTTACCTACAAAACGGGTCATGTGCCTATGTGCCCCCAGCTCATAGAATTCTGCATTCCAAGATTTCACTCCAGTTGAACTTTTTTCTCAGACTGTGAGTTAAACACATCCCATAACCTTAGACCTGAAAAGTGGGACCGAACTTCTAATGGCTGTTCAACAAAGGGAGATGGTCCCCTTCATATCCTGGACCCTTGTTCCTCTATTTTTAAAACTTCTCTGTTGTGACGCCTTAAATAAAAAGCTGTAGCTTTTTAGAGGCCAAAGGAATAGGAGCTTGTGCGGTGATAAAATTTTTTTTTCATTTAAAAAAAAAAGGGGGGGGGTTGGGGATTTAGCTCAGTGGTAGAGCACTTGTCTAGAAAGCGCAAGGCCCTGGGTTCGATCCTCAGCTCAAAAAAAAAAAAAAACAAAACAAAAAACAAACAAACAAAAAAAAAAAAAACAAAGTCTAAAAAGCTGTCTATTCTTTTAACCTTGCCACAAGCCAAATGCACAAGCAGTGCACAAGAAAACTCCTCCTCCACCTTTCCTCCACCAGCCAGGCCCAGTGGCCTGTTGGGGAAGGAAGTTAGACACATGAACAATATGAGGCCAGGAGGCAGCCTTAGTACATGATACAGAATATTTTTTTAATGAAATTCAACCAGGTACAGTAGCATACATTTGTAATCCTAGCAATAAGAAGGTGGAGGCTGGAGGGTCGTGAGTTCAAGGCCAGTCTCAGCTAAATAGGAAATTTGAGGCTAGGCTGAGGTACACGAGACCTTGTCTCAAACAAGTATGGGGGCTCGGGATATGGATCAGTCAGTAAAATCCTTGCTGGTCAAGCATAAGGATCCTAGTTCAACCTTCCCAGAACCCATGTATAAAAGCTAGGCACAGTGGTGTACATTTGTAACCTGAGTGCTAAGGACACAGAGACAGGAGGCTCCCTGGGACTTGTTGACCAGTCAACCTACCCTACCTGGCAAATTCCAGGTCAGTAAAATACCCTGTTGGAAACAGCAACAACAACATAGATGGTATTTGAAGAATGCTTTGTCAAGAAGTTGACTTTATCTCCTCGTGTATAAAAATACATGTGTACCTACCCACACATGAACACACACACACACACACACACACACACACACACACACACACAATTTTACTCAATTATCGAATCCTATGTCAGAGCCTTGGAGTCTGAAGAACGCTTAAGTTCTTATAGTCCAAAAGAATTATTGAGAGAGAGAGAGAAAATACAGATGTAAGATGTTACTAAGGTTTGGGTGGAATTGTGGAAAGACAATGGGAAGAGTCTAAGCTGAGGATGTAGGAAAAGGTTTTCAAAAAGTACATCTGTTGGCTAATTGTAGACATTTTCACTAACTTAACCACATAAGCAATCTTCTAAGTACAGTGGGGATCTCATTGCTGGTTGTCATCTAAAGTTATTCTTCTTGTTTCAAGAGTCCTGGCTTTGTGGTGTCATGCCATGAGTGACAGTCTAAGTCAGAGGAGGAAAAACTTTCTGTACAGAGCCAGGTAGTAAATATGTCACACTCTGCAAGGCAGATGGTTCCTGTCACAACTGACCAACTTTCCTGTTCTAGCACAAAAACCGTCATAGCTGATATAAATATGAACATGCATGGCTGTGTCCCAATAAAACATTATTTCCAAAACAGGTCCCAGCTGGGGTTTTTTCCACTATCCACAGTTTGTCAACACTTGGTCTAAGGCCCTCACAGAGATTTCATTTCTTTTTTGCAAGTGACTGATCTAAAGCCGGGGTGGGTGACCTAGTTCTGCCCAGTGAGAAAGGAAATTCGGCCAGGAGATTTCTGATAAAGATTTCATTTGATGATAAAAGATGAGGGATATAAAGAGCAGGTGGCTTTATGCTCTTTCTCCCTTTCTGCTTTGGATCCTTGTTCAAGGACATACAGCTTGAAGTGGTGGTAGTCATCTTGTCCTGAGAGACTTAAAGTTGGAAGACAAAAGCCAACACACTTGAGAGGATGATGAAAAGATTCAGGAGCCTTCCTGACTCACTGAACTTCTACCTAGCTCCGGATTTCTTAAGAAAACAGTAACCAGCCTGATGACTACTGAATCATTGCTGGTTTGATTTTGCTCCTTACAGATGGAAGCATGCTGAACTCACACATCCACAAAAGTACAAGATGTGAAGTGATTTTAACATGAGCATTGAAGTCTTCTGCAAGGGGTGAGTGGATTTCCTATCATGTGACTGGGAGCATGAGCTCTTAAATAAGGAAAACAAAGACTATTAACAAAAAAAGGACAGGATTTCGATAGTAAATGCTGTAGAAGCCATAAAAATACAGGTGACACTAGCATCGGCTGTGGGTTCTATGGAGGAATTACTGTGCCTGTAAAAGCAATCACTGTCACATGTGAGATAACATTAAGTCTATATGTGTAAGTCAGCGACAATATACTGATTGTCTAGGCTTGGAACTGGCCAATCATAGCCCACTTGTATTTAAATGTTCTCTGAATACTTCTATTCCCAAGTCCTTAAATACAGTACTTCCCTGTTATCGATACTTCTGCTTTCTGTATGGTTACCCACTGTCCACTGCTGTCTGGGCATAAATGGAAACTTCTAGAAATGAGTGATTCCTAAGTTTTAAAGAGCTTGCTATTCTGATTAGCCCAACAAGCTCTTACACCATCCCTATCCATCCTTCCCAGAACACACATCATCCCTTTGGCCACTGTATCCACACAGTATGTGCTACCTGCCTCTTATGTACTCGCCACTCTCAGTTACCAGAAGACACTGTACCGTTACTGCCTGCCTTTCAGTATTTTTCCTTTCTCTAGAAGCCACTGCTTTTCTAATGTCTTACTTGTAAATTAAACTTATCAAGAGTATGTGTATGTAAGGAAATCTCTCTCTCTCTCTCTCTCTCTCTCTCTCTCTCTCTCTCTCTCTCTGTGTGTGTGTGTGTGTGTGTGTGTGTGTGTGTGTGTGTAAGTTATTATTAGCTATGGTTGGGACATCCACTCATTGTCTTAGAACACATCCAACACAGATAAGGGGAAAGGACTGTATTCTCTGTGATTGCTGTGAGACACAAAGGACAAATTGAAAAACTGCAACAAAGTACACAGGACCTGTAAAACATACACTACTTGCTATCTATTACTGTCATGCCTTTGACCTCAAAAGTTTACTGACTCCCTAGTCCAGACCACAGTTCTAATTACCCCCAACTAGTCCCCAGAGTTCGAGTTTATTTAGTAAGTCTCTTCATACTGCAGATGGGGAAATAATGGCCTAAAGCTAAAGTGTCTGGCTCAGTCTTGTAAACACTTGGCTGAATCAAGACTCACTGCATATATCATAAAGAAGAAGCCTCAGATGTTACAAACCAAATGCTTCTAGCACTTGTGAGCCTTTTCAAATGTATTTTAATGACCAGGCTTCCCGAGCTTTCAGTGGCTTGTATTTCTTCACAAGACCCTGTTCTGTTCCAATGTCATCAGTAATCTGTCCACAATGTTTTTATTTTCACTAGCAACCACTTCTCTTTGAAATGGAGGCTGGTACTGGGTGATTTTCTACGCCCCTCTTTTTAATTCTCCTTCTTTGTATTCTTCTGTCTAACGGCTGGACCTGCGTCCACTCAACTTCTCTGTTTAAAGCTGAGCCGAGAGCTTAGACATAATCGCAAAAGCTTGTAAGTGTCTCAACATTCATACCCTTGAGTTCAAGTACCTTAGTCAGAAAGGAAGGCCCAAGGTTCTCAATAATAACCTAACTAATATTATTTGGGGTAGAATTATTTTGTGAATAATATAACAGAAGTCAAAAGTGGGTTAATTAGGACAGAGATTAATTACAGAGTCAATCATAAAAATCTGAATCTGATGAAGTACCTACAACAAAGAGGCAGAAACCTGGATGCAAGATATAATAGTGTGGGTAATAGCATTTAACTCTTGGCCAAACAGGAAACTTCTTTAACATTTGACACAGTAATCTAGAATTTACCATATGGCTCTAATGAAAGAGCCACCTTAGAAGATGGTAACAGGTGTCATGAGCAAAATTTCATAGTAAATGAAATCAGGACACAGTATATAACTTGACATAGTATCCCCGTTAGATATCCACAACACACACTAAAATAGTAACATTTCAGAAAACACTTGGTTTAAGTGCTTTGAAGCCAAGAATGTTGTAGAATATTATTTTAAGGTGTGTTACTTTTGTTGATGTTGCATGTGTTGAACTCTGTGAAGCTATGTTACTTTGGCTGTCTAAAACACCTGATGGTCTAATAAAGAGCTGAACGGCCAACAGCGAGGCAGGAGAGAGAAATAGGAGGAGAAATTTGGGAGAAGAAAGAAAAGAATGAGAGAGGAGAGGACACAAGGGGCCAGTCATTCAGCCAGGCACGGAGTAAGAATGAAAATAAGATTTGCAGAAGTAAGAAAAGGAAAAATCCCAAAGGCAGAAGGTAGATGGGATGATTTAGGTTAAGAGAAGCTGACAAGAAATAAGCCAAGCTAAGGCTGGACGTTTATAAGAAGAATAAGCCTCTGTGTGTGACTTATTTGGGAGCTGGGTGGCGGGCCCCCCAAAGAGCAAATGAGCCAAAGAGTAAAGAATAAAAACAACCAACCACACATTGTTTTCCAAATGACTGAATGAGTCCCATACTTTTGTCCTTTAAGAAACAATTAGCTGTTAGCTTAAGAGAAAAATAAGTTTTACAACATAAAATTTGATAGTCACTAATGAAGGTGATTCCTAAGTTTCTCTTATGTTTGTCATTAAAAGTTCTTTATTAAGCAGATATTATGTGTAAAATATTATAGGTACTATAAACAAAGAAACCAACACAATGAATAGATTTCTGCCCATGTAGATGGTGTGTTCAGAATCAGAATAACATTTTACAATATATATTTGTGATGGTTTGAACAGGAATGGCCCCCATAGACTCATATGTGTGTGAATACTTGACCCATAGGGATTGGAGTGTGTGTCCTCATTGGAGTAGGTGTGGCTTTGTTGGAAGAAGCGTGTCACTGTGAAGGCAGGCTTTGAGGTCTTATAAGCTCAGGTCTGGCAGTGTGACTCAGTTTTTCCTTCTGCTGCCTGTGGATCAAGGTGTAGGACTCTCAGCTCCTTCTCCAGCACTATGTCTGCCTGCATGCCACCATGTATGGCCCACCATGATGATACTGGACTAAATCTCTGAAACTGTAAGCCAGCCCCATTAAAAGTTTTCCTTTATAAGAGTAGCTATGGTCATGTTGTCTCTTCACAACACCAGAAACCCTGACTAATACAGTGATATAAGCTCAGTGAGTGCTAAGAGCTATGAACACACATAGAGCGTGATAAGAAGATGAGAATATGAAACAGATGCCGGAATTCTGGGAAGTGATTGGGGAAGGTCTCTTTGTTGGGGAGCCTCTGAGCGACAGCATGAATGGGGTGAGTGAGCACATTATGAATGGGTCTGAGAAAAAGCTTCACAGTCAGAGGATACAAAGGTCATGTTAGCTAAAACAAAGTAAGAGGGAGAATGGTGAGAGATGGGGCCGGTTCAGGCAGGTTCTTGTGGCCACTGAAAATAATTTTAATTTTGATCTGGATAAGGTGGCATTCCACTTAGTAGGAAATTTTAGAGCAAAGGACAGGGGAAGTGTGGCTTTTGTTACAAAACATCCGTCTAAGCCTTCATTTCCAATGAGGGGGAAACACTAGGCATTGCCTTAAGCTCCAGCCATATACAACTACAAAACTGGATAAAATAAACAAAGCCATACTTTAAGGTAACAAACAAATGGGTATGATTGGTGTGATCCTAGAGTAGAGGAAATGTGAAGGTCCCTAAGGGCACATTTTTAGCCAAGCATGGGAAAGCAGAGTCCCAGTGTGGTCTTTTGCTAGATAGAGAAAAAGGAGATTGAAGTTTGGGACTACTGAGGTGACTGACATTTGTGAAATTTCAGCAGAAGCTCCCATCATGCATTTTGATAACTCCCAAACTTTTATGTACCTTGTAGAGCTTTAAAACATAAGAAAGTGCTGGATTATGTGACTCATGTCTGCAATGCTGTGCTATGTCAAAAAAAAACAGGGTCTCTGGATATACTTTAGTGGGTAGAACACTTACCTCCCATGAGCAAGGCCCTGGGCTCCATTCTCAGCACTGAAAAACCAGACCAAGAGGACAAAAGAGACAACAGTCAAATCACAGCATCCCTTTCTCTTAATAACCGAAAAATAAAGAATAAATCAGTGCAGTGAAAAACTCTGACAACCATATCAATAAATTTGAACTAAATGGCATTTACATTCACCAAAGAATAATCTTTTTTTAATTTAATTTTTTTTATTTTACATACCATTCCCTCTTCCCTCTTTCCTCCCCTTCTCCCTCTACCCCCCATTTTCCCTCATCCCTCCCCCATCCACTCCTCATGGGGGGAAGGCTTCCTTTGGGTATTTAACACAGGCTGGCATACCAAGTTGGTGCAGGAGCAAGCCCATCCTCCCCTGCATCAAGGTTGAGAAAGGCATTACATCATAGGAAATGGGCTCTAAAAAGCCAGTTCATGGACCCAGGATAAGTTCCGGTCCTATTGTCAGGAAACCCACAAACAGATCAAGCCACACAACTGTCCACCCTCATTCAGAGGACCTAGTGAATACAAGGCACAAAGCAAAGGATAAACAGGCTAAAATCCACAACCCCAGAGAAGCTAGGTAAAGAGGAGGACCCTGAGAGGGACATGCATGGATTGCCAAGGAAGGGGAATGGGTTAAGATCTCCTGGGTAAACTGGGAGAGGGGAGTAGAGGCAAAGGGATGGGCATGGAAACATAAGGGTTCAAGAGGGCTGAGTTGGGAGAGAGACAGAGAGGAAGTGCAATGAAAGAGATATTTTGACAGAGTGGGCCATTATGGGGGTTCGGGAGAAATCTGGTGCTAGGGAAATCCCCAGGAACCCACAAGGATGACCCCAGCTAAGACTCATAGCAATGGTGGAGAGGGTTCTTGAACTAGCTTTCCCCTGTACTCAGATTGGTGACTAACCTAATTGTCATCATAGAACCTACATCCAGTGACTAATGGAAGCAGATGCAAAGACCCACAGCCAAGGACTCAGCCAAGCTCCTGGAGTTCAGTTGAAGAGAGAGAAGAAGGATTGTAGGAGCAAGGGGGGTGTCAGGATCATGATGGGAAAAACCACAGAGACAGCTGACCCAAGCTAATGGGAGCTCATAGACTAGACTCAAGAATAATCTTTTAAATTTACCTTAGCCATGCAGTTCAGCATGGCAGACACAGTGCTCAAAGCAGGAATGATGGCTTTCCACAATTCATCCTGAGGTTGGCTTTGGATATAAGTGTATTAGTTAATAATCTATCTGCCTACAAGGAGCAGAATGTAGGAGCAATATCACTTTAAATAAATAGATGCCATTTGGGATGTAGTAACAATGAATCAATGTTTTTTGTTTGTTTTGTTTTGTTTTTAAAGAAAATCCTCTCTAGGATCCTGCTGGAATTTTTCCCATGAGCACTGGGCCACGAAGAAATGCTTTAAAAGTATTGGTTATCCAGTAGTACATGGTAAGCCCTGAAATCATGTGCAATCAAGTGACATATGGACTGAGTACGTGGTATTTACATACTTCGGAGAGAGAGAGTGTGTAACAACAATTTAAAAGGCCATGAATTTGAGAGCTAGTAAGAAATCCATGAGCAGAACTGGAGCAAGGAAAGAGAAGGGGGAAAGTGATGTAATGAAATTTTAATTTTTAAAAAATGAAATTAAAAACCAAGAAGCAACAAAAGAACTATATAAGATAGAGCCATCATATTCATAGTTCAATGTGGAAAAAAAAGGAAACTGCAGAGTAAAAGTGCAGCATAAACTCTTCTTAACAGGGGCTGGAGAGATGGCTCAGAGGTTAAGAGTACTGACTGCTCTTCCAGAGGTCCTGAGTTCAATTCCCAGCAACCACATGGTGGTTCACAACCATCTGTAATGAGATCTGGTGCCTTCTTCTGTATACATAATAAATAAATACATCTTTAAAAAAAAACTCTTCTTAACAGGAATGTTCAAAAATGTTTTGAAAATAAAGCTTTTGCTAGAAATCCCCCAGCAGACATCTGCTAAGGTATTATTAAATAGAACAGAGTGTCACAGCATCCTTACTTGTAGGGGAAGCCTAAATTTTGAACAGCCTAGGCCAGTACTTTCCAATTATATATATATATATATATTTGGTTTTTTGAGACAGGGTTTCTCTGTGTAGTTTTGGTCGCTGTCCTGGATTTCGCTCTGTAGACCAGGCTGGCCTTGAACTCAGTGATCCACCTGCCTTTGCCTCCCAAGTGCTAGGATTAAAAGTGTGCACCACCACTGCCCAGCTTCCATTGATATTTTATGCATACCACATATATAATTTTAAAGTAAAAGAAACAAGTTATTAATTATATTAGCATAGTTAACTATAAATCAAAACATAATTATTTCAGCATATAATCTATATGACATTGTTAATGTGGTATTTTGCTTTTTGTACTTTGTGAAATCTAGCTTACATTTATTACTTACAGCATTTCCATCTGGACATACCTTACTTCATATAGCCAATAGCCACAAGTGATTAGTGGTTTGCCATACTGGATATCACGACATTAGAACAATCAGATTCATTGCAAGTTAGGATAGTTTTTGCTGTTGTTGTTGTTTTAGCACAGAAGAGCACTGTGGGGTGCATATGTACACAGGCAGTGAGAAATGACAGTGACACCCAAGCACTTATTGACATTATTACCTGTAGTTAGAGTTTTCCTGCCTGGCCCACAGTCAGGACAAATCTCTTTCACCGGCCAGACCCATAGATGCTCAGAACCAACAAAGTAAACACACAGAAACTTACATTGTTTACAAACTGTATGGCCATGGCAGGCTTCTTGTTATCTACTTCTTCTATCTTAAATTAACCCATTTCTATTCCTCTACACTTTGCCACTTGGTTCGTGGCTTACATCTTCATTGTCATGGCGGCGGCTGGAAGCGTCTCTTTGCCCCAGCCTTCCATCTCCCAGAATTCTCTTCTCTCTTGTCCTGCCTATACTTCCTGCCTGGCCACTGGCCAATCAGAATTTTATTTACACAGAGAGATATCCACAGCAATTACCTATAGCTTGGACTGTCAAAGAGAATGCAGTTGCTTGCACTTACGTGCTTAAGGAACACCACAAGCTGTTTTTGAAAGTTTGTTTTACAATTTGAAAACTGCAGACAGATTCACATTCCCAGATGTACTCATTCAATACATATTTGCTGATGACTTTACAGTATTTTTCAATTCCCTTCAACACCTTCTCGGTGGCATCTGGGAGTTCTCACAAGCTATTTCCTCTGCAAGGAACCATGTTCCCTCCTTGTCCCACCTTCCCATCTCCAAATCTGGATGACTCTAACCCATCTTTCAAGTCTCAGATGAAATGTTACCACCTCAAAGAAACCCTTTTCCAACTCTATATAATTACATTGCATACTTCCATGGCTTCCCGTCACTCACTCAGCATTATGTTCATTGGACTTTATGGTAATTATTTCTTTTATTATCCCACTACTTAGCTATATTGTGTGCCCTACAAGGTCTGAAACCTTGTCTGTTCTCATCAGGGACTGAAGCAGACTGTCTGTCCCCATATTTAATATAAGATTATTGGATGAATAACTGAATGAAGGAAATGCCATGCACTACACTAAGTAATGCGGTGGGGGATTAAGACAGACTTGAATATAAATTAAAAGTACAGTATTGTCAATACTATTTGCTATGAATTCAATACCTGGAATGCAGGAGTAAAAACCCTGAAGTACATTTTAAGAAGTTTGTCCCTCTGCAGTCAAGGTGGGTACGAGCATTCTAGGCAGGAGAGATGACAGTCCTTTTTGCTCAGAAGACATAAAATCTTGAATCAAGGCAACTGGAGTGTAGGTGTGTGTGATGGGAAATTCAATATCTATTTGGGTAAGTAGAATCAGTAAGACTTGAGACAAGAGCAGTTATCAATAGCTGAATAAATACAGTATCAATAGCTAAATAAATAGTTTTCAAATCAGTCTCAAAGCCACAGGAAACTTTTTTTTTTTTTTTTTTTTTTTTTTTTGGTTTTTCGAGACAGGGTTTCTCTGTGTAGCTTTGCACCTGTCCTGGATCTCACTTTGTACCCCAGGCTGGCCTTGAACTCACAGAGATCCACCTGGCTCTACCTCCAGAGTGCTGGGATTAAAGGCGTGCACCACTACCGCCTGGCTCACAGGAAACTTAACTGATGGCAGAAGGTCCTACTCAGGCTGCTGAGGGAGGAAAAACATTGGCAGTCTTACCCAGAGCTAGACCCTGCATGCTACATTACCAACAACACACCAGGCAAAATGTGCCCCCTTGTGCAATGGCAGTATAATTCTTATGAGGTTACCAACTGCTCTCTGATAGGATTTGAGGCCAGTTCGACAGAGCAAAACTCATTCCTGTTACCATAAACCTGGTCAAAAGTCTGAAGCTGGTGAGGTCAGAGGCCCTTGGGTAGAACTGATCATTGCTGTTTTGTTAAATGGGCATGTTGTCATACTGTATAAATGTTTATACCTATGGATTTATGCTTCTCTCAATTTTGGAAGTTTCTTTTTGCAGCGGGGAGGGATTTACACAGAGACTCAAATCTGGCCCAAGTGCCAAATGTCTGAGGCCACTTCCCAGTTCAGGACACTGTTTCTCCAGAAAACATTTCTTCTTGTTCTTGTTTCTTTTACTGCCCCACTCCCCATCTCTGATCCCAGAGGAGGAGCACATGGAAGTTCTTTCTCTGGGCATGTGGTGCATAATTTTAAGCCCAGTGATAGGTTTTCTGTAACTCCATAATAGGTTTCTCTGCCAACAAAGTAAGCCAGATCAAGCTGAATTGAAAAAGTAAAAGAAGAGGTTTATTTGAGCAAGGTGACCAAATGTAAGTTAGCATGACCGCTTAGGGGCTGCTGGATCATCTGCATTAACCGCTAAAACTTGAGAGACATCCAGGAAGAGGAGGCGGAAAAACACATAAGAACCAGAGGATGGGCAGAGTGCAGTGAAGTCTTCTTGTCTTCTGAACAGGACTACTGAGCTCATGAACTCACAGCAGCGGTGGTTCTATGAGTAAGATCAGCACATGATCAAGGCAGTCACCATCCACCACGAATGGGGAACAAGCTCACCAGACCCCACCCCTAAGTGATGCTTGCTGTGGGAAGGAGAATCTTCTTTGGGGGTGTGGCCATTGGTAGTTTTCTCAGGCTCCAGTGGACCATCCCACACATATGTGCAGCACTAATTGGATATAGCAAATTTATTTAAAAGTAAACAACAACAAGTTGGAAGGGGATATGGTATGGGAAATCTGTGAATAATAGGGGTGTGGGGATTGTATATAACCATATTTGGCTGTATGCATATATGAAGTTCTCAGAAAACACATATTTTAAGTGAAAAGGGAAGTTCCAGTGTCTACATAACTGAGCTAATTTCCATATTATTATGTGGTAGAGCTCTAGATGAGCATCCCCTTGATGGCGTATTCCTTGAATACTGTTTTGATGTATGTTTATCTCAGGGTACATTATGGATTATGTTATGCAATACTAAGCACAAGTTGTTACTAAACACCTTGTTTGGTTAATCGGTCAATGGATTAATGAGGAGTAATTTTTAAATTGCCTTCAAATTTCTACCTGCCCCACAGGCCTATACCTGTGAGTATCTGCTTACATTGGTTATTTGCTGTGTGAGAGTCATGAATTTGAGGAATTTGTCTATTTTTATTGTCTGTGCCTTTTGTAGACCAGGATTGTGAGGGTTAATTTTAATGTAGTTGATTTTCCAACTTAACTGAACTAAATACCCTCTGATAGGTAGGCAAGCATCCTGTCTAGGTGTGTCTGTGAGGTATGAGAGTGTTCAGAGAGAGCTGAATTGGTAGACTGAGCAACATGGGTTACCCTTGCTAAAATGCTTAGGATTCCTTCATTATGCTAGGAGTCTAATAAAACAGAAAAGCTGAGAAAGGGCAAAAATGCTTTTTTTTTTTTTTTTTTTTTTTTTTTTTTTTTTTTAACACTAGCGCTGACACACACATTTTCTCCTATCCTTGACTCTGGAGTTCCTGGTTCTTTAGTTTTGAAACTTGGACATCAGCCCACCCATGAGTCCTCAAGGTCTTCGGCCTCAGGCTTATTACCACAAGTTTTCTCACTTCTGTAGATTTAAGACAACAGACTATGGGACTTCTGAGTTTCCATAGCTGCATGATTGATTTCCTACAGTGAATCTCCTTTTGTATGCATCTTTATGATCTTAGCCTATTAATTTCATTCTCTGAGAACTACGACTAATACAGTAACCATATTAAGAGCAATAATCTTGCTTAGGTCACTCACAGATAAATCTAACCCCATACCAGAACAGTTGTTGGCACAATGGTTTTTTTTTTAATAAGCAAAAATAAAGAAATAAAAGTAAAGAAATAATACTATAATAATAAATAAAAATAATACTTTTCTTTCGTTATTCATTGCTATGCAATAAAATACTCCCCCGTGTTATAGCTTAAAACAACGAACATTTTATTAGATTTCATGACTTTTGTGGATCAACAATTGTGGCAGGGCTCTGTGGGGGACAGTCTTCTGCTCACTGAGAACATTCAGTGATAACGAGGGGGCAGATGACCTGGCCTGGAAGACTCAAGGCAGCTTTACTTGATAAGGATGCCTGGAAGACCAGGCTTATGTGGGTCTGATGGCCAGGGTCACCTACACTTCTCCAAAGTGGAGGTCTGAGGGCTTTTGTTTGCCTGAGAGTCCTCTGAATGAGTATTCAGAGATATGCGGTGGATTTCCTATCACTTAGCCTTCAAATTCTCACTCTGTCTTGGCTAGTTCCTTAAGCGGGTCACCAAGTCTCGTCTGTTTTCAAGAGGAGAACACTCTCCAAGGAAGGATTAGTGGGGAATTTATAGGCATTTTTCAATCTTCTGCATGCATCAAAGGGGAAAAAAAAAGAACATGTAAAATCGGGCAAGGATCTAAAATAGAACAGAGATTGCCAAATGAGCCAGACAGAAGTAGCCAGCAAGAAAATTTATAGCTCATGCATACAAAGAGCTAACTTTTTTTTTTTTTCCAGTGCCAGGGAACAAACCCAGGACCTCAAGCAAACCCAGCCTCAAATACTGACATTTATAGGGAGATCAAAACCCTTGAAAATATCTATAAAACGCTACTATTGACCACTTAATTGACTGCTTTATATGTATAAACCATACTATTGAGTGGATACTGTTATACTCCCACCCATTTTACAGATTATGAAACAGTACTACTCACTAACACAACTGGTGAGTGGTAGCACTGAGTTTAGGAGTCCAGGAATCTCAACTCCAGAACCTTTGCTCTTTTCCTCCAAAGCAGTGGGCTCTGGAAGCGAGCATTATAATTTATTGCAGAGAGGAGTTCCACCCTCAGCATGAGCAGGAAGGGCCTATTTTAAGACCGTGAAAAAGGAAACGAACTTTAGACTCAGTCCCGTGTTGTAATCCTGGTTCTTCTTAGCGCTCCCTGCAACTGGGGGCAAGCTATTTAACTTCTAATTACTCATCTGCGGGTGATAACATCTGGTTTGTGAGGTACCCAGAAGATTCAAGAGAATCATTTCAAGTGCCTAGAATAGTCACCACTTCGAAAGGCTTAGAAAGTTTTAGTCCTTTTTTTCTTTTTCAGACCTGGAACTAGTGCCCTACTTACAGGGAGAATCAATCCTCGAGTGTGTCACAATTTTTCATAAGAATTTCTCATGACACAATTAAATATTTATATAGAAAGATTAAGGCACTCCAGAAACTTAGATTTATCTGTCTCCCCACCAGTTTAGAGGCCGTCCAACCTAGTACGAACAACAGAACAAAGTCTTTAAACAAAAGCAAGGTTACCACTAATAAACTAATAATAGGGAACTGTCAACACAATTTTCCACTGGTTATAGAAACAGCTTTATAACTTGCTTTCATTTTACTTAAAATTGAAATCAGAATGATCTACAATATAACATTAGAAAGGAAAACAAACAAGTGTCTAACTCCAAGTTCTACTACCACTGGGGGAGGGGCCATACCAACACTAAGATGCTGGCATTTCTAGCTCTCACAATGTTATCGGCATTATCAACATGAATATTTTATCACCAACAGTGTGCAGTCAGATTGTTTGATATGGTTCTTTGGAGACAGGGTAGCCTCACTGTATAGCCCAGACCAACCTCCTGCCTCCATCTCATAATCCTGGGATTACAAGTGTGAGCCACCACACCCAGCTCCTACACGACTATGCTAAATCCAACAGTAGCTAGTTCCCTACCAAATAACAAATAATGTCAACTGCATTTAGCATGCTCCAGTAGTTCTGTGCTGTCTGAGTAAAGATAAGAGATAAAGGTAAGACGGCAATCCAAGAATTCAAAATGTGAGTGTGCCGGTTGACAAGGGATATAGAACAGCTTGTACATGCGCCAAGAAAGAATCTTTACATGCCCAAGAAAAACAAACAAACAAACAAACAAACAAAAACCAAAGATAAAGTAGCCTGAAGTCCAGTGCAGGATGGTTTAGAAGAAAGACTTAGAGACAAATATTCAACCAACACAACAGGAGAAAACTTCCTTGACTTCTAAAAATGTTCTCCTGTCAGCTCCATGTTTAAAACTCAGGACCTATCTCCACGGTTTAAGTTACCAAGCTACAGTTTTGAGTCTTCAAGTAGCACATCTCTAAAGCCTTGGATGTGAGAATTAGGCAAGAAAGGAGGAAACAGGCACAAACAAACTGGCGATTTCAGTCTTCTTGAAATTGACGAGCTTATGGGTTTTACAAACACGAAGGGCGACAGAACGTGGGCTGTGAAGGAAGCAGATTTCGGGGAGGAGAGTGAGACCAGAGACAATTTTGCCTTTGAGAAAACAGTCTCCAAGGGTGAGAGTAGGCTGCTGACCCAGGGCAACAGGAGAAGTGACTGTAATTATTATATTAAACAAAGCCTTTTATGGCCAATGACTTAAAAGGAATCGCAAATCTCTTAATCATGTAATAAATGCGTTTCTAAAAGCCTCCTATGAATTAGCCAGTGGAGACCAATTAAAGCGATAATAGTTTACTCTTTGTTCATTAGGTGGCTATCAGCAAGCTTGGCAGCCAAACAAGGAAACAGCAGGGCAAAATGGACTTTCATCCACGTACAGTATTAAAAGTTTAGGCATCTTTGCAGTCATGGAAAACTTGACAAATCATTACACAGGATGTTTGCAATTAGTACATGCATTATGCGAAGTATAGTGGAAATGATGGGGTGGGGGAGTCTAAAAGTCACATGCCTTTCAATGTCCTGAGTCACCATCACCACAATAATGTGAACTGGGTAATTGCTACACATCCCTTTTTGGGGGAGGAAGCAAATCGACAGAGAAATGTTTGCATAATGGAAAGTCATTGGATGGTAACTGAAGTATTAAGCTGTTTTGGAAGGAAAATACTAAATATATCGATGGAGGAAGTTCCTAAATGTGCTATTATTTGAGACCCACAAAGGAGTGGCAGCTTGCTAAGTAAAGCCGTATCCTCCAATAGTTGGGTCCCTGACATTCATACCGACATCTATTCCTTCAGTGTATATAGAATGAGAAGGTGACCCTGGGTCTTTCCAGAAATGTTGCTGGAATGGAGCAATAGGAAGAAGGAACCTGGGCTTCGAGAGAGTGCTTGATATTCAAAAGATGGCCCCGGCAGCACGGGAGAAATAGAACGCCTCCAAAAATAGAGCTCTTGAATGTTGGACCAAGAACTTGCCCATACAGAAAGAGAGTCTGAGGGTTCCTGTCATGTTCTCTTATGGTATAGGCCATTTTGAGGCTCCACTATTTTCGCGGCTTACAGGATTGCGTTTTGTGTGTTAATTTTGAAGGCTTTCTTTCTGTTTGGGAAATGATTTTGCCATTTGGCTCCTTCCCAGATCAATGCCTTCTAAGTGTCATTAACGGCAATTGATTGGATGTGACAATTTTAGCTTCAGTAGATATTCATATTAAATCTAAAATGTACTTTTACCCGTATCTGTAGAGTTAAATCAGTTAGTGTTTTAGGAACCATGTGCAGATATAATGGGAAGTTTTATATGTATAAAATTTTCAAGAATTTGTCCTAGAGGGGAATTCTCTATTTTCCATTCTTTTATCTGAACCACTACATTTTAGCCTCATATATGTGTTTGTAATAATCTTCTATATTAACTCTCTTACTCTGTCTCCCTCTGCCCTTGACACACCACCTAGGATTATCAGCAGGGATATACACATACTTATATGTACGTATATACATTTCATCATTAACATTCTAAGATACTTTATTTGATTCAGATGTTTCAATTGGTATCAGTAATAAACAAGAGAAATCATCCTTGAAAGTACAGCCATCAGTTGATACCAGAGTCTAATAGAACTCAATTTTTTTTTTTTTGAGCTGAGGATCAAACCCAGGGCCTCGCGCTTGCTAGGCAAGCTCTCTACCACTGAGCTAAATCCCCAACCTGAACTCAAATCTTTTAATGTTTCTCCTCATCTCTACTCCCCCTTCCCCTGTTCTGTTATTGATATGGATAATGACTATTAGTTCCTCCATTTGTTCGGAGACTGTCTGTCACTCTGTAGCTCAGTCTGTCTTAGAACTGATGAAGTGTCCCAGGCCGGCCTTGATGGTCATACCATTCTCCTTCCCCAGCCTCCTGGGGAATGCAAGGACAGGTGTTAAGCAGCACAGCTGTCTGGAGAGTTGAAATTTCTTCCCATCTTCCCATCACATTTATGACACTGCTGCCAGCCTATCCCTCCAACTTCATTCCTATAATCGGCTTCCAGTATATTCTATGCTCTAGTCATTATGACTAGCCTGCAATTAGTGGAGAAAGCTAGTATTTCAACTTCCTTTTTTTTTTGTTTGCATATGTTGTTCCTTCTACACGAAAGCCCTCTCCTTTCATCACTCAAGCTCAAGCTGATCTTTCAAACTTCAAAATGAGCATCATCTCTTCTGTTAAGCCCCCCACACACGTGATAACTAGCACTTACCACACTAAGCTAGAGTTGTTTTTTTGTTTTTTTGTTGTTTTTTTTTTGTTCTTCCTACCAGACTAAATCCTTGTGTCTGTCATACCTACCATATTATTATGGTGCTCAAAATGTAGCTAGTTGAATAAACAAGAAAGATTGCTTCTATCAAGCAAATAATTACCTATGGGTAGAGAAACTATCTTTTCCAGCTAATATCCCTGATATCTAAAGACAACTGTTATGTCTCTCTTCCTGTGTTCAATACCTACACTAATTCAACATCCTGATCATCTTTGCCTTGGTGACTTAAAGATCCTTTGAATACATTTCCTCTAAACCTATCATGCTGTCTGTCCTTAGCATACTATCTAAATTTTACCCTACCTAGTTTCCTGCTAGCTGTAGTAGACTTTGTTTTCTCAATCATTTCACACTCAAAAAAAAAAAAATCCATTTCCTTCCTGGTATCTCATTTTATCAAGGCACCCCATGTTTTTTTTTGCCTTGGGGCCTTCTTCCAAGCTATACACCCTGTATATGAGAAGACCACCACGGATCAACCAGCCAACAGCTGTGGCTTGGTGGACAAAGGCAAGCACTCACTGTAGAATCTTATCTTCCATCAGCTAGAGAAGATATTTGTAAAAGTCCATGCTTTGTTTCAAACTGTAAAACTTTCTAGGGGGGAAAAACCTACCATGATAATGAATACTCATTTTGTTTTTATTTCACTAGTTTCAAAAAGACCAGTCTTGAAGAAACATTTTAATTCCTACTTGAAATTATTAAAGATGGTGTTCAGGGCCTTTAGATAAGGACACAGTCGCTGAAGATAGTATGACATTCACCTACACTGAAGAAGGACCCAAGTTTTCAACTAGAAAGTGATCTTCTAGTACACACACACACACACACACACACACACACACACATTTTAAAAAATTGGCAAGCCAGAGGAGGTCCCTTTATTAAAAGTTTACCAATAGATTGTCTTTCCACCTCATCTAGTTCATATACTACTGCGATCCTTTAAATGCATCCTACACTTATCTGTAGACTTTACTGCTTCATAATTTTAAGGACATAGACCCCCCCCCATAGCCCCCACATCTTTCTTCCTTTTGCATCAATGAAACCCACACATAGGAGCACATGCCACCACAAGTCACACAACTTCCTCGTCTAGATGAAAGGTCTTGTTGTCCTCAATGGCTTTTACCTGTAGCAGGTTTCAGGGATGCTGAACTGTTACAAACCGGCTATTGCAATTTGTTATATCGCTGGAAGAAATGTATGTTCAATGTTGCATCTCCCATTTTAGAGATAAGTGAGAAGCACTATAACGAGCTCACCAATTTTCTCCATGTCTTCTTGAGTATCCAGTACATCAGGATGCCTGGAATAGTAAATATCTTCTATGGCCTCCCAAAAGTCCAATTGCTAAATGGTTCTATATCGTACTTGTCCTTTTACTGTGTATAATTTTAATAATGATAGCTGTCATCACTGCCTCACAAAGTAAAATTTTATTTATTTGGGGGATATTTTGATATAAATTTTAAAGCTTAACTATTCAGATTAATTAAAGGGAGAAGTATAATTCACAGTAATTTAAAATATCCTTTTTTCACACATTCCCATTATCACTGGCATATTTCTAAGTTAATTAAGTACAGAATGCTCCACATTTCAGCCCAGAGAGATTCCAGTATATTAGTGGTTATCAATGTGGCTTTTAGCATTTTAGAAATGACCATATAGAGTATAAATTTACTTCTCAAAATGCTCTTGGGTTATCTAAAATGCTATTTTTAGATTCTAGTCTCAGTGCAATAGTCTCATTAGTTGGCTTAGAAATTCACTGCTTAACTTCTGGATCTATATGAAGGATCTCATAGGCTCTGTCTATAATAAGCAGCTTATCCAGTATGTTAATTTTAAGGGCTGCTTAAAAAAAAAAATGCTGGCTCTTTCTGATAAACCCCAGACTTTAATAGCATGTCCTCTGAAGTTGTTTTGTAAAGGCAGTACTAAGGTTCAGCACGGCACTCTGAGCTATTTAATTAGCTCTCAGCTGCAGGGCTGGGATGCAGTGTAGGGATAGCACGGCTTGTTGAGATAGTTTGGTGTGCACTGTTTGGGGTCTGGTTCTGAATTCAGTGGTCATCTTAAGCTTCCTTGAAGAATGGTGCAATGGTGTGAATAAAAAATGTCGTCCATAGGCTCAGGCGTCTGAACACTTGACTCCCAGCTGGTGGACTGTTTGGAGAGGGGGTCCAGCAGCCTTGCTGGAGGGAGTACACCGCAGGACATGGGGTTTGAGAGTTGACAGCCCCACCCCACTTCCAGTTCACACTCTCTGCTTCCTGTTTACACTTGAGACACAAGCTCCCCAAATCTGAGTCCCACTGCATCTCCCCATCATGATGGACTCTCCTCCCACTGGAACCATAAGCCAAAATAAACTCTGTCTTCCATGACTTGCTTTTGGTCTTGTTTGTTTTAACATTGCAACAAAAAAGTCACCAACACAAATGATTTATCTTCATTTTCAAGGGAGACCAGAGTCTCTCTTGTTTAATAACTACTAGAAGACATTTTGCTAATTTTTTTTTATCATGCTTATATAGCTAGCTACATAGATGATCTTAACTCAAATTCTAAATTAGAAGGGAATTTCTTATCTGACAAAAAAGAATCTGAGTTAGTAAATTAATTAATATGTCATACAAATAGAACTTCAATCTCAATGTCTTTACTATTTTAAAATTTCTGAAACTTTCAAAACCTCCCTTACAATTATGAACATGGTTTATAAAGTTTAAAAACTTCCTTTGAAGCTGTATAAATTTTAACTACATTTCTTTTATTTTCCACTAATTGCTTTACTTTTATAGATGCTAACCACAGTGGTTCTCAATCAGTGGGTCATGATCCCCTGACAAACCTCTATCTCCAAAAATATTTACATTATGATTCCTAACAGTAGTGAAATTACAGTTATAAAGTAGCAATGAAAATAATTGTATGGTTGGGGCTCACCACAACATGAGGAACTGGATTAAAGGGTCACAGCATTAGGAAAGTTGAGAACAACTGTCCTAGTGAATTTTAAGAATTACTCTAAGGGGGTTAGGGATATAGCTCAGTGGTAGAGCGCTTGCCTAGCAAGCACAAGGCCCTGGGTTCAGTCCTCAGCTCCGAAAAAAAAAAAAAAAAAAAAGAATTACTCTAAAATGTGACAGATTATGTAGAATGGTGGTTAAAGAGCTAGTTATTGGCTGGGTGTATTGGCTCATGCCTTTAAATCCCATCATCACTCAGGAGGCAGAGGCAGGAGGATCTCTCTGAGTTCAAAGACAGCCTGGTCTACAAAGTAGATTCCAGGACAGCCAGGGCTACATGGAGAAACCCTGTCTCAAAACACCAAAAAAAAAAAAAAAGAAAAAAAAAAGAAATAAAGAGAGAAATAGAGAAAGAAAGAAAGAAAGAAAGAAAGAAAGAAAGAAAGAAAGAAAGAAGAAAAAATGAAAAAGAATGCTCTCCACGACCTTCAAAACCAGACCACCTGGGTCACTCTTACACTACCAAGCTCAGCTGCCAGCTTGAAGTACAACCTAGTCATTGAGCACCTGCTATGAAAACTGCATTGCATAACTTTATTCTCAAAAGAGCCCTAGAAAGTTATCCTTTTACACAGAGGAAAACCAGAGAGGATGAGGAACTGGTTGAACAAGATCATTTAGTAGTAAACTTCAGAACTGGAGTTCAAGTCCAGGTTGCCTAATACCTAACCTCAGGCTCTTTTGAGATGCCATGTTGAATCTTCCTCAAAGCCAAGTCTACTATTTCAGTTCATTTAAATTTCCCTAGCATAAGTTTATACAGTATCTATTACGGGGTCACACAGTCATTTATTTCTCTGAAATTCTCTTACTATTTTGTGAATGGCCAGTGCTACCAGAAGTATGCAGACTCCACATCCTATTCGATCTCTTATTTCAGCACAATAACTTCTCTGCACTAATTGCAACAGCTTTCTACTCTGGTTATGCCGGGAGGTGACTATAGAAATCTTTCTCTCATGTATCATGCATCTATAGTATTAGAATTAGATAAATATGTAAACACACGCAGGTAACTATCTGCACCTATTTATTGAGCCAGGTCTTGAACTCACTGTATAGCCAAGGATAGTCTTGAACTTCTGATTTTCCTGCCTCCATTTCCCATGTGCTGGGATTACAGGCATGTGGCATCATATGTGACTTTGGATGTTTTATTATTAAAACTCTAATGTTAAATGTCTAATTTGGAAAATATTAAGAAAAAAATTTTATATGTATATATACTTATATGTAAATATTTTATATGTATATATGTATATATATACAAGGATATATATATATATATATATCCTTGATGGGTTTTCTATTGCTGTGATGAAATGCTTTGACCAAAAGGAAGTTGGGGAGGAAAAAGGTTTATTTGGTTTACACTTCCACATCACAGTCCACCATCTTAGGAAGTCAGGATGGGGACTCAAGCACGCCGGAATCTGGAGACAGGAGCTGACGCAGAGGCCATGGAGGAGTGCTGCTTACTGGCTTGCTCCTCATGACTTGCTCAGTCTGCTTTCTTATAGAGCCCAGCACCACTAGCCCAGGAGTGGCACCAATCACCATAGGCCTAGACCTCTCCTATCAATCACTAATTAAAGAAAATGCCTTACAGTCCTGCCTACAGCCTGATCTTATGGGGGCATTTTCATTTTTTTTTTAATTTTATTTTCTAATTTAGGAAATTTTTAAAATTTATTTTACATACCAACCACGGG
This sequence comes from Onychomys torridus, assembly GCF_903995425.1. NCBI lineage: Eukaryota > Metazoa > Chordata > Mammalia > Rodentia > Cricetidae > Onychomys > Onychomys torridus. Next base: position 19,036,133 of record NC_050462.1, read on the forward strand.
TCCCCCTCTCATCCCTTCTCTTGCTCCCCTCAAACCTCCCCCACCCCTACCCACTCCTCATCCCCTCCTCCAAAAGGGTAAGGCCTCCCATGTAAAGCCTGGTACATTCAGTTGAGGCAGGACCAAGATCCTCCCCGCTGCATCAAGGCTGAGCAAGGTGTCCCATCACAGGTAATGGGCTCCCAAAATCCAGCTCATGCACCAGGGATAGATCCTGATCCCACTTGGAGGCTTTTTCTTAATTGAGGCCCCCTCCTCTCAGATGACTTTAGTTTGTTACAAGTTGACAAAAAACTAGCCAGCACACCTGACCCCCTATCAACTTGACACCAAACACATCTCCATTAAGCCACAACCTTTGCTTTCTCATTCATCTCTGAGATTCTGCATTAAAAATATAAATAACTTTGAAGGTCTTTCAGTCTTTACCAAAAGTCCAATCTCTTTAAAATAGCCAATCTTTTTTTTTAAAAATCCGAAGTCTTTTAAAATTCAAAGTTTCTCAACTGTAGGTGGGGTCCCGTAAAATCAAAAATACATGAAATACTTTCTTACTTCAAGAGAGAAGAATCAGGGCACAGTCACAAGCAAATCAAAGCAAAACCAAACTCCCAAAGTGTAAATAACTCTAATTGTCTAATGTCTGGGATTTACCTACCATCTTCTGGGGCTTGGGTCACTTCTTCAGCTCTACCCTCTGTAACACACACAGCTTGTCTTCTAGGGTCTGGCTGGCTCCACACCACCACTGCTACTGTTCTAGGTGGTCATCCCCTGGCTCTGAGTTCTCTGAAATGCTGGGGTCTTCTGCTGAAACTGGGCCGCACTTTCACCAATAACCTCTCATAGTCTCTCTTCATGGTGCCAAGCCTCAACTTCTCCATGACCCCTTCAATCCTGTGCCTTCAACTGCCACTGGAGCTGCACCTTCAACAGTGGCCCTCTCTTGGCCTCTCACAGTGCCAAGCCTGAGCCGCTCTCCATGACCTTCAAAACCAGGACCACCTGGGTCACTCTTACACTACCAAGCTCAGCTGCCAGCCTGAAGTACAACCTTGGCTACGCGTGAAACACAGCTCCTACGTGTTCTCAGGAAGCACTTTCCAGAAGATTTCACCTCCAACGATGCTGGTCTCCTCTTCACTATTAATTTCCCATCTCTAGCCAAGCAGCATTAAGTATCCCAGCAAAGGAAAGCTTTCCCTTTTGTAGTTTTGGTATCTTGTTTACCACAGCTGACTCTTCAGCCCCAGCTAACCAGAGCCACAGAATATTAATTAAAAATAACAAATGGTTCTGACAGAGTCTTTAAACTTCCCTCTGAAACTTCAGAAGCCAGGCCTCCATCTTCTGCATTGACCTCAACTTTCTTATCTTCCAAGCTCCTACAGAACTGCCCACTAAGTTCTCAACAGTTAATGAATTTTCTAGGCCAGAGTTCTAAGATCCTTCCACAATCCTCCCCGAAACAATAGTAATGTCTGTCACGGCAATACCACGCTGACCTCTTCAATAGTAGATTTTTGACTGAATTTGCAGTATTAGGCATGAATTCCCTCATGCAGGGTGAGCCTCCCAGCAAAGAGTGGTTGGTTACTCCCAAAGCTGTCATGCCAGCATTGCACCAGTGAATAGCTTTTCCCTGGTAGGTTGTTATTATAGTTCATAGGGTTCACAGCTGGGTAAGAGAGCTGTTACCTTCTCTCTCCTAGCAGCTTGCTTAGCCCTATCTAGCACTATGAAAACCAACCAACAAGGAGGAAACTTCCAGTTCAGTTCCTGCTCGATTTCAGTGTATTTTGCAACAAAGATATGTGGTGACTTCAGTCATACATAGTCTCCTTTTTTTTTTTTTTAAGCTGAGGATCGAACCTAGGGCATTGCGCTTGCTAGGCGAGCGCTCTACCACTGAGCTAAATGCCCAACCCAGTCATACATAGTCTTATCCATGATTTCTGATTGACAACCAAGAGGAATTGCAAGGCTTTGTACTGTCTTGGGGCCCTTCCTAGCAACCCTAAAGGAGCTCTCTAAAGCCTGGCACTTGGGTTTTTGCATGATAGCCCATGGCTTTTAGGAATAGAAACACGCTGCAATTAATGGCGGCAAAGCAATAAAAGGCGTCTAGAATTTGGAACTTGGAAAGCTGAAAAACGTACAGAAGAGTCAAGAATCTTGGCAAGCTAAAAGTCAGCCATTGGAACACCTTCCAGAGACAGGTATAATTAACGCTTCAGAGGGGCCAGAGCTAGATCACAGGCTAAGCTGCAAATAAGCAGAAGTGAGTAGAAACATATGGGAGAAGTGGAATCATTGTGTCAGAACCTGGGTAGCCAGAAGCTGGAAAGCGCACAGTTGCTGGAGTGCAAGACGCCCACTGAGAACCTGGAGGAGTCCAGATCCCAAACAAAAAAAGGGAAGCCAAAGTCCAGAAGGCGTCAAATGGGTCTGGCACCCACAAAGTGCCAACAGTCGGGACTGAAGAGTTGGGAAAGCAATGGGTCTGTTACATGCTGTATCCAGAGGTTTCAACATTACTCTAAGGAAGTTTGATGAAGAACTCAGCATTTCTGGATCTCCCAAGTAGACGGGAACACACATGTGACTGGGCCCTGCTCCTGACGGGTTTTCACGGTGATAAGCATTCAGGACTGTATCCACAAAATTTTAAAGTAGGTGTGCTCTTCTTGTTCAGCTCAGAGAAACAACTTGTCGGTACAGCTTTCTGTACGGAGTGACAAGGCTACCCAAACTGTTTTCATGAGACTATGATTGGCAGTTGCTACATCATTTCCAGTTTACTCCTGTATTCTTATTCTAATCACACATGCCTAGTCAGTTGCGGCCTCCCATGCGGCGACTGAAGTATTTTGCTGGAAGGATGATTTCAATGGTTGAGCCAAGGCCTAGGGAAGCCTCCCATGCCTGTTCTTTAACATCTGAAAGCCAGTCTTTTACCTTCTGAGAGTTTTCAACCTGGGAAGTGTAAGATCACCAGAACCAAAGGTTTTCTCTCCCCCTGGCTATCCGTGCGTGCGTACTGGAGAAGGGCTTGCTCTCAGTCTTTGTACTTGAGATTTCTCTCTCTCTTTCATTTCTCAACGACACAGCGCTTCCAGTGTGGAGGACAAGAAGAGATGAGGAGAAACACCAAGCCTCCTTTCTTGGCTAGGCTCCATTTGTAATCCCCTCTGGCTGGCTCTGGATGCCTTCTGAGTGGCAGACATCCAAACATTCATAAAGGTGTACGTGGGAGTTTTGGGGGAGGGCACAGCAAGGCTATTGTTCTTTAATCATGAGCGATAAGCTTTCCACCAACCTCTTGTTCCTCCAGGCCCAACTCCTTGCAAACTTCTGATAAGGCCACGCCAGGCTGTCCAGCAGAGAAACTGGCATCCATGTTGAGCCACATCCTGGGCTTTTGGTCAACTCCCCTGTCATGTTTCTCTCATGATGGCATTCCTCTCCACTTCTCATTATTCCTGACGTGTTGACTATGCAGACATCTAACTAGGGTATGCAGAAACCTCCAGTGTTGGAGCATGAGTGATTCTCTTCAGAAGGCAACGGCGTTTTAACTAACATGGAAAACTCCTCTAGGAGAGTTATTTCCAGAAGGACTCTGAAGAAAGCATCCTTGATCTTTCTACCAATGTGGTTGTTAGTAGAAAGTTAGCCATTAGGTAACTGCAGATAACTGTTTCTTTTCTTTCTTCCTTTATCATTTTCTTTTCCCATTTCTAGTTGTTGCCATGACTTCCTCTGTCTTTTGTGTCATGGGATTTCTTAGTGAAGTGTGTGGGGTGGTTTTCTTTCGTGTCTTTTATCACTGGTTCCTATTTATTTATTTATTTATTTATTTATTTATTTATTTATTTATTTATTTATTATATGCAGATCTGAAGAGGCTTCATGTGAGAACTCTAAAAACTTCTTACCCAAAATGATCTGCATTATGAACCAAACTGAGGTCCTTAACATGTATGTGTTGACATTCTTATGCTTAATGTGCCTGTATGAAGAAGAGGCCTTTAGACAAGCAATTAGAGAGAAGTGAGGTTGTAATGGTGGGTGTTTAATCAATTCTGGGCAGATATTAAGCCTCCCTGATGCTTTTCCCTGGCCTAAGTGAACTGGGAGGAACCAGTACCAGCACTCCATTGTGAGATGCAGGATTCTACCTTTACATGACATTGTAGCCCATGCAGAATGCTACCAACATACCGTAGATTTGCTATTTTATAAGCAGCTGGTGCTTATGTTTGCAGTTCCTAAGGCTGGGAGGTCCAAGATCAAGGTGGAAGGGACTGAGCATCAGGTGAGGGCCAGTTTCCTTGTTCACAAACAGTGCCTTCTGTGTCCTGGGATGGTAGAGAACAGAGTAAGTCTTCTGGCCTATTTCAAAAGCAAATTAATTCTGCTCTTGAAGGGTCTTTAGAATTCTCACTACTTGATCAGTATTGGGGGCTAGACTTTCAACATGAATTTTATGGGGACACAACATTCAGACAGACCACCAGCATCCACTTTGCTGCCTCGGTCATTTCCTGCCACAGTTATCAGTAAAATTCTGTGATTGTGTCTACTTGGCTCATTTCCAGATTTAATAATCCCCTGAACTAACAACTGCTTATGGTTGCTTGTTCCTCTACCATTGAGTTCTCCATTTCCAGACTTACAAATGTCTTCTGTCTTTACCCTGGGTTTCGTTATCAGTATTGTTTCCCACACCCGCGGTACCATTTATATGCACCACCCACAAACATTGGAGGAGCAGAGTTACATAATGCAGGCAATTTAATCCAGCAGATCTGAAGAGGCTTCATATGAGAACTCTAAAAACTTCTTACCAAAAATGAGTCTGCATTATGAACCGAACTGAGTCCCTTAACATTTATGTGTTGAAATTCTAATGCTGAATGTGCCTGCCTGTATGAAGAAGAGGCCTTTAGACAAGCAATTAGAGTGAAGTGAGGTTGTAATGGTGGGCTCTTAATCTGTTAAGGCCTGTACTCATAAGGGAGAGATTCTCTTTACAGTCACTTTTACCAATGCAAGTCACGTGATGTAAAAGCATGGAGGTATGTCTTGCAAGCCAGGCAGAGAAGCCTTATCAGAAACTCCCCATAGACTCTAGAAAGGTGAAAAAAATAAATTTGTGTTGTTTTAGCCATTCAGTCTGAGGTATTTTATTGGCGGTCTGAAAAAGACTAGTACACTCTGATTATCAGGGCTATGTCCTTTCTCGATAGGAAGTCGTAAACCTGGACTCTACATGCTGTAGCCAAATAAGAAAACAATCCCAATTCTGAGTTCTGACAAACTGTCATGCAAACTCATATTGCTGAAAAAGCACTCTAAACTTACCAGGCCTTGGGAAACCTACACTTTATTCTTTAACTATATTTTAATTCTTTCCATCTACCCATCTCAGTCTTTAGTTTTACTTCATCCTGGCCTTAACCGGTAGGTAAGGAACAGCAAGATTCCTCTTTGCTGGCCTGCAATACCTTCCCTCTGAACATCCGTTTTCAGGCTTCCTTCTTATTCTTTTCTAGATTTCATGTTCCTCTTACTTTATCAACATTTGTCCCATGGCTCCAGTTTGACTGGCACCGAGACACATGGATCAACTCAACGGCGTCCAGTGCCTTGCTTTGGGTGACGGGTTGATTGCTTTTTCGATATCATTTCTTTCTTTTTTTTTTTTTTTTTTTTGGTTTTTCGAGACGGGGTTTCTCTGTAGCTTTGGAGGCTGTCCTGGAACTCCCTTTGTAGATCAGGCTGGCCTCGAACTCACAGAGATCAGCCTGCCTCTGCTTCCAGAGTGCTGGGATTACAGGAGTGTGCCACCACCGCCCGGCTCGCTATCATTTCTATGTGGAAGAAGAAATGCTGACCCTCCAGAAAGTTCCCGCACAGGGTAAGAGTAAAATCAGGTTATGTGTATACACTTAGAATTCATCATCAGAGAAACGGTTACTTCTTTTCTTTGTTCATTCATTTGCACTAAATGAATTGACATTCACTTGGTGCCAAATTCTGCTAGGTCTGCCATGTAGTAAGTGCTTAATAAAAGTTTCTTTGTGTAAATGACTAGATGAACTATTATTACTTCAATACTCATGTCGCATAGATAGATTCTTTCTTGTTTTCCTACCTTAGTGACCTCAGAGGACATTTGTCAGGCTCAATAAATACTTAGTAAATAAAACAGCATTACCCTTGCCATCAAGGGGCTGAAGTCATGGAAGCGGGCATACTTAGTATCAAGATAGACAAATGCTGAAGAGCAAGAGCCTACTATTAGAAACAGGCAAGATGGATAAAAAAAGAACAATTAAAAAACACAGAAGGGCTGGAAATACCTCAGTGAATAAAGAGCTTATCATGCAAGCATAAGAATCTGAGTCCATCTCTAGCATGTACATGAAAAAAAACCTGGACATGGTGGCATATGTTTGCAATCCAAGCACCAGGAAGGAAGGGACAGGTAGATCCCTGTAGCTCGATGGCCAGTCAGTCTAGCCTAAAGGGCAAACTCTAGGCCACTGAAAGAGCCTATCTCAAAAAACAAAGTGGATAGCCCCTTGAGGTCAGACATCACGCTCCTCTAGCTTCTAGGTTCATGTGTATGTGAAGTCTCACACAATGCTCCAACACATACACATACACACACAAACACACTTTAAAAGGATGTTATGGCAGAGGAAGAAAAGAGTGTTCCACACAACAACAATCTAAAGGACTGTCTACTTTGGAGAGATTCAATCAGAAGTTCCAGCCTAGAAATCTGCATTGCTTACCAAGGTAATTCTTCACTGTGGTTCTTGAAGGATGTTCAAACAAAACAGAACAAGAACAAACAAAATCAATTAAAAAATTACATGAAAAATAAGCTAGCAGACTAAAAAGACTAAAATTTGATATCAATATAGGAGAAATCCAGCTGATTGTTCTAGTGATGGACAGTATCAGAAATGGTAGGCAGAGAGCTATGAACCTGCATTCTGGACGGCCGTGTGCAGCAGCCGATTCCATACCACCACCTGTTCAGAACTTCTCAAGTGGGACGGGCATCTGTTGTGGCTGGGATATGCAATGGTTTCAAAGGCTCACACGCTGAAGGCTCGGTCACAACAGTGTTCAAGGGTGCCTGGATTATGAGTGCTCCAGTCACCAGTGAATGCATCCATTATGTAGCTGTAGGTGGCTGGATTATAAAGAAGTAGGGCCTACTTGGAGTAGGTCCCTGGGGAATGAACAGAATATCCCTGGAGGATGTTTCTGGGTTCCTGGCCCCCCCCCCACCCCGGTTCCTTCCACCCGACTCACTCTGTCACCAGCTGGGCTCCAGCACAGACTTCCCAGTGGGATGCTCAGTCTCAAGGTGGTTCTCAACCTGTGGGTCACGACCCCATCGGGGATTGTTATGTCCCATATCAGATATTTACATTATGATTTATATCAGTAACAGAATGGCAGCTGTGAAGCAGCAAGGAAATAACTGTACGGATGGGGGTCGCCACAACATGAGGCACTGTATTAAAGGCGTCACAGCAGTAGAAAGGCTGAGGGCCAATGGTAAAACAGTGAAGGAAATTGACGATGGGCTGAAAGCCTGGGGTCAAATAGCTCTTCCTACCTGTTTTCCCCTTTGTGTTTCCCACTGCAATGTAGGTTAACATCACCTGTATTCATAAAAGCCACTGTTTTCCCACTTTTTGGTTAACAGGAGCCAAAATTAGGTCTCATTTAATAAATTGCAGGTTGAAGGTTCTTTTGGTTTTTGTTTTTGCTGGAAAAGACTTGGAGTCTCTCAGTGAAATGAGGCAGGGACTGGTGGCTCATTGTGCTGTGATTTAAGGCTGACCTCAAATAAGAGTCTTTCTCACCAGCCATTCTGTCCCACGGGTATAATCCATTTGACTAAGCAAATCAAATGTGCATGGTTGTAGCACAAAATAGTAATTTGTAATATGAAGTAAATACTTTGGAAAACGCCTTTAATCCTAGCACTCGGGAGGCAGAGGCAGGCGGATCTCTGTGAGTTCAAAGCCAGCCTGGTCTACAGAGCGAGATCCAGGACAGGCACCAAAACTACACAGAGAAACTCTGTCTCGAAAAAACAAACAAACAAAAACAAAAAAACAAAAAAAGAAGTAAATACTTTGTAATAAAAAGAAAAAAGAGTATTTCCGAATAATGTCATTTATTGAGCATATAGTATATATTGAGTACTGTGTTTTGGATGAGTCTGGTGGGACAAACCTGACAGAAGGCAGGAGGAAGAAAAGAGGGAATTCAAAGCAACCCTGGGCTACGGATAAGTTCCAGGCCAGCCTGGGTTATAGAATGGGAACCTTTCTTAAAAACAACAACAACAATAACAGCATCACCCACCCTGGAAATAAAACAACAGAAAAGCAAGAAACCAAAACCGTGTTGAAACTTTATGCAAATATTTCACCCAAATTTTGTAACAGTACTATGGTAGATGACAATTCAGCATTAGTAATGGGAAAGTGATGCATTCTAATTAAGGGAAGAGAGGGCTCTCAAGGATCATCAGGATACGCCTGAATAATGGAAGGCAAGGGAAATGGTTATGGTAAACTTGTTCATGGCCAGGTGACGTTCCTAGCATTTTTACTGTGTATATTCTTTTCTGTTAAATTATGTGTGTCTCTTATGGTACAAGACAGATCTAAATCTGCCACGAGACACCTTCCTCAGCATTTAGGTATGATCTCTCTATTGGCTGGAATTTATATTTGGGGGTCAATACCAAATGCCTAAATTTTACAGTATCTGGGCTGTGAAAAAATGCCTTAACTCCTAGAAGATATGAAGTATGTAGGCACAAAATAATTCCCAGCAAATGATGTCATCCAACTATTTTGCATTTTTCATATATAAAAAAAAAGTTCTGTTCTGTGAATTGAAGATTCTTCTTTTAGGCTTACTTGTAATTGTACTCCATTAATTCAACAAATATAATTTGTTACTAATAGGTTTTCTGTGGGTTTTCAGCTAAGTAATGTTTCTATCTCCAGGTTAATGAAAATTGGAGAACATACATAATTATATTTTAGGAAGCATTTGCTATTCCTCCCACCCAGTCCCCCCTCCACCCATCAGTCCTCTTGTATTCTGTTATGATCAGGACTGACATATTTACATGTAGAAGTCCATTTAAAGAATGTATCTTGTTTTAAAAACGTACTACTGTTGGTGTCTTAATTTTGCTCTATTTTTTTGTTTTCGTCTTTTTGTTTTCGAGACAGGGTTTCTCTGTGTAGTTTTGGTGCCTGTCCTGGCTCTCGCTCAGTAGACCAGGCTGGCCTTGAACTCATAGAGATCCCCTGGCTCTGCCTCCCACCTGGCAAATTTTGCTCTACTGCTTAAAATGATGCCTTTTTTTTTTTCTTTTAAAGACAGGATCTTGTTATGTATTACAATACTGGCCTGGAACTCATGATGTAGCCCAGGCTGGCCTGGAATTCTCCATCCTCCTGGTTCTTGCCTCCTGAGTGCTGGGATTATGGACGTGTGAAATCAGGATAGGCTAGGATTCTTAAGAGAATCAAAGCCTAATGTTTCTCTTCACATTTGGTTATACTGAGGAGTTTCTGCATGTTATAAAGCTTGACATAATCAATTTTCCAGAAAAAAATGTCAATACAATTATGCCATTAAAAGGAATGAAAGGATTGCACCTATTAAAATTGCCTAATATGTTATTGCATTTTCAATATAGCATCCAAAACAGTAACTTTTCTGGAGTTCATCCTTATAAGTTTGGTACTGTAATTAAAAAGCATATTTGCAAAACTATAAAATTATTTAGTAGAAAACTATATTGTGTTGTTCCTACTATATGCTAATATACCTCCAGTTCCATTAAATTCGTGGGATAAATTAGTTCTAAGATGAAGATGATATGTTCATATAATATATTCCGGTAGCCCAATATCTTATGAGAAATAATTCTGAAAGGTTGAGCTCTAGTCCAGTACCAGGGTACTTGCCTGTCACCATGAGGCCCTGGTTCCATCTCTTTCACCAGAAGGAAAACAAAAAACTCTAATTAAGCAATTCAGCATTTTTACATGGGAAAAAGTATGTCATTTGGGAGATTTCAGGATGAAGCCATGTGGGAGGAAAAAAAATTGAATTTCTTAATGAGCAGTTGCTTCTATATTGCTTTTAGCTTTAATTTCGTATTTGAAGGAATGAAAACATACAAATCAAATATACAATACAATTATGTTGACTATAAGAGAGTAAATTTCATCATGCACGTAACTCACGTTTATTAAAGCGCACACAACTACGTTCTGGGACATATACATTTTCACTCAAATAAAAATTTCATAGCAATAACGTTCCATACTAAGGATGCTCAGTGATCCTTTTTCATGAACATATACTTTTAAAAGCATGCATTTGATGATTTAGAATTTCAACAAACCCATAAAGTGAACAGATTCTAGTTTAATTGTATTATAAATTTTGCTAGTGTAGCACACAATGATTCATTTATTACTTTAAGGTCAAATTCCTGATTCAAGTAGAATGCACAATTCAATTTTCTACGGGGACTTCCTTGGGTGAAAGTTGAGAATCAGCCAAGGGTTTGTGGATGTGTCTGAGATATTCTGAAAGATATTTCAGGGCGAGAAAACATTGGAAATTACCTAAGTGAAATTTAATTAATCTGTTTTCCTATTTGTAGATTTCAAATAGTACCAAGAAGGGCTATTTATTGTACCACACCAACCTATTCTCTGTGATGAAACAGAGAGGAAAAAAATGCCCAGTGCCAGTTTCACATGTCAAGGGCACAGCTCAGAGGGTGGGGTAACGTCTAGCCTGGTGAAAAATATAAATGGAAGAATGCGTTTTTTTCAACAGTTTTATCGTGGATAGTTTGCTTTTAAACTCAAATATTTTGTCTCCAAGCCTTTACATTATTTTAAAACAAATGCCATCAGATAGTGAACATATATAATGCAGTACTTGCCTTTACCTGTGTGCTTTTGAGAAGACTGTGCAACTATTCTTCCATTTCAGGGGTTGAACAAAAAGAACACTACAGAACTTTTTTTTTCTTTTTTTCTGGTTAAGTGATACTGAAAATAACCTGATAAGGTCTAAACGATCGGGGGCCTTTAGTTAAAGCAGAGGCGATTAGACACGGATGGGGCAGAACACACATCTTTAAATCCGTGGACACAGTCAAGAAAACCCTTTTGAAAAAGTAGATGCGACAACGAGCAGGTTTTCTTTTTTTAAAAAACTGCAACACGTTTGAAAGGTTGGGCCAGAATCGGCTACCTTTTACCATCGCCACACTGCACATGGCTCTGTATGATTTCTTTTTTATGTTCTTCTCGTTTCTTTTCTCCTCAGCAACGGAAGAGGACAGGGCTGAAGTCCGAGGAAGTCAAAGCCCCACTAGCTTGCCACAGGTAGAACAAGATTCAAGAGCGAACCTAGGAGAGGAAACACGAGGACTTGAAGCGCGGACCGTGCGAGGCCTGTTTGCACCGGCCCGCGGACACCGTGGGGGCCCGCTGCAGCGGGGATCCCCGGTGTCTGCCAGCCGGGCCGGCGCGCACACGGGGACAGTGGGCTCCGGTCCCCAAGGGGGAGGCACTCCGGCTGTCGGGCGAGTGCGTCACTCTCCGGGACCGGAGACCGACAGGTCCGCTCAGGGAGTGGACGCCGAGCCGCGGGGAGCCGTTCAACGGGTCCGCTGAACCAGCTTCGCCTCCACCCCGGTGGGGGCGGCTGGAGCGGGACCCCGGGTGAAGGTCGTCCCACTGCAGCGGCGGCGGCAGTCATCACTCTCCTGCCTCCGCACGCCGCGGGAGCCGCCCGGCCGCGCGCCTAGGAAGCGGCGAGGACGGACCGAGTCGCCGCCCCCTCCTCCCCCTCCCCACTCCCCGACCCAGCGCCCCGCCCCGGGCCGACACGTCATGGAAACACAGACGTCAGAGGCCACCGGCCAATCAGAGGCCGCCGCAGGAGGGGGGGGGGGGGGAAAGGGTGGAAGAGGTGGAGTGGGGGGGGGGGAGACGCGCAGGAGAGGGGCGGGGGCAAGCGGGCGAGCCCGGCGCGCAAGGGGAGGGGGGGGGAGGAAGAGAGAGAGGGAGGGAGGGGCGCGCAGCGGAGGCGCGCAGCGGAGGCGCGAGCCGCCCGCCTTGCACTCCGGCCGCCCTTTTCGGCCCCGCATGCACGCGCGCGCGCGCACGCTCGCTCGCCGGCCCCGGGGCGGGGCGGGACGGGGCGGCGTGGGGTGGGCTGGGGGCGCGCTCGGTGGATCCACCCCCTGGAAACGCCCCTTCGAGGAGGTGGGCGGGGGGGGGATGGGTCGGGGAGGAGGGGGGGTGGTAAAGCGCCAGTCCCCGGCCGAGCCGCGCTTAAAAAAAAAAAAAAACCCCTCCGCTCCGTGTGCGCGCGCGCGCCCGTGCCCGCGCTCCCCCGCCCGCCCGCCCGCCCTCAGGCTCCCCGCGGGCCGCGTCACGTGACCGCGCCCAGCCAAGGCGGCAGCGGCGGCCGCGCGAGCATCGGCGGCGGTGGCAGAGGCAGCGGGGAGGCAGCTGCGCCGCCAGCGTGGAGCGGGAAGGCGGGGAGGTGTGGAGCCGAAGGGGGAGCGTCGGAGCGGAACGGGTGAGCGTCCTCCTGCCTCTCCCCGCGCCCCACTGCCTGCTGGCGAACGATCCCGCGGGTCACCCCGGTGCACACGGGCCCCCTTGCCCCCCGGGAGCTGGTCGCAGCCCCCCGTCGTGTTCCAGCCCGTCTGCTTCCCGGTGTCCCCCGGACCCCGCCCCGGGGCTGCACCCCGCCCGCTGCTGCTGCTGCTGGCTGTTGCTGTTGCTGCTGCTGTTGCTGCAGCTGCAGCGGGCGACGGCGCGGGGCCGGCAGAGCTGCTGTGTGCCGAGCGCGGCGCGCCCTGAGCGGCGCGGCTTTGCGGAGCCGAGGAGGCGGGTCCTGCGGGGACGCGAGCGGCCACTCGGCGACCGCCGGGTTCTGGGCGGGGGCCGGGCCGGGCCGGGCCGGGCGCCGCCTCCTCCTCCTCCTCCTCCTCCTCCTCCTCCTCCGCTGCCGCCGCCTCCTCGCGGTGCAGCGTGAGTAGGGAGCCCCGGCTGCTGGACGCCGAGAGTCTCCGGGCTCCGCGGCGGCCGCCTCCTCCTTCTCCTCTTCGAGGTGCAGCCGCACCTCCGCGTGGCGCCCCGAGCCCAGCGAGCCGGTTTGCGAGCACGTCCCGAGCGGCCCCCCCTACCCCCCAGTCTCCTCGCTCCCACCTCTTCCCTCCCTCCTCCGACCCTCCCGCCTATCCTTCCTTGATTCTTCCCCTCGGAAAAATGGTTCCCGCTGCGGGCGAGGTGAGTGGCGGCCACCTGCGGGGGAGGCCGGGCGGAGCGCGCAGGGCGCGGCGGGGGTCCTGACAGCTGGGCGCGCGGGGTGGAGCGCGGCGGGTCCCCGCGAAGTTGCCCGGAGCCGCCGGGGTTCGCTCCGGGCTAGGAGACCCGTAAAGGTGAGAAAGATCTTCCCCTGCGCGCGCCTCGGCGCCGGCTCCAGCTTGGAGTCGCCGCCGTCCCGGTGGCTTCTCGGTCTCCACCCCGCGCGGCTCTCCTACTTCGCGGGGCTGCCTCCCCTCGGCCGCCGCCACAGCCCATCCAGATACCGGTCGCCCCCACCCCGGCGGGTGCTGGTGACCTTGAGGGCAGCCGTGCCCGGCACTCCCTCTTCCCCGCGCCCCGGGAGGGTCACCCATTTAATCCCTGGCTTGGGCCCCCCCAAGAGGTGCTGGAGGCGCAAGGTGAGGGTTCGTGCGTCGGCCCCTCGGAAGGGGGTGGTGTGATAGATGCGTGTCACCCAGGACGGTGACTCCCGGGGAGTTGGAGAGCCGCCTGGACTCTTGTCTTCAGGTCTGGCCCCCCAGGATGTTCACGGTTGCTTCCGATTCATGTTTATGTACTTAGTTTAAAAGAAAAACAAACAAACAAACAATAATCTCCGCGCTGTCCTCGGGTCCCCGGAAAGGGTCAGTAAGAAGGAGGGTGGCATTCCAATTGCGGGGGGGGGAGGTAGAGAGGGCGGGGGTTCCTCTCTATTTCATCTTGCAAGAGGAATTTTGTGGCTTAGCTAGTTAGCGACCCCTGGGTCTGCGCTTAGGTCTCTGCCTAGGTTGGTGTCTGTGCGCATTTCATTCACCAGTTTACTGCGGGACTCTGGCGTTGGGAGTGCTTTTTGCTGTGGCGGTGAGAGGACCCGAGGAAGAGCTGGGGCTGGTCTGCATGAGTCCAGGGGTCTGCAGGACCGCCGAGGACGCGAACCTCCTCGGTGGGCTGATTTTTTTTTTTTTTTTTTTTTTTTTTACCCTTCCTGTGGGTTCGAGCGCTGCAGACAGCCACCTTTGGCTGCTATGCATGCTACTTTTCTGGGTTTATTAATAATCTAATGGCTCCTGTTGGTATCGATTGCTGTTCCTGATAAATTAGTTACATGGATTTTTTTTTTTTTTCATACGTGTGTTGGTATATGCACGTCTGGACTGTCTGCCTTTCAACATGGAAGGCTTTGTTGTATTTCACCTCCCCCACCTGAGGACAGTCTTTACTTTAAAATAAGATTCTTGCTCAGCGTAGGTGTGTTTTATAATAATAAGTACTTGTAAGGGCCTGGTTTGTACAAAGCGCTCCTAGGGCATCCCTTTGGATGGTGGCCCATGTGAGTGAATGGAGAGCCTTCACTTGCTCTGCCACCACCAGCCTTCCCTAGGGAGACTCCCTGTCCTTGTGTGTGGCGGGGACGGATTGGGAGAATTAAAGAGGGATTGGAGGAGGAGAATCTGCCTTTTGTACTTGTGTGCTGCGTTCAGCACCCCCACCCCAATCCCTCTTTCCCCCCCTCCTGGTGAGGGCAAATAGAAATTATTATTATTATTATTATTTTTTCTTTTTCGTATTGGGAGCTTTTGAAAGCTAGTGGATGAAATGGGCCTTTTAAGCCGTGTTTTTCAGGGGAGCTGTTTTAGTTTTTACCTTGCTTTGGATAAGACAGTTAAATTGCTGTCATTAAGGGTGGATCTCCGGTCCTGATTTTGGCTTGGGTGTAACTGCAAAGATCTTTGAAAAGTAACTGTTATTTTCTACCATATACTCTGCAAAAGTGAGTCACAATCGGGTGAGATGGGGACGGAGCGCCACCTTTGATTTAAAATGTTGTTAACGCGCACCCCCACCCCCACCCCCACCCCAGGGCGAGGATGAAGAGTATGGCTTCCTCCCGCAGCTGCCCTCCCCGAATGCCCATTTAGAAGGCAGGGGGATCTGCTGTCTTCGTTTCTCTGCGTTCTGTAATTTCTAGACCTTGAGAGGGATTTCAGCAACCGGGTGGGAAACCATGGTGTTTTGTTTTTAGGTGAAGCTCGAGACCTTACGTAGCCTTCTAAGATGAGGTGCGGAACTGAACTCGTTTTGACTCATATTGATAATAGAATAAGAGGATATTGATGGTCTGGATCGGCCGAGGAAGGGGGCAGTGCAGCAGTGTTGTCCACTGGATTTAGATATTCCAGCAAATTCCAGTACCTACCAGCATGGTAGTGCTTTGACTTTTTTTCTTCCTTCTTTTTCTCCTTTTAAACTGCTGAGCTATGAACAGGTTATAAAATAAACACTGAAAATGTGGTAAAATTACTATTTTTCTGGCCTGACTGTGATATAGTAATTCTTTTCCGTTCGTTACCTTGGTTTACCTGCCTCCCCTGGTTTCACCAGGGCTTATAATTACATGCTTTAAGATAATACGAATGAGCACTTTGGACAGGAGTCCTTATATTCGAAGTTTAATCAAGACCATGTTGGAAAAAGTGGTTTCTGCGAACGGCTCCTCTCAGATGCATCTCATAAAAATAAATGGAAATTTTCAGGCGTGGGGGGAAGAAGAGATGGCTGTCGTGACAGCTGAGCTGATGAGATTTCCCTGCTCTCTCCACGCGTCGTTCCCTCTCCCTTCTCAAATCCAGATTTTAAGGTACACTATCTCTTTAGGCAGGGGATAATTTTTTTTATCGTCAACCGTAGAACACAAGAGAAAAGGATGTAAGCTTTTAAATAATGGGTAAATTAACATGGGTATTACCTAGTACGGATTTTAATTACAGACCACAAGCGATTATTGCTGTTTTATCTGCATTTAAATTTTAATTCAATGTTTGTGAGTTCTTCTGACTACTGTAAAACATTAGATGTTGAGCTGTAGATAAGTAGTGAGCTATAATTAAATAAAAAAATCCGTTTGAGATGATAGATTATTTCTGTCTTCACTGCTACAAGTCCTCCTGAAGCCATAGAATATGGCCCTAGTAACTAGGACATTTAAAGCCATGAAGTTGATGCATGCAGAATAATTAATACATTGTTAAAATTTTGATAAAATCCTTTATTTGGGGATTCAGTTGACTAATTTCCTTGGGCAAACATGCTAACTTCATTTTGAATGGAACAATCGCTTATGTGGAAAGAGTTCCAGGATTTGTCACTCAGTGAAACTATTATAATATTGAACATCAAACAACATTTGGCAATTTTTCCTATATTTTATACATATAAGGTTTAAGCTGGTATTCTCATCTCTTACGGCATTTGTAATTAATATGAGAAAATAGGAAGAGTAAGGATCAGGAAGCAGAGACTTAAAACGTACATTTCTGCAGCTCATGTGAAAATATTTACTTGATGAGTTGAAAGGGGAAATGGTTTCTGCTAAGTGTCTTATAGAAAGGTGCTACTAATAGCTTATATGGGGAGTCACAGGCTCTGAGGTAACATTGCTAGGAAAATGATATACAAGGAACATTTTGAAAAAGAAAGTGACAATTTCTTAGTTTTTAGAAATGGCACTTACACACACACCAAATACACTGCCTTATTAAAGTTTTTGTTACAGAAATTGCCAGTGAAAATGGAATAACAAAATGAAATGACCATTTTGACAACTCATAAACTCATAACCTGTTCACTGTCAATATCATACTAGAAATGAGTGTTATAATTGGGCACATTAGGTAAATAGGTGGAATCCTTTTTTTTTTAATGTCAGATTCTTACTATGTAGCCCTGGCTAGACTGGAACTCATAATATAGACCAGGCTAGCCCTGAACTCACAGAGCTCCACCTGCTTCTACCTCTTGAGGGTTAAAGTGGATTCTTACATTTAATATTTGTGTGTAGCATAGGAGATACTCAGTACTGCTCAATATTTAATAGTCCCTGAAAAATTGACTCTGTAGTCTTTGTTGTGTATGTGGCATCGACTGCTTTTGATTATTCTGCTTATACTCTGTTGTATAGCAGATACTTAATAGCTTGTCCGGCTTTACTCTGGTTCATGCTTTATAATAGTGACTAGGAAATGCTCATATGTGGTTTTTAACATGCTGCAAGTAATTTTTCAAAATGAGTTACACAGTTGTTACACACCCCCTCAAGCCCCCAGTAGTCAAGGTGATTTATCTAGGATCAGTTCGCATAGCTAACAGATAAATCAGCCAGACCTGGACTCTAGATTATCCAGCGGTGTCCCCCGAGTTCTGCTGGCTCACTCTCTTCTCACTATATGTGTTTGTGTAAGTTTATGAATATTCACATTATATTCATATTCATAATATGCAGAAGGTCAGCTTCTGATCACTATACATTTAATAATATATTAATAAAAATGAATTTACTTAGGCTTAACTTTATAGTTTATTGCTTATGCTCGGAGTAATATAAGCAATTCATAGACACCCTGATTTGCCTGAGTGAGTGAATATGAACATCTGTAAAATATTATAAACTTATAATTCTTAAAAAGTCTTATTTCCGGCGACCTTGCTGTTTTGCAATAATTTAATTTAAAAATAAAATTTGTTAGAGTAAAAATCCTGTAATGTTTTATGTGCTTGTTTTTCTGCCACAGGTATGTTATCTAAATTTTTTTTTAGAATATTAATTTGTTGAGCAGGGGAATTTAGAAGTTTAAATTGGTCCCCAGTGAGGAGGTTTTAGTTCATGAAATCCAAAACCTTGTTATAAATCTCTCTCCCACAGACAAAAAAGTTCTCAACTGTTCATGCCATTACCTGGGGCAGTTACTCAAAGCACAGGTCCCTTGGCCTTGCCCCGGCAATTCTGATTCAGCAGATTTTGGGTGGGGCCTCCCAGTCTGCGTTTTGAAAAAGAATGGTACTGAATTGATAAGTTAGGTGAAATCATAATATTAAAAATCCTTCCATGGTTCAGGAGGAAATCATTGGTGTATTATGAACATAGTTGACTTTGTGTTTGGAAATAGTTTTGACTGTGTGGAAAAGTTGGATTTGTTGGCTTGGGTAGTTTTTGTGGCAATTGTAAAAACTGATAGATGGAAAAATCCTCTCTTAACTGTATATGCATCTTTCAGAAGGTCTATCTGTGGTTACTTGTTAAGCATGTCAACTCCCAGACAGTGTTCTTTCCTATGTTCATGTCTAAATGTCTGCTGCCCTCAAAGGATTTGAACACGGGTGTCTTTTTCTAAAAGTGGCTAGTGTTGCATCCTCATAGTTTTGAAGTCTATAGGCTTCAGTCTACCTCCTGTCTCACTGTTGGGGGCGGGAACGTCCTAAAAAATATGGACATAAACAAGTAGATAAATAGTCACCCTTTTAAATATCACTTACCAAACAGTTACTTCAGAAGTAGCATTAACACAGTACTGATGATCTTTCCAGAATTTTTTTTTTCCCCGAGACATTGTTTCTCCATGTAGCTTTGCGCCTTTCCTGGATCTCGCTCTGTAGACCAGGCTGGCCTCAAACTCACAGAGATCCGCCTGGCTCTGCCTCCCGAGTGCTGGGACTAAAGGCCTGCGCCACCACCGCCCTGCCAGAATATTAATGATGCTAGCTAGATTGGACACTTACCGACTGGACACCAGAACAGAAGTTAGTGTTGTTTCACTCCCACGTTAATAATTTGTATAGCTAGCTGAGATCCATTTCATCTGGTGTTAAGGCTGCTTGAATTATTACATACGATATATGGGCTAACTGCCTTTAATAACCTTCCTGATTAAAATCAGCCTTCAGATGCAGTTGTTTAGGTACATTGGTGTAATAAAGAGTACATGCATTAAAATGGAAGTAGTTTCAGAGCCCACCTTAACACTTCTGAAAACTTGTTTTTATTTTTAAAACTTAAGCTTATTGGTTGAGCCTTAGGGAACAGTTAGGAGTCATGAGGTATAATTTACTAATGACTATGGAAATCTAAATTAGTATTTTTGGCAGAGTGGGAACACTCCTCCCTATAGTCTATTAAAGCTGTTGTCTATTGAATTTTCCAAAAACAATGTTAACTAAAGAATACATGATTTTTTTTTTTTAATGACTTCTTTGGTAAGAAAATTATTTGCTATTTGTAAGTGTAGTAACTTCTAACACTGTGGTTTCTAACATCCTGGGATTCTGGTTTTGAATTAATGTCTGTCACCTGGGCCTCCAGAGACAAGGAGCATACTTTTGAATGGACCACTGCCTGCTTCCACTGTGAAATCTGAGATTATACTCTTCACTGAACACTGGTATGACTGCTGGACAGACCTGATACTTTTCAGAATAAAATGCAGGTTTTCTGAAAAGTGAATCTTAGAAAGGATTTGACCATTTCACTTACAAGGAGCTTTTTACAATATGTATTGTCAACAATGTAGATCTGTTCAGTTTGTTAACCCAGGACGTTCTCCTTCCCCGGGGACTCACAGCCTTGTTCTCAAAGTTTCTCAATTCTTTTACTGTAATCAACTGTTTATATTTGTGCTGAAATTTCTTGCCTTTTTTTTTTTTAGAAAATACCTTATCTGACATCATTTCCTCACTAAAACATTTAATAGTTCCTCTTTTCTTTTTTAATCATATACAACTTATTCTGGAGTCCTTACATCAGTTAAGTAACCCAGTGTTTTTTAAAGTATGTTTGGAAACTCTAGCTCTTGGAAATATTAAGGGTTTGAGGAAGAGGGCAGAGCTGAAATCTAAGATGGACTGTTTATGTAGTTTTTCCATTCGGGATTTCTTCACTTCTTTAATGTGAGACTGGATAGGACCTATCCACACGTGTTCAGTTTTTGCTTCTATTTCATAGACCACTGTCATGGAGCACTGATCTCATCTGTCAGCCTCAATCTGTTCCTAACCAGGGTCACTAGTTTGTACAGTTGTGGGAGGTGCTATTCATAAAAATAACATCAAATGCATTCTGTTTTCTGAAGTTGAGAGCTGCGTTGTATGCGTAGCACTGTTGACTGTCCGTTGGAGACAGTTGTACAGTCTGGCTGTCCCCTGGTTCCCTTTGCTATGACTTCATACATGTGTTTCTTCTAACCTGAGAAAACTCGGGGTCTTCTGGTCTAAGGATGCCTATTATCTAAGCTCAGCACCTGCCATTCTTCGTTAATCTGCCTATCTTCAATTTCTCTAAGTTCCTATACTTGGCTATACACTTACTGGTTTTGACTTTAAGATTTATTTCTCTTCCTACTTATCTGTATTTGTGTGTGCCTGCGTAAGTGTATGTGCCCTGTGTGTGTGTAGGTGCCCATGGAGGCCAGGGAGCAGTTGGATCCCATTGAGCTGTAGTTACTGGCTGTTGTGAGCCATCTGATAATGGGTGCTGGAAACAGAACCCGGGTCCTTTAGAAGAGCAGCAAAGGGCTCCTAACTACAGAGCCATCTCTCAAGCCGAAGTTATACACTTCTTATGTTATGGATCCCCTTTCTGAAAGGGTTTTCATTTGGAGGAGATAATATGGAAAAGTTGAGAAATGTGTTCATTGAAGATGTATAGGCTTAGAGATAACAGAGGTTCAATCAGCATTTGTTGCATATTGATTGTGTATATCTTTTGTTAAGGTATAAATAACAAGCGTGCAGAAAATTGAGAATTTCCAGAGCCTATTTTATCTTTGGCTTTTTAACCCTGCTTCTTTTGCTGCAAAGGACAGTCTGTCTTACTACTGGTAGAGTCCTTTTCATTGAGTATCACTAGGACAGTACGTAGAATTTAGCTTCTATATGGGAAGTATTTTCCACTTGTAAACAGTGTGGTGTATTCATTCTTATGGGACTTTATAAGTATTCTAAAAAGTAATTACAGTTAAGATTTATATTTTTAATCAAAACATGTATGAAACTCTTTATTTTTATTAATTCTTTGAGAGTTGAGTTGGGAAAAATCTAATTTTATTTTTGGCCTGGGCCATCTTTGTATTTCATTTGGATTCATGTTGAAATGTGCTTCTTGGGTCTATCTATAACCTAACCCACTGGGACCTTGCATGGTGTAAAAGACCGTACTTTGAAGCCTATAGTACGGCTTATAATTTTTATAAAAGATTTATTTATTTATTATGTATACAGAAGAGGGCGCCAGATCTCATTACAGATGGTTGTGAGCCACCATGTGGTTGCTGGGAATTGAACTCAGGACCTCTGGAAGAGCAGTCGGTGCTCTTAACCACTGAGCCATCTCTCCAGCCCCTACGGCTTATAATTTAAACATTATATTCTTGCAGTTCCTGTGTGTGGATAGGGCTGCTGGTGGAGCTGTAGTGGGTTACAGGTTCTGTTGTTTGGGGCTGTTGAACTGTGAGTGACATGTTAGTCCATGAGCTAATAATGTTCAGTCACTATGGGCATCAGGAAGAAGTGTCAGGATACAGTCTGTTAAAGTTTAAAAATACGGTAATATGGTTATTCTTCCACCTGCCTTCAGGTCAGGAAAGGCCACGTCTATCAATTCTACTGAATGCTCATTTTAGACACACAGTATTAATTTCAAGCATCAAATGATGATATGAATTTACCATGTAAATCATCACTCTCAAGATATTGGATGAAAAAACTCTAGAAATCACCCACTTTGAGTAATTGGCATATTGTGTTCTTGTTTGCCTAATGATTTTAAATTCTATACATTTTTTTAAAAAGGTTTTAAGGATTAGTATTTTAAGTATTGATTATTTTTCTTTAAAACCTTTTATTTCTGGACATTATCCTATGTAGGTCCAATTTATTGTGCTTTGGCTAGTTT
This sequence comes from Onychomys torridus, assembly GCF_903995425.1. Classification (NCBI taxonomy): domain Eukaryota; kingdom Metazoa; phylum Chordata; class Mammalia; order Rodentia; family Cricetidae; genus Onychomys; species Onychomys torridus. Next base: position 19,058,264 of record NC_050462.1, read on the forward strand.
GTAAACTCAAAACAACTAATACCATGATCCAGAAACACGGAGGGAGAGGGGCCCAGTATGTATGAGGAAGACATCAAGCAAGGATGGCCAGTTCGTGAAACAGCAGAGAGGGTGGGCATGCTGAGGAAAACGGGCTCTCTCAGCGGCAGACTCCAGGTCAGGTGCTAGAAACATGAGGTCAGCCGGTCCCTTCTCCACACAGCAGGTTGGAGTTGGGTTGGGTTGGGTTGCCTTTGAGTTTGAACAGTCTTTCTGTGTATGTGGAACACTGGGACCCACCAGATTTCTCTGTCCCTTTGGTCCTCTTGCTGAAGCTTTTTTTTTTTTTTTTTTTGGTGTATTGTTAGAATATTCCTCTGTGCATCCACAACGAGAATGTTCACTTTGCTTTTCCCTCTGTGATTTTCGTGGATTCCACATTTAAGTTCTTTCTTGTCTTTGCCACTGAAAACCCTAGTGACTTTGAGTAGATGAAATACTTGGGTTTCTGTGTCACCTCCCAGAAAAGTGTAAAAAGGCAAGTATTTTTTAAATTAATTTTCTCTTTTAAGTTTAGCTTTCAGAAACCTTATTAAACTTAGACACCGCACTCCCCCACCCCCGTTTTTTCCCCCAACCTTTAATTTCCAAATTTTGTTAACTCTGTCTTCTAACTTTGTTTCATTGATTTTTTTTTTTTTCAACTGTGACAAGCACTATTTGGATACTGAAGACAAATAGATTCATTGAAAACCTAAGCTGTCTAACTTCATCATCAGAAGTTGTGTGTAACTAGCATTAATTCGGCTCCCTGTCAAGTGTACACTAAAAACGTGAATAGTGAATTCCTTAAAAATTCAGAGGGAAAAAAATCCATACCACAGTGTTGGAAAAAGCTGCAATAACCTTACATCAGAACTCAGGATTGCCATTTCCAATAACATGGTGTTTACTTCACAGTTAGACCTTAATGAAGCACAAGAAAAATTTTACATTATGAATTAAAAAAAAAAAATAAGACGAACAGGCTAAATCAAAGACACAGACATCAGTGTGTGGCTGTCTAACTGGATTTCACTGTAGAAGATCTGACCTCCCCCCCTCACCTTTTGAACACACACAAATCAAAATCTTCAGGACTTTCTCCTTGAGTCAGTGAACTCTCCTATGCTAGATGGCAGGCACACTAACAGCTGAATGAGGGGCAGCCCTTAGTGTACTCACTAAGCTGAATTCCAAACCAGTGATAGGATAGCCTAATAGCTACTCAGCTTACATTTCAGAGTTCCCCAAAGGCTCTGGGTGTAGCGCTGTGACCCCTCATCCATCCAGAATACAGAAGCCTGTTTTCTGGGGAAGCTGATAACTGCAGCACACAGCTGACCAAGATGAGGTCCCTAGTGAGTGCGTGCAGATCCTGGCCGCCCCTCATTCAGGTGTTATAGTGTGCCCGCTGTCTAGCATGGGAGAGTTCTCTGGCTCAAGGGGAAAGACTTGAAGATTCTAGATTCTGCTTTGTGTGTGGTGTGTGTGTGTGTGTGTGTGTGTCTTTATCCATGGTTAGAAAGGCACACGCTGATGTCTGTACCTTTGCTTTACTCTGGTTGTCTTTTTAAAAAGTCAAATGTAAAATTTTTCTTACTGCTTTTTTGAGGTCTAATACTGTGCAGTAAACATCATCTTGTTTAAAGTGGCAGTCGTGAGTTCTGATTTATGGCTCTCTAAAATCGCTGCAGTCAGTAGGTGTAGTCATCTCCCATAAAAATGTCTTTCTGTCTCTTTCTGCCACACCGCTTTCTACCAGCCCATGCCTCTTTCCTCGGGTAACCACTGATCTGTCCCCATAGATTCATTTGACATTTCTACAACTCTGTGTACGTAGAATCATGCAGTACATGTGCCTTTGTAGTCTGGCTTTCATTCAGTCTGATTATTTTGAAAGCCATCCATGTTATATCTATTAATAGTTTTGTTTCTTCTTATTGCTGATGAGGACGCCATTATATAGCTATATCACAATTTGTTAATTCTATTAATGGACATTTTGGTTCAAGTATAAAGCATAATTCGTTGGTTTTGAGTTATACTGCTCTTTATCGTTTCCATCAGAGAACTTTAGGAATCATCTGTGTTTGTGTGGGGAGTTGGAGGAAAGTGTTGGCAAAAGGAATATGTGAAACCTCAGACTGGTAAAGTAGGGAGGCCGCGCTGTCAGAATTATTTGCAAAGATGAAGATATAGTACTGTCAGTCATCTTGCCATCCTTGTGGGGATATATACCCCACATAAGTCAGTTGGCAGAGGAGAGGCTGATGTGGGCTCCTGATTTCAGAGATTTGGGTTCGTGATTGCCTTGCCCCAGAGTTCTGGGCCTGTGGTAAGGCATCTTGTGGCAGAAGCATGTGGTAGATAGAGGACTGGATAACCCCAGGGCAGCCCAGAAGCAGGGAATGGGCAGGCTCCAATATCTCCTTCAAGGGCACACCCTCAGTGACCAAACTTCCTTCCAGGATGTCCACTGCCTCACAGTAGCATCCCAGGTTGGTAACGAGCCTTTTACAGATGCACTGGTGGGGGGGGGGTGGGGGCAGTATTTAAGATCTGAAAGCGTAGTAAGTACTACAATGAATAGTTAATAGATAAAAAGGCCTAGTTTGTAGTTGCCCCTGAGTAGAAAATGATGTATGACAGCCAAGGGAATTATTGATATTTAAAAGTAAAAGAGCTTTGTGGATCTTTGTTCTAAACAAACTTAGAATTTTGTGAAAACTCCAGCTGAATAAATTTAAGGGTGTAGATTCCCCAGATCTGTCGCCTGTTAGTTCCTGTGTCTGTTTGCAATCTCTGGTGTCTTAGATACACAAATCATGTTACTTTGGGTAAAATAACTTGCTTCTATAGAAGCATAAAAGAGTAACACAGTTATGACTGAGCATTTCTTTTGCAGAGATATTCTGTGGACAACTTACGGGTTTATTTTTCCCCCTTTCTGATTTCAAGCCCATTCTACTTCAAGTTCAAATTCCTAAGTCCTTATTATGAGGAACGGTGGATTGCCATCCAAAATACTGTAGTCATGTTTTAGAGCTTGCTTCTCATAACACCTAAGTACTTCCAGTTACTCTGACCAGAAAAAGGGATTTGAAAATAACTGAATAAAATGAATCACCCTATACCAGTTTTTTACCTGTAACCCACTGTTCTAAGACAGTCATGTGAGTGGGTTCTGTGGAATTTGTGCGTGGGATAGTCTAGAAGAAGATGAAAAGGGTCATTTATTGTCTTCAAGGGTTGCTCTCCAGGCTGGGGAGATGAAGAGTGAGTGAGTGAGTGAGTTAAGTGTTTGACATACAAGGATAGGGAGTTCGGATCTCCAGCACCCACTAAGTGCCAGGTAAGTGTGGAGGCTCACTTCTGGTCCCATCCTTGAGACGAGGAGACCAGGAGCAAGCTGGCTAGCTAGAGAAGTTGAGTCAGTGAGCTGTGGTTTCAGTGAGAGTCCTTGCCCTCATAAATAGAGAGCAAGAGGAAGACACCTTGAGGCCGTCATCTGGCTTCCCTGTGCACGTACACACAGGTGCATGTATACCTCTAGACATGTGAGAATGCACATAGCCACACCCAGTTATCTACAAATGCAGTGACTTACTAGCTTCTGACTACCTAAAAGTGAGACAGCGTGAATTATATCACACTTAGGAGATCATGTAAAAGTAAAAGAAAATCAGGCTGGAGAGATGGCGCCATGGTTAAGAGCACCGACTGCTCTTCCAGAGGACCCAGGTTTGATTGCCAGCACCCACGAGGTGGCTCATAACCTCCTCTAACACTAATTCCAGGGGGGTCTGACGCCCTCTTCTTCTGTCCTCCACAGTCACCAGGCACACATGTGGTGCACAAGACTTCATGGAGACAAAACCATCTATATATAGAAGATAAAAAAGATTTTAAAGAAAAGTCTCTTATTCTGTGTCTGATAAATAACTAGCTTTGAAATGTAATTATTTTGGTGTTTAAACTGTGTATATTTTAACATCCTTGAAGTAATAAAGTATGATTGTATTGCTTTAAAGAAAACCTGACATGACTTCCCCTCTATTTCAATTTTCTCCTTAACATGTTGCAAATTAGTACGATCTATCCTGTGCCTAGTCCCTTATATGGAATGTGTTGGCTTTCCTCTGTTAAATAATCCCTCAGTGTGAATCTTTAATTGTAGATGTTTGTCTTTACTTATGACCGTGCCCTTTATAATTATTAAATATAAAGAAGTGTGGTGACTTGTAACCTATTACAGTTTCCTTCCAACTTCCCAGGGTCAGGTGTTTTGGAATTTTTTTTTTTCTCTTTGGTTCTGTATATAGTTTCCTGACTATTTACAAGTCTTTCCCCTACTGTCTCAAAATCCCCTAGCACTTTTTAAAATGGTATACCTGCTTGACACTTCCAGGAGCCTTTCAGTCTGAGAGTAGAGAATGCTCATTTTTCTAGCACTTGCTCTTGGCATGGTGCCTATTTATACCCGGAAGATTCTGGGAGACTTTGAATGAGTGTCTTGTATCTAGTGTTGAGCTTGTATCCATTGGCTTCTGAGGCTGTAAGACATTTGTTTCCGCTCCACTGTTAAGAAGAGCTCTAGCTTCTCTTCCAGAGGACCCAGGTTCAATCCCAAGGATATACACATGGTGGCTCACAAATGTCAGTAACTCCAGTTCCAGGGGATCTGATATTGTCTTCTGGGCTCTTCGGGTACCAGGCACACAAGTGTTGCACAGACATACATGCAGGCACTAGTATACATAAAATAAAAGTAAAATACTTGTTCCACCGCTTAGAAGCAATAGTGTGCTTGCAATGAGAGTTTCTCAACAACTCCTGTTTTCTCTTTTAACTTTTGAGTTGACCGATGTGTTAGCCAAAGGACACAAATGAGAAGATTTGGTTACGGCTGCTATATACTTTATAAATGGAACCCTTTTCTGCAAGGAGAATTGACTGCCTCTATAAATAGAAAGATGGGCTGATCTAAGGAGCAAATACTAGGAAGAGAATCCTTATAGATACCTAAGCAACTGTGAGCTCAGAGTGCCGGAGAGTCATGCCCTGGAATAGAGTAATGTGGTTTGCTTTTGTTTTTTAGAACAGGAAACTACAGGTGTTTTAACATTTAAACTTTTATGGAGAAGTCTGTGTGGAAGTAATAATATAATACTGCATTGTAAGCAAAATAAAATTGTGGAGACATTTCAAGGTATTTTAGTAGATCTTCATATGATACTTTCTGAGTTTTTTTTTTTTTTTCAAACTTCAGATTTTGAGTGGAAGACTTTTTTTTTTTTTTTTAAATTAAATACGTGTTTTTTGTTTGTTTTTAACAGGGAGACAAGATCAGGAGTTCAAAACCAGACTGGGCTACATGATACTCTTGTCTTAAAAAAAAAAAGAGGGAGACATGAGAGGAAAGGAAGAGAGAGGGAGGGAGGGAGGGAGAGGGAGGGAGGAGAGGAGGGAGAGGGAGGGACAGAGAGGTTGCTGGGCAGTCATGGTGGGTGGGACTCTGCTGGGAAGATCCATGAGTCTGCACACTCCCTGCTCCTCTCGGGGTTCCCTTTTCTGCGAGGTTGCTCCTCAGGTGCTGCGCGCTTCCAAGAAGCAGTACTGTGTGTTCGCCTGTCTCCCTCGCTTGTTCCCTTTATTAAAGGGGTATGTCATTTCTAGCTGTTTCTATTTCCCCCTAACAAACCAGAGGGGCATTCTGGGATGTGCTTTCAGACCCTCGGGGGTTTTGCCGCCATTGTTTCCGTTCTTAAGAATTGCTGCTGAAGATGTGCCTAAGTGGCCCTGAGCTTTGCTTGTATTTCCACATTGAACCAAGGGCTGGTGAGTTAGACTCTCCATTCAGGTATATGGACTTTCCCCTGCCTCCTTCTTCCTGGATACATAGTAATCTGGGTAGCATGGTTAATTCAGATTGCGTGGTTCCCCAAGAAAGACACTGTCTGGTGAAGATACCTGTCCTGAAATGAGTGAGGATTGTTGACAAGGTTCTTTGGCCACACTCCTACAGTGCATCTGCCAACAGCTGCCGGTCTTGTATGATGTGTGCCCCCAGAGTTGAGGAAATTTAGGTTGGTTTTAGGGTTCTTGACAGATGTTTATTTAGCCCAAACTGCAAATATATACAAGAAGAAGCTGGAGGTCATCCTTGAAAGCCACCGATAATACAGGAATTGTGGGCTTTGGAATTAAGAGGGCAGACATGGGGATGTGGTGGGGGGAGAGAAAAGACTATGTATTTGGCTGTAACATTTTTACGTTGATAGCTGTTTATTTGTGTCCTTGGGAGCTCAGAACAAGTAGGTTTTTTTTTTTTTTCTTTCTATGTAAGTAATGTCACTTAAAGAAAAAAATTAGGTGGTGGTGCACACCTGTAATCCCAGCACTTGGGAGGCAGAGGCAGGTGGATCTCTGTGAGTTCGAGGCCAACCTGGTCTACAAAGGGCGTTCCAGGACAGCCTCCAAAGCTACAGAGAAACCCTGTCTCGAAAAACCAAAAAGAAAAGGAAAAAAATTATAGGTATAAAAGAAGTGTACCATAATGCGATTTTTATGATCAAGTCATTAAATACCAGTCTTGGTCGGGCATAGTGGCACACAGTTTTGATGCCATCAACTTGGCAGGCAGAGGCTGTCTGATCTTTGTGAGTTGTAGGCCAGCCTGGTCTGCAGAGCAAGTTGCAGGCCACCAGTGAGATCCAGTCTTAGCAGTCTTGAGGAGTTCCACACGTGGACTTATTCTTCCTGGAATGGGAAAGGATGAAGCAGTAGCCGCGCCAGAGGAAAGGTGTCGGGTGCTTTCTGGGCTAGCCTGGGGCTGTTGTTCATCCAGTTTCCTGAACCATGTAAAACAGAGTAGAAAACCAGGAAACTGGCAGAAAAGCATTTTAAGGAGCCAAATTCTTCCTGTCAAAACTCCAGAAGCCTCTTTTTCAGTTTAGGTGTTTACTTGGCATGTTTACTCACATTTTAGATTCATTCCTGTAAAATTTTCACAATTAGTTTCCTAATATATTGTAAATGACAGAACAGATTTGAGAAACAAAATTGTTTGGAGGCAAGCACAAGGATCGTGGTGAAAAAAATCGAAATTTGACGTCCTGATGGCATAAGATGACATTTTTTAATTGATCAGAGTTAACAGTCCTGGACAGTTGGTTGCAAAACATTGGCTCCTTGCTGCTCTCCATATCTGGAAAACTTTTCACTTGGAATGAACATCATTTAGGACCCTGAGACACCTTCACGATCCCCCCTACACCTCTCAAAGATTAGGTGCTTCTGACCTTGGTATCTCACGAATTAGTGGTCCTCTAGTTAGATCCTGCTGTCTGGTCCCAGCTCTGTTGACCCAGTCATCACCCCAGTCATCCTGGGAGACTTGGCTGGTTCCAGAATGTGCACAACAGCTGTTCACTGTTCTCTGCCTTTCTATGTCGTATTCCTCTTCACTCAGTCCCACACATTACAGAACATTGCTTCTGTTCAAGGTCCACCTTAAAGGCTAGGCTTCGATGAGCCCTCCTCCTGCTTCCCTGCACAGAAGCATCCCCATGTCTGTGTTGCAGTTGTTATATTATTATATTATTAGCGTTTCCTTGACTCTGAAATATCAGGTAGGAAATAAAAGATGAGATTAGTAATGGTTGTAGGGAAGAGGGGAGTATGCCCGCAGAAACACTTGTACTGTTACATGTAATAGAATATATTCTTCAACTAAAAACAAAAAACAATTGTATTATTACTGAGCTATCTTTTTTTTTTTTTTTTTTAAATAATACAGAAATCCAAGTTCAAGCCTTTTTGAGTTTCAAGTCAATTGAGTCACACTGGTCTCTCTCTGATTGGGAGTGGTGTCACAGAAGCTTGTTACTTTTTATAACCCGTGTTCTTCTGTCTTACCCTCCCCTACAACTTTTACAGTGGGCATGTCACGGTTCAGCTTCGCAGAATGTCTAGATGTGTTTGGACTTCATCAGGCTTTGTTATTGATGTGATTTTTACTTTATTTAAGTGTGTGAGAGAGTTCTCAGGCAGTCACAGATGCAGTCACAGATGCAAGGAGGTCCGAGGACCGCATTTTCCTGGAGTCAGCTCTCAGCTTCCACCCCTTGCAGGCTGGCCTGGGAGCCTCTTCTCCTGCTTCCACCCCTTGCAAGCTGCCCTGGGAGCCTCTTCAGCTTCCACCCCTTGCAAGCTGCCCTGGGAGCCTCTTCAGCTTCTACCCCTTGCAAGCTGCCCTGGGAGCCTCTTCTCCTGCTTCCTCTCACCTTGTCTCAGGAAGGCTGGGATGACTTGATGTACCACAGCATGTGCTTTTTACATAGGTGCTGGGCGGGACCCCAGGTTGTCAGCTCCAGCGCAAACACGTTCACCCATGGAACCTTTCTCCTCAGCCCAAATTTCACATTTTCTAATTGTCTGTGGTTTCCTTACTTATTTCTGTCGTTAATGTAATAATGATCCACTGGGCTACTGCATAAAGAGAAAACACTGCCCTTCCTTGATTTGAAAACCCTTTTCTGAGAGCAGGCCAGTCCCTTTCTCTGTTCTTGCCGGTCTGACGTGTGACAGGCAATCTGTGTAGACAGATTTTTTTTTTTTTGGTTTCAGTGTTGTTTCTTAATTACAGACTTCTGAAAGATACTTTAAACAGAAATGAGGGATTCAGATTCCCAACAATGTCATTCCCAACAATGACAGAAGGATGGAGTTTCCTATTTGGGAAGCTGATAGTGCTGAGGAGCTGGAAAGAATGACTGAGGAGAGGAGTGGAGGATGTCCATGTGTGTGTCTGTGTCTGTGTGATTGTGGAAGCCAGGTGTCCTCCTGTATGAGTCTACATTATCTTTTGAGACAAAGGCTCTCACTGACCCTTGTGCTCACTAATTATTAACTGGAATATTTCCGTGTGTGTGTGTGTGTGTGTGTGTGTGTGTGTGTGTGTGTGTGTGAGAGAGAGAGAGAGGGGGGGGGGAGAGTGTGATTGTGTGACTGTGGAGGCCAGGTGTCTGCTGTTTGAGTCTACATTATCTTTTGAGACAGGGTTGTCACTGGAACCTCATGCTCACTAATTATTAACTGCCTGGCCAGCAAGCCCTGGGGCTCTGCCTGCCTCTCCAGTGCTGGGATTTTATCTGCCACACGTGGATTTTCAAGTGTGTGCTGAGAATCCAAACTCAGACCCTCATGCTTGCACAGCAAACATTTTTGCCTGTCAGCCAGTCCTGTGTGTTTGTCAGATATCATTTGTTATCTGAAATTGTCTGTTTATAGGTCTGTTGTCTTTGGGTAGCATGGGAGTTCCTCAGGAGTTAGTTGGTGACAGTGTAACCCCTAGGCCTGTTAGAGTTCCAGGGACATTGCAGGGCTGAGGCTGAATAGTAATCATGAGTTTCACCTGCTGGCTTCATTGTGCTTGGCCTTTTAAAATCATCCAAGATAATTTGTGGTATGTTGGTAAAAGATTTTCACCCAAATTATTTCGTTTCTGTCTTTGTAAATTTTCATTTATGCATGTTTTAGTTTGGGGTTCTATTGCTGTGAACAGACACCTTGACCTTGGCAGCTCTTATAAAGGAAAACATTTAATTGGGCTTGGCTTACAGGCTCAGAGGTTTACTTCATTGTCATCAGGGCAGGAAGCAGGGTGGCACACAAGCAGACTTGGTGCTGGAGAGGTAGCTGAGAGTTCTACATCTGGATCCAAAGACAGCAGGAAGAGTGAGTGAACCACTGGGCCTGGCCTGGCTTGAGCGTCTGAGACCTCAGAGCTCACCCCTAGTGACGTGCTTCCTCCAACAGTGCCACACCCACTCCAGCAAGGCCACACCTCCTAATAGTGCCACTTCCTATGGGCCAAAGGGGCCATTTTCATTCAAACTACCACTTATCTCGTAGTACAAGTTTTTCTTAATAACTTCTTTAGACATGCTTTAGTCATGCATCTCACCCTTTGCCTTGAGTTTAGGAGAATGGGCCTGGTGCATTGGCTTTAATTTTTGTAGTCATGAGGCTCAAGAGTCTGATTTTCTGACACAGTTAGGTGATTGTGTGTGAAGCATGTTGCATCAACAGCTGGTGTACCTTGATCTGTATGGCAGATTCCTTATAAAGTCATAATTCCTTTCTCTGTAGACAAAGACCTAAGTAGGTTTATCTGCCCAAGTGCCCAGAGGCCTGAAAAGGCCTATGGGCCAGTTCTGTAGTTGAGTAGCTGTGCTTTCCACTGCCCAAAATTGTGCCTCTGACATGCTAGTGTACATGTGAAGTAATGTCAGGAGCTAGATACATACATACATACGTGTGTGTGTGTGTGTGTGTGTGTGTGTGTGTGTGTGTATGTGTGTGTGTGTGTGTGTGTGTGTGGTTTGTTTTCTTAAAATTTTCTTGGCTGATTCCTGAGTGCTTGCCTGTTCCACCCATTTATTGTTGCAAAAATGTTGAGGATATTGTGCATTTAATTTGTTCTATTGACTAAGCGTTGGTTTTAGACCTTCTAAAACCAACGCTTAGTCAATAGAACCTGTTAAATCTAGTTCTGTTTAGAATGTGCCACTCATTGAAAGCAGCAAACAAGCAGTGAATATGTGATAGTATCCCAATTCTTTTTCCTTTTTGTGTGATAGGGTTTCTTGTAGCCCAGGCTGGACTTCATCTTTTGACCCCCTGCCTCCACCTCCTGAGCGCCGGACTTTCAGGTGTGTGCCGCCACATTTGGTGGTATTATTCTCCTCTTAAAGGGAGAATGTATACTGCCAGCAACGTGGTTGAGGGTGAGGGAGAAAATGGCCATTGTTAATGAACTGTGGTGTTTCTGATTATTCCGGGGCCAGGGAAGGGGGAAACAGAAAAAGGCCATATTTGTCCAAACTAACATGAGGAAAATTGTAGATGCTAAAATATGCTTAAAGTTTAAAAACCATTCTCTTGAATTTGGGCTCACAAGCTTGATGATGATCTGATTGATATAGGAGTTTTTGTGTTGCAAAACTGCTTTGTGTTTGGACTTGCCTCTGATAGTTTCTGTGATACAGCTTTGCCAATGTCCTAAGAAAGGTGAGCCACAACTTACCTTATTACTGAGACTTACTTACAAAATTCCTTCAAGTGTTATCTTTTCAAAACAAAATGAAGATTTGCTATCTTCGAGACATTTTCTTTGAAGAACACCCTTAGTAGAAGTTGCAGATGATTGAAGCAGTGGGAGCCCTGTCAGGTGACTTAAGAGAATTATCTCTTGGTAAAAAGCAGGCATTTGCCAGGCAGTGGTGGCACACACCTTTAATTCTAGTACTCGAGAGGCAGAGCCAGGTAGATCTCTGTGAGTTTGAGGCCAGCCTGGTCTACAGAGCAAGTTCCAGGACAGGCACCAAAACTACACAGAGAAACCCTGTCTCAAAACAAAACAAAACAAAATAAAAATAGGCATTTACTAACCTGGTTATATCTGGTATATTTAAAATTTTATAATATCTCTATAGTCATAAATAATAACACTCACAAAAAATGTCTAGAAATTGTATCAAATGCCTAGTGAGGTCTTAATACAAAGAATCCAAGGTTGCAAAAAGTAAGGAATTTGGGGCTTGTATACATTTCATGTTTAAACTAGAGATAAAACAGTTAATAGGATTTTATTAAAAAGGAAAAAAGAACTCCGGGTTTATTACAGGATCAGTATGATTCAGAAGTACCATCACACCATCTTGTGTGTAGTGATCTACAACCATTTGATGTTTAGAAGACAAGGATTTAGCTGGTCATGTGGTGTGTGTCTGTAGTTCCATCGCTTGGGAAGTAGAGGCAGGAGGATCAGGAGTTTGAGGTCAGCCTAGGACACATGAGATCCTGTCTCAAGATAAATGAATAGAGAGCAAATTAATAAAAGCAAAACACTGTATTTGCATGATGTGCTGTGTGTATGGGAAAGGTAATGGGTGGGTGTGAGGACAATAAAAACTCCCAAACTGTATGTGGAAGACAGAAATAAACAAGTGTAGATACTAGTACAGTAAACGAGCAGGTAAAGTAAGGATGGGAAGGCCATGCTGCGCCTGGGCAGAATGTGGTTTAGAGAGGGTCCTCCTCTCCGACTACTGACTGGGCATTGGATGTCTTTAAGCTAACTCTCAGAAGCAGAGTGGTCATTAGGACCAAGAGCTCAGGCCGGATGGACAGTCTGTTATCTTTCAATTCGTTTCCAGTATTTGTAAGTGTGGTGGGCTGTGGTGGACTAGAGTGAGGTGATGCTCAGCTGCTGGAAGACCCAATTTCCTTCAGAATCAAAGAAAAACTAAATTACATGTGATGTTTAATCTACTTTTAAAATTGTTTCCTTGGAAACTGGGCTTTGTAATCAGAGAAAACAAAGATCCATTTGCCAACAAATATTTTTTATGTGCCTCAGATATTACATGGGATATACATGGACTAAAAATTATTTGTTGATTATCTGAAGTTTAAATTTAAATGGGAAGTCCAGTACTTGGTGTCATAGCCCTTTTAGGACTGACATGACAGGCAGTAATGGGGTGAATCTTTGGTCTGTATTGGTAAGTAGGAGTCTGAAATATAGACTGTAAGAATGTACCAGTATTCAAAGCCAGTTTTAAAGGCTACCTGCGTTTATTGATTAGAACCAATAAGGAATTTTTACATTTAGAAACTAAATTCAATACAGTGAACCAGGGTTTTGAGCCATTAACATAAACACAGTAATGAATGTATGTTGTAACCCTTTGGGGCATCTTCATAATCGTTTTATGGTAATAGAGACTGTATACAAGAAGTGTGGGTGGGCCTGTGTCCACTAAATGGGGCACAGATGTTTCCTTGCTTGAAGATGCCAAGGATTTCAAGTATTTTGGGGGCAGGTAAAGCCGGAAAGGCTCCGAGATCCTGGTGTAACCATCTGCTCTGTACATGAGACCCAGTGGTACTGCACTTTGCTCAGGGTCATGCAGGTGGGTGAAAACTCAGATCTCGTTCCTAAACGTTCACAATAATTGTGTTCATTCAAGATAACACTTGAGTGTTAGCTTTATGTTGCTGCAGTTACAGGTTCAGGTAGTTAGTGTGTTGGACACCCAGGGAAGACCATTGGCTAAAGCAGCCTTGTCCTGTGTATATGGAAGTGTCTTGTGTCTCCGTTTACCATAGACAGGTGGCAAAGGGGCAACATGGCATAGAATGATTGATTTAAAGCGGATAGTCCCGAGCTACAGAGCTTATTCCCTGTTCTACAGTTTAGTTGTCCACCACCTCCATGCACTTCGTAACTTAAAACACTAGTGCATCTTGTGGTCCTGAACTGCTTCTTTACTCGTAAGTTGGCTTAGTCACTCTCCATAGGGATGGTTGTTACTATCGAGGAGACCTCTGATTGATTGTCCAAAAGAAAATGTTACCAGTTGATGTCATTGCCTGAGATAGTGAACAAAGAAAGGCCTGGCCGTAACTACTAATGCCTCCGCTTCTCCTGGACGTAGACGTCTGCCAACAGCCTTGACGAGTTTCTAAACTGTAAGAAAGCACATGGAAGCCCCGGGTTAATTAACAGGCTAGGCCTGATTTTCTTGTCAGGTGCGCCCGTGTTCTTACATGGTCTTTTATGTATGTATGTATGTATGTATGTATGTATTCACTCATTCATTCATTCAGGGTTTGAGCATAGAAATCAGTAGGAAAGATAATATCACGAATATTGTATGCATCTGCCCTTCTCATTTCGGCAGTCTAATGCATTCACAGCAGTGGTTCTCAGTAGAGAAAGAATGCTTGGTTTGCATCAACACTGGAAATGCAAATGTATCTGCAACTTGTGAGACCCCGTGTAAGACCTGGTTATCAGAATTGCTTTGTAAGTCACACTGATTTCCATCCCACACTGAACCCTTACTACTCTCAAAATATTAGTGCTTTTCTTACTAGCCCCCCAGTTTTGTGTTTTTTCAGTATCAAAAATCAGTTGGTGTTCATTAAGAAAAAGAATTGGGGGTTGGGGGTGGGGACTGTGAAAAATCTCTCAGTGGTTAAAAGTGCTTGCTGTGCCCGCCCGAGTGAGAATTGGAGTTGGGATGCCCAAAAACCTCTGTAAATGCCCAGGGGACAGGGTAGCTATCTGTAATTGTAGCCTCAGAAGACATCGACAAGGGATGCCCACAGCGAACAGGCTTGTAAATAGATACAGTTAGAAGTGAGCTCTGGATTTGGTTGAGAAATCCTTCTTCGATAAATAAGGTGGACAAATGGTGGCAGATGATTTCAAGCATCAACTTCAGGCCTCCACATGCACTCACATATATGTACACCTGTCTACACGTATTTGTCTACCACAAGCAGAGAGAGAGAGAGAGAAGAAAATACTGAGCCCACTTACCACTTTGATAAGACTACCTAGAATGAGGTTTTAAATCATTTAAAACAATATGCTGGGAAGATGGCTCTGTGGATAGATGCCAAGCCTGATGACCTGAGTTCCATCATAGGACCCACATAACAAGAAGACCAGCTTGTTCACACGGTCTTCTGACCTCCCCATACCCACTGTGGCACACACGTTTCCCAACCCAAGTGTAGTTAGAATTTTCCTGCCTGTCCCAGTCAGGACAAATCTCTCTTACCCGCCAGTCCCACAATCGCTCAGACCCAACCAAGAAAGCACACAGAAACTTACATTGTTTACAAACTGTATGGCCGTGGCAGGCTTCTTGTTATCTACTTCTTCTATCTTAAATTAACCCATTTCTGCTTATCTATACTTTGCCACATGGCTTATGGCTTACTAGTGTCTTTACATGTTGCTTCTCATGGCGGCGGCTGGCGGTGTCTCTCCCCAGCCTCTACTTCCCAGAATTCTCTTCTCTCTTGTCCCGCCTAATACTTCCTGCCTGGCCACTGGCCAATCAGAACTTTATTTACACAGAGCGATATCCACAGCACCCAAGTCCTTGAAAAATGGGTTAGATGTAATAAAATGTAATAAAACTTAAAACAACTTATTTATGAGCTTGACCTGTCTCCTTAAGTTGGAACAAATTTTCTAATTATTCAACCTAAGTTCTAATTAAAGCTTTATATCATTTTAAGAGGACATTGTGTGTTACTATCTTTATGGGAAAATAATTTCGTTGGAATATGAATGAGAAAGGGATTAGGTGATTAGCGTGTTCATTTCTTTAACCTTAGTGCATAATAAATTTTAAAAATCCGAATCACCTGTTTTTGTGGGAAATACAAAGAGCCTCTAAAGGGTACTATATTAAATTAATTTAGTAGAGGTTTGCCGGCGGTCTTTGCCTGGTTGCCCTCACCACTCCAAGATGCTTCTCTACAGTAAAAGGAGACCATCACAGAAAACCACAACTGGTCAGAATGCAGAGAACCAACGGCTCCCCGTGGAGTGTCCGGGCCCAGTGGATTTATCTAGAGCAGAACTCTTACACCTAAGACTCAAGGAACATCGCAAAGGAGGAGACAGAACCAGAATGTCTGCTGTGAGATTGGGTCTCCTGAAAATGGCAGGGGAGCTTCGTCCACGGTCCCGCAGCAATATGGCTGCCTACGCAAGACCCAAACAGTGATAGCACTCATAGACACACTAACACGGAAGGGAGACATCTCGAGGAGCCTACCCTTAGACAGAGCTACCGGCACCTCGGGACCGCTGAGAGAGAGAGAGAGAGAGAGAGAGAGAACGAGAACACAATAATCAAAGAAAAAACCCATAAATTTCAAAGGGACTGATGGAATGGGGGGGCATTGGAGGGAAGAGAGGAATGATTTAATATTTTAATTAACACTTAAAATTTTTAAAAATGCTTAGGTAGAGGCAGGATGATATTTTTTTTTCTAAGTAACACACTTGTTTTACTGTATGTATACTTGGCTAATTACTCACCAGTCTCTTAATGTAAATTTAGATGTATCTGTACATGTATACAGTACATAAGCATGAAATACAAAGCCCTTCCCAGGTGGTATTTTGTGCCATGTGTTGATGGAACATAGTGTTCACACAGGTGCCTCAGCCCAGGATACTATTAAGTTATTTAGTTTATGTTTGTGGTTTATATGTTTGATTCATAGGCTAGCATTAATAATTTCATCAGTATTTCTTAATAAAGGGCATACTCAGTATAGTGTGTTTTTTTTCCTTGTAGGAAATGATTTGGAAGGTTTGATGATCTGTTCCACTGTATTACACAAAAGAGGAAGTAATGTCTACAGTTTCATTCTGTATTATTCTAACCGTAATATATAATAAAAATGTAGTCATAAACATAGTTGTCATCTGATGTTTGAGAAAGGGACGACAATCTTTAAGAGGAATGAGTCAAAAGGATGGATTGTAGCCATCAGAGGCTGCAGGTGTCTTCTCAAGGGAGTCAGGAACAGAATAATCCTTTGCCATCTAAATTGTGAAAGATTGATTTGATGAACAGACACTGAAGAGAACTTCAGAAATAATTCTAACAATAGCTGGTGGTACCTTCCGTCCATACAGCAAGAGACAGGGCATAGAAACAAAACACTTTTTTAAGCAAAAGGGGATTTGTTAGTCTGCTGGTGCTGGGGTAAGAAAACACCACAGACTGGGTTATTTCTAACAGTGCCAGCTTTGTTGGATTAAGGCCCCACCCTTTGACCTCACCTAACATTTCATTCCTTCCTTGAAGATGGAATCACCAGAAGTCATTCTGGAACCATAAGGCTTCAGCACAGGAGTTTTAGGGTAGTCATAGTTGAGAAAGGAAGGAGAGCCACAGGCACCTGGGAGGCACGACAAGGCCTTGGGGTTCGTCAGTTTGTCTCATGCTTGAATGGCTGTCAAGGTCCAACATGATGTTGATGCTGTTACTGTGGGGACGATACTTGGAGGGTGGCTTGTGGGTTTCAGGGGTAGGGTGGAGGTGATAAGCTTAAGAGGTGTGAGAGAGGGATCTGGCTGGAAATCGATGATAACCGTGGGAATGTTCAGGAGGCTTATTCTTGGTTCAGCTTACCAAGTTTTGTGCATTTCCAATTTAGTGACATCAAGAGAGATTTGTTTGGAAGTTCAATTGCCTAAATTGTCTGGAAAATAAGTTCTGATTTTTATTAGCACTCTCAATTCCCTAATCTTCAGAACTTTGGTAAGATGTCCCCTCTCAGCCCCTCTGCCGCTCCCAGTTCAATGTGTGCGTCTGCAGGTCAGCCGTCTCCGAGTGTCCGTGCACCCTTTCCCGCTCTGCTCTGTCACGCGCCTCCTATCACAAGTAACCTTCCTTCTGCTGGATTCTTGATCTTTCTCCCCAAAAGAAATAGACTTGCATAAGCCATCTTATTCCTTGTATTCTTTCACAGAGGCTGGCACTTTTCTCTGTCCTTGATATATTTTAGAAGCTCCAGCATATTGCCTGGTAGACAGCTTCCTCCTTGTTACAGGTGGGTTGTATTCTGATCTGTTCTGTATGCAACCACTGTCTTATGTTTGGAGCTTGAGGAAGTCCCCGGTATTCTGAAGTTTAAGTGATGCCACAGTGAATAACCTTACCTTGTGTGTATGTATTTCATATTGCTAAGGTGTATGTTCAGAGTAGGTTTCTAAAACTGAAATAGCTGAGATGATGGGTAAATTAGTATGTTTCCTTAGCCATTGTCAGACCCCATACCAGTTGGAACTCAGCTGGAGTTCATTATTATGTAAGTCCCTCATGGGGCCATGTATGCTATATTCTCAAGTCTTCATACAGTTGAAACTTTTTTTCCGGGCTGGAGGTGTAGCTGGGCACAAGCATGTTTTTGTCTACACTTAGAGTGCAGAAGACCTTTGGTTCAGTCAATCCCCAGCACCACAGACAGATAGCCTTTCTCTGTTGACTTGGCTATTGGTGAACGAACGTCTTGGCTCTGGTATTGGTTAACTTTCTCACAAACACTGTCTCCCTATTCTCTTTGCTGCCTTAAAGGTCTTATCAGATCATTCCCTGTTTTTGCTCATGTTCTGTGGATTTGTCTGGTTTGTCTTTAAACTCTGGCGGCTTGGTTAGTATGTGTCTCGAAGTAGATTGATGTAGGTCAGGCTTCCCAGGTGTGCTGTGGTCCTTTTCAATGCAGCTGTTGTAGACACTGTCGATGTCTTTCTTTCCTTACGGTCTAAGTGTTAGTTCTATTCCAGTATTATCTTAAGGAGCTTCAGCTTCACGGCACCGACTCTCTCGCATGCCTTCTGTTTCAGCCTCTGCTTTGGTGAGCCTCTCCTCACCCCCATTTCTCACTTTATCCTACCTTCCTTCTCCTACCAGCTCTTCCCAGATGTTGATGTGTTCCACACTGGGCCTTCTGAGTTCATTCTGTTTCCCTCCCTTGAGATCAGTCAGCTGTTGTCAACTGTTTCTAGGTGATTTTTGTCACTATGTCTGATCAGTAAGAAGGACTTGGCTTCACCGCTTTCTCCTAATTCATGGTGTATGTGTGGCTAAGGTTGGTGGGTGGGGAGAGTTCTTCCCAGCTTATATCCGAGGGGCATTTACTTCTAGTTCTTTTGGGTAGAGTGAGGTTGATTTCCATATCCCCTCACCCACCCATCCCCCAAATTCCTAGCCACGCTCTTACGTAGTTTTGGGGCTGGGTTCCTGATTTGAGAATGCCTTGTTGAAATAGTGATGATGTTTTTAAAAAGAAAATGGACAGTGCTGGTCGGGAAGAGGAGTACCGAGGAATTTGTGTCGCCGGTTTGTATACCATATCTCGTTTCCTCCCTGGGCTCGCCGCCTGCTTCTGGAGAAGCACTTTTTGTCTGAGTGTCCCATCTGCCCAGCTGTTGCCTTGCAGGCTCCAAGTGATGGGTGTTATGAACGTCCATGTTTCAACATTCATCATCTTGGCCCTTGGCACTCAGTGTTTTCCTCTGTGAGTGACGTCATCCAGTTTGTCTGTGTCATTTGGGTTCCTCCTTCTCACAAGACCTCTTGAGCGTCTTCCATGATTGGTGCGCACAGACCCGTGCTGAGTGTGTGTGTGTGGGGGGGGGGCTTTGGATTGTGGGGTTCGTTACGCACAGTCATTCAGAGTCCGTGGTATTCTCCTTGTGAGACTGAAGTCCACGTGTGGCTTTGTGCTTCTTGTGTTTGGAGGCTGTGAGAGGAAAGAGATGGGGGTTCAGGCTTCTGCAGTAATTAATCTTCCTGCCTCAGAAGTTGTAAAGGAGCCTTTCAAAATTAAGGTTTGTGGATGCTAATCCGGGACACACACACTCTCTCCTGCTGTAAAGCTCTGTAAACCTTTCCTTTGCAAATGCAGAGGTATGCATGCAGGTATGACCTGACACAGAGCTGGTTTGCAGAACTGCTGACCTTAGACCAGGGAGAAGCGTGCTCCTCTCTAAAGGCTCATTTATTAAAAATTTGAAGTTATGGGAACCAGGTAATCTTTGTGGAATGTTCTCTCTCCCTGCCCCCACCCTCTTTATCCCTCCTTTCTTTCCCCTGCCTTTAAAAATAAAAAAGCAATTAACCTTAAAAAAAAAAGACGGGGTGTGATTTGGGCCAACTTCTGCCATGCACTATTTTCAAAAGTTTTGTTTATTTAGTTTGGCTTGAATGTTCTATTTACTTCTGATGGTTTAAAGTCATGTTTCTAATAGCCTTAGACCTAGTCTGGCTACAAGTCAGGAAGAGCAAGCCAGAGCACCAATGGAAACGCAGACAGGTGTTACTGGCTAGTTGCATATGCAGCCAAGGAACCGTCTAGGATTCCTAGAAAACAGCTTCTTTTACAGACACCACCCTTTAAATGGATGCCTTGAGTAGTGACCAACACGATGCTGAGCATCTGCTGTCCCTATAAACACGGAAGTGACAGTTTCTTAGAGACTACGTTCTGAATGTCCTTACAGAGGTGGTTTTTTTTTTTTTTTTGAAGTTTAAGAGTGTATACTAAAATAGTTTGGACGTTTATATGGCCGAACTTGAGCTTTTCTGGCAGTGTACAGGTTCCATTGCTTCGCACAGCAACTCTTAGATTGTCTTAGTAAGAAGACATACTAACGTGGGAACTCGCCGCCTCTCCCGTGGCCAAAAGTGTGTGCTTGTCTAAAAGCTGAACGGAATTGTCCGAATGTGTTAGAGAAAGAGGTCTTGCAGCTTGCAGCGTGCTGGCCACCCTCCCACTCTGATTTTCCCAGCCTTAGGGACAGGGCAGCATTCCTTGAGGATTATAGCATATAAGAGATTATTCTGAGAGGGTAAACAACATGAAAAAGAATAAAGAGGTAGGAGCCAGTAAGGCCCAGGTAACAGATTCATCAGGTCGTTCATTTACCCATAGGTTCTTTCTATTCCCACTGGAAGGAAACAGGGAAGTGGAGCCAACTGGTGCCTCGGCAGTATAATTTAATCCTTCTGTAGTTCCATTATGAACTCACTACGGTTTGAAGGTGTTTTCTCCACCCCCCCCCCATTATGTTGGTTAGTCACCTCTATTTTTGGTCACTAGTCATCCTGTTTTTCATGATTCACTGATGTGGTCAGTGTTTGAAAGTCTTTTGCTGACTGGCTCGCAACGGGAGAAGGAAGGCAGCAGGTTAGAGTTAGTAATGATGGCTGATGCAGTACCTTGGTAATTCTTTCCATTATCTTAGAAATGTTACCAGTGTCCAGGCCGGAGATGCAGCTCGCCTGCTGAGAGTGCTTACTGCTGAATCCTTGGGACCACAATACGGACCGCCAGTCCACACAAGCTGAGTGGCCTGCAACATACCCGGAACTCCAACTCGAAGGGAACGGGCACCCTGTTCTGGTCTCCACTCTCGTACACGCCTGCTCATACCCGTCATGCTCACCTGCTCATGCGCATATGTGAATCAGTCAGTCAGTCTTTCAAAGGTTAAACTTTGAGTCCTGTGGAACGCTTCCACCCTCCTTTATTTTCACAGAAGCCACAACAATCGTGCAGTACAAATTAACTGTGAAATGCCAAGCAGCCATCCAACTGCTTGCTGTGCTTTGCAAGCTCCTCGATAGCTGGGCCTTACTAACTCACGGGCTACTTGGGGGCTGGCTTTTACTTGATCCTCTAGCTAAGTTGACCCTTCTGTACTTCTGGTTCCTGCCTTCGGGACCTTGTTGTTTTTTCTGCCCATGTCTCCTTGAGGCTGCTTCCCTGTCAGAAGTGAAAAGACTCATATTCTCCTCCATCCTCAAGGAGAGCCCCTGGCATACTACCCTTTATATAAGTACTTGTGTTCTTTGAAATTAGATGAGGGAGACAGGCAAATTAATAGAAGCTTAAGGTTTCTTTAAGCCGGGACATAGCCACTGTGTTAACCACTCAGTCCTGTACTTTTGCTCCTCTGTGTTTTTTAGCTTTGGTTGTCTCATTTCCTGCTGATAAAATTTGAACAATAGTGAAGTTCCTCCAGAGCCATCCCACTTATCTCCGTGGAAGCTAATGGGTAGTTGATCTTGGCTTGTGCTTTATCACTGACCTGTAGACTTCAGGAATTAGACTTCTTCATGAAAGTTTCAGCCTGAAGAGAAACACATAGTAGTGTATCTGTGGCTGTTTATTATAACCAGGAGGGTTGTAGTCCGTGAGCTTAAAAGCAATCAATGTTTAGTTCTATAATTTAGAGACTGCATAAATCCCCGTACTTTAGTTTAAATGACAGGAAATTCAAAGGTGTTCTTTGTTTTTAAGCAGAATGATTTATTGTGTGGTTCCCCATAAGATCCTCTCTCTCGGTTTCAGTTTCTGTAGAAATGAAATCCCCCCCCCCCCCAAGTTACCTTAAAGGGAGCTCTTTTTTTTTTTTTTTTTTTTTTTGTGCTTTCAAGTATTGTACTCTGCATCCAAGGTTGGCCAAGTTTTCCTGGTATCCGAGACATATTCAAACAGGGTGCTTTTCTTTAACCCCCCCCCCCAACACTGGGGTCTCTACTGCCTTCTATACTTAATGTAGATTACACAGTCAAGCTTAGGTTTGAATTGGTAGTAAACTAACAGCTCTTCATTTTGTTAAGATGTCTCCATTTTATACTTAGATATCTACCTCCAGCCTTCTAAGGAATCTAAACATAGGGATTAATATTTTTAAATTATATCCTGTTCTTTTGAGGTCTTTGAATATGTAATTTGCCATCTGGTCACATGAGATCTCTCTTTGCATTATTCAAAAACTGTCTTTTAAAAAATTAAAGTGTGTGTATACATATACATTCACACACACACACACACACACACACACACACACACACATATGAATGATATTATACCATTGGTGACATTCTGAATGGCACACCCAAGGTTACTAATTTGAGGCTTGAAACCAGGAGATAGCAGGCTTTAGCTTTAGTTGAAGGACTTTCTTGGTCCATGCATTAAGGAAGTAAGTAGCTTTACTTCACTTTTCTTTTGAAGACAGAATATCAAGGGGGTACATTGCTTCTGTGGCATTTTCAGTAAAATTTGAGTAAAGCATGAGCTCCGTTGTAAGCCTGGTCTTGTGTTCTCCCATTTAAAAGTGTAGTGGAAGCTAGGTGCAAGGCCCTGGGTTCGGTCCTCAGCTCTGACAAAAAAAAAAAAAAAAAAAAAAAAAATCACTCTTCTTTTAAAAGTGTAGTGGATCAGAGATTGCCACTGGAGAATATCTTCAAGACAAATTAATCTCAGTTGGAGACTATTCTTTAAAATATTCATTAATGTGCTGGAAAGATTTGGGGAAGGTATAATCACTGCCTCCCACTTCCCCCCTACACAATTGAAATTAAACTCCTGTGGATAAATCACTTGAAACAGCTGGGCTCTGCATAGGAGTGCCTCGGAAGCTAGGCCCAAGCGCCGTGTAAAATACAAGGTGTTTCATGTCCTGCAGAGGCTGTATTCAGTATGCAGTAATGAAGGAAGCTCCTAGCTGCCCTCAAATGCTTTGCTGGAACTACTGGTTATATGAGGCTGTCAGTATTTAGAAATCTGAAATACCTTTCAGGATAACACTGTGATTTGAGAGAGTGGGGTTTCTGTTGTTTTGTTTTTTGTTTTTGTTGTTTTGTTTTTTCTTTTTGAGAATGACTTGAAATATTTTAAATCCATATAGATAGTAGTTCTACAGAATTTTATTCTAAGGAGAGAATGATTTGCCTCTGTGTGTGTTGGGGGGGGGAGGTTGGTGCTTCCTTTTTTGTGTCTTGTAATAATAAGTTTTAAATTTTGCTTTGTAAAAATCTGGGAGTTGGGAATTAGAATTGTTTCAAAATTGGCAGTTTAGAAGGGTAATTATCTCGTACGGATGTAGGAATCTGGAAGTTGTGTTTCGCCTGACTGTGGCAACAACTGCCAAATGAATGAGTTGTTTCTGTTGTGCACTTTCTGCCTCTGGTTAAGTCAGAAATGCCCTCATTCAGGAAAGACTGTATTCCACGAGCTGTGTCTTTACCCTGTAATGCCGACAATAAGTGCATAACTCTCCATGGTCAGATCACTCCCGTTTAAAGTTGAAATGCCATGTTTATAAAGTAGACCTTGTCTAGGAGGCGGCTGCTGTGGTTACTGAGTGCTGCATGCACATGCAGTTGGAGCTGACATCGATCCCCACATGACTTGAGAGAGCATCACCAGACGTCCCCCATGAATCACCTGTGTAAAATTTCATCTCTTTTGTAGCGCCTGTGTCAGTGGTTCCCAACCTTCCTAACACTGAGACTCTTCAGTGCGGTTCCTCGGGTGGTGATGCCCCCCAACCGTTATTTCTTTGCTACCTCACAATTATCATTTTGCTACTGTCATGACTCATAATGTAAATATCTGTGTTTTCCCGTGGTCCTGGGTGACCCCTGTGAAAAGGTCGTGCAAAGCCTGAAGGGGTCATGACCCACCGGTTGAGAACCACTGGCTTCCATGGTTCTGTACATTCAGGATTGACTGCAGTAGTCATATTATTGAGGGTATACTGAAAACCTTTGCCTTAAACTCCATGCTTGCTCTGATGGGATGAGACTAGGAAGTTCTCTGCCACTGCTCTTCTCTTCCTAGCCCCTGCTACCCAGTGATTCTGATATGTAAAACAAAGTCTAAGCTGGCTGGGCTTTATGTTTTAGATAGCCAGTTCCCCTTAAAGATGAAAGAATATTTGATATGCAACAATGTTCATCTCTGAGGTTATTAAAAGACATCATTCTGCTTAAATAAATTTATAGATTAAGTACTCCTTAAAAAGCAACACCACCACCAAACAAACAAACAAACAAACCAAAACCCCCCAAAACAGGATTTCACCTTAGCCAGACAGGCCTAGAACTCATTATTTAACCCAGTCTATACTTGAACCTACTTAGCCTTAGCTTTGGTCATTTGATTTTTTTTTTTTTTTTTTTTTTTGGCCTAACAACACTGTAGCTGAAGTTTTCTCCAGTCCTTCCTGGCCCACGGTCAGGACAAATCTCTCTCACCTGCTGGCCCAGCAGCTGCTCAGACCCAACCGAGTAAACACACAGAGATTTATATTTCTTATACACTATATGGCCGTGGCAGGCTTCTTGCTATCTAGTTCTTATATCTTAAATTAACCCATTTCTATTAGTCTATACTTTGCTACATGGCTTACTGGTATTTTATATCTTGCTTGTCATGGCGATGGCTGGCAGCGTCTCTCTGCCTCAGCCTTCCACTTCCCAGAATTCTCTTCTCTGCTTGTCTCGCCTATACTTCCTGCCTGGCTACTGGCCAGTCAGCGTTTTATTTATACAGAGCGACATCCACAGCACAACACCTAGAATTTAATCCTGGCTTGTCAGAACTTTGGAATAAAGCAGTATCCTTCCCACACTGAAATTACCATGGTGACTACTAGGACAGTAGAAAGAACTCTTGTCTAGCCTGTTTGAAGCATGTGAAGTATTTTGATAGATTTGAGTTGTGGAGGCCACTTTTCCAGACTGTAGTTACAAGAACATCATTGCTTCAGCTGGAAATTATGTAATAGCCATACACGGGAGAGGTTGCAATGTCTATATTTGTGTGTTTTTTCCCAGCACTGTGGTTCTTTCTGTTGATTCATTTTGCAAATGTGTGTCAATCCTGTGCCATGCCCTACTCCCCCAGGGGTAAAAAAGATGGGGTTTTTCGGTTTAGCCTAGTAAAACAATAGCAGAAATGCTCTCGTGGTTTAAAAGAGTCAGGAGTCATGCTGCCTGCAAAATCCAGTGGCCATCCTTCAGAGTAGGTGAGTTAGCCTTGCAGAGATGAAGAGACAAGTTGCTGCTTATATAATGATTTGCTCCATACTGTCACATACATGTTTTATGACAAGCATCAATATAAACTTATTGCTAGAACAAACTGACATTTCCTAATCCATTTTTAATGAATGATTCTGCTCTTGGATTGCAAACTTAATAGGACTTTTACCCTCTGCCTCTTCTTGTTTCTATACTGTAATATGATGCCTTTTACCTGATGAGTTCCAGTGTAAATATTGATGATAACAAAGTCCTTGATTTTTTTAAAATGGAGGATGCTTTCAGATTACAGCTCTTAGAATTTTAGAACCTGCTTTTTAATAAATAACAGCCCTCCCTCTGTGTACCTAGAGGTTCTGTAATACCTGTAAGAGCATTGTAGATTTGGGGTTATTACAGCATGTGACCATTTTTTAAGTGCTCAGCTCTCTGATTCAAATAAGTGTGCTTTCTGTAATGGCGTTTCCAGTAATGTAGGGCAGTATTTCACATTTAATGGTAGGCTATTTTTATTTTAGTGAATTGCTATCTTTCCAAATAGATGATCATCTCAGAGAGGTCAAGTATTCTGCCCCCTGTCAATGCATGCAAAGACCATAGAGATGCGGAGGCATAAGCCATAGGATTGGGGTGCAAACCCAGCACTGCTCCTTAATAGCTCTGTCACCTTGGGAGAATTAATTAGCCTGCCTATTTTTAGTTTCCATAAAACAGAGCACGGTGCTGATTGATTATCCTTTATCTGGATGCTTGGGGCCAGAAGTGGTTTCAGTTCTTGGAGGTTTTGGTTTTTGGTTTTTGGTTATTGTTTTTTTTTTTTTTCTGTTTGTTTGTTTTGATGTTTTTCAATATTTGTATAGACAGACTACTGACAGAACATCCGGCACTAGAAATCATAAATGCTTCAGAATCTAACCCTCAAAATGGTCAGACTTCAGAACATTTCAGATCTTTGCATTATATGTTCACCCTGTGGTACCTACCTCGTAAGGCCAAATTAAACACTGTGTGAATGTTAGCTATTGTCGGCATCATTATTGTAATCATTTACTCTATCACAAACTGAGAGGTTTCCTTCCCTCAGTAAGCCAAAGGAGTACTAATCCGAGGTATGTTTGCTATCACAGGAACAATTTCAGAGAATCTGCTTCTAATGCTGCCGTGTGGCCACAGCCTACCTATTGCTATGCTCATTCAGATTCCTTGCGTTTTCTTGCTGGTACCAAAAGACTTTCATCAGAAAGCTGGAATTACCACCATTACCACCCCCCCTTTCCCATTTCAATCTTGTGGAACTGTAAATAACCAAGGAGAAAGGAAAGAGGGTGGGGGGGGAGTGAATGAATGAATGAGTGAATCAGCCCACATCAGGGCATGCAGTTCTTGGAGGATCATTGGTCCCAGGCTGGGCGCTTCATGAGACCTTATCATGAAGCAAACAGTACAAAAATTGTATACTTCCTCTTCCTCCAGTAGGAGACAGATGTGCTGAATAAGGTTGTGTGTGTGTGTGTGTGTGGGGGGGAGGGTTGTCTGTCTTCCCCTCTGTCTGCAATACCTGGGACTGAGGAGATAAAATTTAAATATTTATGCTCTTCGTATTAATATGTCTTCAAGATTAAAACGAAATGGACATGACAGTCGTGAGAAATTTATAGACTAGTTGAAAGATGCAACACGATAATAAAGTATTAGGGAAATTCAACATCAAATATTTGAATAAATGAGAATCTAGCTGTAAGTTGTTACCTTCTCTATACCTGATTACATGTCATTCACATTTCTTATTTGCTTTATTTAAAAGCCCCCGGTCTTAGCTAATATTTACAAAGTCAGTACTGTCTGCATAGAACAGCTAGAAATCCTCATGCTCTGAATCAGCATTTGCCATAACAAGAAGGGTTTCAGCTGTATCACGGAGAAAAGATGGCACATTCAGTTCTAATCCTTACAGCAGTCCTGAAATGTTGATAGCAACGGTTTTTTTTGTTTGTTTGTTTTTTGTTTTTTGTTTTTTTTAATACAGAGGACCTGTAATTTACGTAGGACATGATCTGGAATTCAGTGGTTTAAGAAGTAATATGCAAAGAGTGAGTGTGAGAAAATAGGAAAAAAGGGGAATTTGGTAGGCTGGGCCAATGGCTTAGCAAGTTCAGATCCTCAGAACCTATGTAAGAGGCTAAGTGGGGTGGCCCACACCTCTAGTCCCAGAGCTGGGAGGCAGTTACCAGCTCCAGCCAGTTAAGAGCCTTAGGCTCAGTAAGATACTCTGCCTCAAATACCTTCATGTGGCTGGTGACTTCAACCATCAATTTATTTCATGGCTACTTCATAACTGTAGTTTTGCTACTGTCATGATACATATCTGATATGCAGGACATCTGATAGGTGACTGAGGAAAGGTGTCGTGACTCACAGGTTGAGAACCACTGTCATAGAGGGGCTGACTGGATCTTGGGTAGCTACGGCAGGAGATCAGAGATACTTTCGCATATAAGTAGTAGGGACTTTGAAATAGGACAGACCGGAGCAGCATTTCCTAAAGTATTCCATGAAACACTGGCTCCAGAGTGTATTAACGAGCGTTGGTGGAAAAGAGAGGGGGGGGGGTTGAAAATAAGCTCAAGAAATGCAACATGTGCCTTTTCCCTCTTTGAGTCACGT
Source organism: Onychomys torridus (assembly GCF_903995425.1). Lineage (NCBI taxonomy): Eukaryota > Metazoa > Chordata > Mammalia > Rodentia > Cricetidae > Onychomys > Onychomys torridus. The sequence continues at coordinate 19,086,181 of NC_050462.1, forward strand.
GTGCAAGGCCGTGGCCAGGCTGGAGAGACACGTTTCCCTGGGGTGGCAGACACTACCTCTGCCAGTGCACTGTGACTTCGTCACTCTCCGGGACACCAGAAGTCTGGTATAGAGTACTTGAGGTGGTTTTTAGGCTGGGAGTTTGAAGTTTTAAAGTCAAGCAAGGGAAAACAAGAGACAGAGCTTGGGGAGGAAAACAGCAGTGTGCAATTGTAAGCTGCGCCTAGCACTATTAAATGGTGTGTGGGGGCCGTCAGGTACGCACCGGTCTTTAATACTCTGAGTGTACGGGAAAATAGGAGACTATATTTCAGAGTGATGTGTAAAGTAGGGAAGGAACCCAAAGTGATCACTGGGTGCTAAAGAGATTGAGTGCAGAACCTTGGACTCTACTGAGGTCAGTGTAGAGATCGTGGTTTCGGAGAGACGGGCAGTGGGTAGGAAAGCCAGTCAAGACACACAGAAGGAATGCCGTCAGCGTGAAAACTAGGAATTGTACACGGACTGTGAGAGGGTGATGCGTGCCGTAGACAGGAAGGGTGAAAGAAAGACCACGTGGAACTTTGCAAATGAAGCCAGGGGAGACGGTAATTTGCTAGGTAGGAGTAAGGACCAGGATAGATTTCAGCCTAGTCAGAAATCTTGTTCTCTGATGTTCATTTTTGTACTCTCGACTTGAAGAAGGAGGAGATAGCAGGTGATGGTGTGACAGTGTCATCTGATCTCGGGAAGAAGCGGACTGGCTGTCCCTGAGGGGAACTCCACAGGATGGGAATTATTATATCCTCTAGTAGATTTACTTGTCATGAGTCAAACTTGCAGGCTCGGAAGCCCAGTGTTAACTGCCTTCTAGATGCCCCACTCAAACTCACACCCACAGAGTTGGTAAGAGTGATACAAAATCAGAATGCCGGTTTACTGAATTACGGTTCCGAAATTCCATTTGCCCGTGTGTGTGTGTGTGTGTGTGTGTGTGTGTGTGTGTGTGTGTGTGTGTGTGTTGCGAGTGTGTTGCGAGTGTGCATGTACGGAGGTTTTTGACGGCATGTGTGTGGTGTGGAGGCCGGTGTCAGTACTGGGTGTCCTCTGTCAGTCTCCACCTCATTTTTAAGACAGGGTCTCCCCCTCAACCAAGAGCTTACCATGTCAGCTAGACTGACTGGCCAGCAAGCCTCTGAGCCTCTAGTCCTGTCCAGAGGGCATGGCGGGCATGGCGGGCAGGACAGTTTGAGAGGAAGGGGTTTACAAACACCCCAGCTTTCGCCTGGGTGCTGAGTGTCTTGGGTGTTTGAACGCAGGTCCTCATGGTTTCACAGCCATTTGCCAATCCCACTCGATGGTTTTTTTTTTTTTCAGCCTACTGTTAGAAACTCCCCAATCCTGGCTGTTCTTTTCTCTCTAGACAGACTACACAGACTAGAGAGAGTAAGTTGTTTGTCAAGCAAGTGTTACCTTGGAATGTATGATGCTGTCTCTTGTTGGTGGGGGTCGGAGAGGTTGCGTAGCATGATCCATACAATGTCCCATGGCTTGCTTAGCACAGAACCTGCTCAGGTGTACTCTTTGATTCCAGTAACAACTATTAGCGGTTCACTTTCTAACATCTGTGCACAAATACTACCACTAAAACCTCACCATGTGCTTAGCCTGCTCTTGACACTAAATGACAAAGGCCGGGTTTTCCTTCTCTGCTCTGTCTTTGCCTGCTTTGCTGTGGTTGACAAGCCTGTTTTCTCCTCAAGGTAAATGAAGTCTATCTAATCATAGCTCTTGAGACATGGATTCTATTTTCTTCTTTTGAGGATATTTGGTTTAAGCATTCTTCCTGGTCAGCTCCCTAGACTGGAACTAACTGTGAAACTGCTGATGTTTTCCTGGTTGTCATCTACAGAAATGGCACTGTCATTTGGCTTGACCTGATAGAAGGATTTTAAATTTTAATGCCTCCTAGATGTTTCCTTCAAGACAGACTTAAGTCATTTGAAGTCTGAAGCTTTTTCTTGTCTCTCCTAAAAAGGCCTGGACATTTATACTTGGTGCCCTGTGTTCCAGTTCTAAGGAGGTTCTTCTGAGAGCCATGTATGTCATGTGTATTGTACCATTTTTCCTTTATTTGCTCCGGATGGCATTAAACATATACTCTCCGTTTATTTGTAAATGTGTTGAAGATACTGGCCAGTACTTAAGGCTCAGTATTCATTAAAGTGGCCAAAGGATGTGAGATTTGGACATTTGTGGCATTGCACTTAGCATTTTAGTCAACTGCTGGTAGATTCCAATCAGAATGCCTAACAGTTGAAAAAACAGCCCTTAGGCTTTGTGGTGTACAAATAGCGTCCAAAACATTTGGGAAGTGTGCTTATTATTTATTTTTAAGTGTGTTTATCTTTCGTTTATTATTTTAAAAAATCACCTGGAAGCTAGCTCCTCACTTCTTCCTCGTGTTTGCCAGCTCATGTCTCTTTGTAGCAGTTGAATTCTGCTTAGTTACAATGATTGGGTTCATGTATTTTTTCATTCTGTGCTGCCCTCCCCCACATAATATTATGCAGCACAAGAGTTTTCCAGGTTTGTGTCTTAGTTTTGTCTCCAAGAATCTTAAACATCTAAGAATTTGAATATCTGATTTTATTCATAAGAAGAAAACTTTTCTCCCTTTGGGTGATCATAACTTTTCAAATGCGGACCACTTAGTTGGAGATTAACTATAATTCTTCAGCTCTTTGAAATCTTAAATTTTATTTGGAGTCACTATATAAAAGGATATCACCTTCAAATACCAAATTAAACACATTTGTCATGTATTTGAGATGTATATAATGTACTAATATATAATTATAATAAATACATAATGCATATAGGTATAAAAATACATAACAACCCTCCATAATACGGGGTTGATTTAGACACAAGTGTGACGGGAAGCTACTTAGAACATTTTGTTGCTAGTCAAGTCAAAACCATCAAAATATTCACAGTTCACTGAGCGCTTCATATTAAGTAGCAGTGCAGGCCCCAGGAGCAAGCTGAGTCCAGGGAGTTAAAGTTAACAGTTCACTCACGTTTTAAAAGTTAGGAAGGTGAGGCGGCGCTTGTGAGGGCTGCTGTGCTCGTTCAAGGGAGTGTGACGTGGAGTCTAAGTTGCTATGGACTAACCATCATTCCCCTTCTGATTAACTATTCATGGGTCATAGGTCATTGTGCGTGCTGAGAGAATGTTGGTTTCTGTGGAAGAAGCTAAGTGCATTTTTCCAGCATCTGAATGAAGCTCCTTTCGTAAAGGACCATGTTGTCTTTAATGGTGTTGCCGCATGTGCTCCAGCTCAGTTTAATTACCCCCTGTTCAACAGTTTCTAGGGACAAAGTGCTGTTGCTGGCATGGTCACTAGGAGATACAGAAATGAATGCTCATCCTGCCTTCAGACCCGGCTTGCGGTTTAGCAAGGAAGCGTGCAATCCACACAAGAGGTTGCAGTCCATGCTGAATGTGTTAGAGAGGCTCCAAAAGGCCACAGAAACACATACGTGGATTCTTTCCATGCTGTCAGGTCAGAGTAGAGGAGCGTTGGAAGCATCCCTCGGGAGAAACCAATGAAAGGGAAGGGAAGGGAATAGGTCGGTGTTCACAAGGGAACAAGCAGCAGCCGAGGACTTCTGTCTGTCTGTAGGTCTGTTAAGATCTCTGGCGGTGTTAATGCTCATGAGCTAGAGGCTTCCCAGTTTCCATCACTGGCTGAAAGCAATCCTTATCTTCCTGGTTTCTTCAGTTTACTTTCTACAGTGCTAAGAAAGGAGATTGGACTTGTTCCTGGGCTTCTCAAAAGAGTAGTCTTTCGCTTGTCTTTATTAACAGCAGAATCACAGAGTCAGCAAATTTGAAGACTCCACATTTCCTCATTGATTTTATAATAGCCTTCAGTTTCAGTTATTTTTAATTAAAGTATGTCCACATGCTACGTGGGGTGCCTGTGGAGAACAGCTCTAAGATCCCCCGGAACTAGAGTCACGGGCAGTTGTCAGTGGCCTGTGTCTGTCCTGGGAACTGAACTCTGATCCTCTGGAGGAACAGCTCTTAACTGCTGAGCCATCTCCCGAGCCCACTGTTTTTCACATGAGTGCAACTGTTACTTCAGCGTTCTGTCACGGAAGCTTGGGTTGTATTTTAGGAGAGAAAATGGCTTTCTGTGAAACTAACTTTGGAGATGGGATAGTACTCTTATCCTAAGACCAGCTACTTCTTGAGCTACCTCCTTGCCCCCTGTACTTGCAGGAGACTCTGTTTCTCCTTTACAGAGACCGTGAAATCCTTGAGGACAGAGACTTGGTCATGGGATTTATTCAGATGCCTTTGGGACTGATAGAAACTTCAGAGAAAGCAGATTAGATGAGATGGTGTTAAGTTGAATATTAGTGATTTCACCTGAAGTACCACAAAATACTTAAGTGGTAATGTGGGTCGACTGCTGTAATGTAACCTGTAGTAAGAGAGTAATCCTCTTTAGTAGATGTAGGCCACGATGTTATATGAGTTGCCAAGAGAGTCCTGCAGAGAGATCCGGGTGATGCCCTCATTTAGGATGTTGTAAAGATTTAAAAGGCCAGTGAATTTGGTTGGAGAGCTATGAGAACTAAGTAATATGGTGACTAGAAGAGACAGTGGCAGAGAGAAAGGTAGGAGCTAAAAGCCACCCTGAGATCATCAGTCACTGTAATGTCATCTCAGGAGTATGTGGACTCCAGGATGGATCCAGTTGCCAACCTCAAGGTGAGACTTGGGGATGACGCTGTATTGAGGAAAGGTGTTTTTCAGAGGTGTGGTAGAAGGAAATGAAACAGGATAGGTTAAGAAAATCTTGATGGGTTAAGAAAATCGAAGAGAGGCAGGTTTTTTTAAAGGAAGAGAAAGAGATGGTCTTTTGTGGAATAGAATGTCTGTAAATATTGGCAAGGCCAAGTGAGAGACCTAACAGAAAAGGCATCGAGATGTTGGCTTGCCGTGGCAATTAAAGGAACAGGAGCGCGCGCACACGTGCGCGTGCGCAATGGAAGTCTTGAAATCTGAATGTTCTGGGAAGATGAGATGTGTCAGGGGGCTTACTAAGTCATGAAAGTTATTAATGAACTGGGACCCGGGTTGTTTTTGTTTGTTAGACGGGGTTTCGTGAAGCCCTGGCTGGCCTAGCATGTGTTCTGTAGACCAGATGGGCCTCGAACTCAAACAGCAATTGGTGTGCCTCTGGCTGCCCTGCCTCCTGAGTGCTGGGATTAAAGGCACGTATGTGCCGCTGTGTCCAGCCTTAAGAACGATGGACCTGAGAAGAATGGGAAATGAGTGTGATCGGGGGCATTGTGTGACATTTCCAAATAATCAACTAAAAAAGTCCTTTAGTCCCAACACTCAAGAGGCAGAGTCAGGAGGATCTCTGTGAGTTCGAGGCCAGCCTGGGCTACCGAGTGAGATCCAGGACAGGCACCAAAACTACACAGAGAAACCCTGTCTTGAAAAAACAACCAACCAACCAACCAAAAACTTTACGAATGGTTTTTCAGTGGATATGGTGGATCAGGCAAGCAAGAGGCAGAAACAAGGATTGTGTCCAGCTCAAGCCACCCAGAGATACATACTGAGACCTGGTCTTCTCTCTCAACCCTCTCCCCCATTAGTTAAATATGTCTGTTCTTAGTATTCCATAAGCAGATGCTTTGTCTCTTCTATGGGTCACTAATTAACCAGATGGGTCTAGTAGGAGGATCAGAGCCAGTCACACATCAAGATACCGGGAAGTTAGTTTTTTGAGGGAGTCTGATGACCTTAGAACTAGTCAGAATGTGTGACAAGATTCGGTAGAACTGAAGAGAACCAGTGAGGAACATTGTAGCAGAGAGGAACTCTGAAAAGAGAACAGGTCTGGGTGAGGATTTGAATGGGTGGCCCTGGCCTTCAACAGTAGTCAGCCTACAGACCAAAGTGAAGAGCAGGACAGAGATTGGGAATATGTGAACAGCTTAGAGGCTCATTGATGGTATGGTGGAGTAAGCTACAGGTCAAGACTTTCCTAATGCCCACACTTTCTCCACTTAATATTGAGTTAACCATCAATCAGATGCTGCCTCACATCCTCTTAAAATATAGCTTATTTTTCAGCCAAGTTACCTGAACTAGCATGAAAGTAAATATTGGTTTTCCAAGCTCCTTTTCAGTAAATTTCAGGAAATTGCAAAAGACCATCCACAATCAAACTACATACATAAAATAGAAACAAAGACCTGGAAAAAAGTGTCTCCTCTTAGCTTTGTGTTCAGTTCTGAAGGGCGGGGCCAAATCTTTGAAATCTAGAATTTTCAATTAATAAAGCAAAAAGCTCATGTTAATTTACAGGGAAGAGTTCGCCTCCCTGGGTACTGCCAGCTTTATTTTTGTGAGCCTGTTGGGTGACATAATGAGCATCCTGTTTCCTTAAGCAGTTAAGTGTAGGTTCTTGTGAGTTGACAGGATAGCAGCTCTTAAGAACTGAGTGGGCCGCTGGAGCAGCTGGTGTGACATTCAAGTGTTCATGTTGCCTCTTAGCCCTTGAACAGAAGGAAAAAACACTTTTAATTTAGAAGTCTCTTCCTTGACTAGAGCTGAAAATTTCAACACCAGAGAGACTAGAAAATGATAGAACATTTGGTTCTCATATTTAACCGGAGATATAGTATGTTCTTATATTTGGTAAATTGCACAGGATTATATAAAATTAACTTTATTTTGAAGCTTTTTCAAAAGTCCCCCCCCCCACCTCTAGCCGGGCATCTTACTGTAAAAATGAAAGGTTTAAGATGCCTAAGTAGAACAGTAGGCCAGGAAAAAACAAAGTATAGTTTATCTTAGAGGTGTACCCAGAAGATAGGTATCGAAATTAGAGCATTTGTTAAAAATCAATGCTTCAAGGTTAAACATTTTTAGTTTGAAAGAATTACAGTATCTGTGTAATATGAGACTTGAGTAGAAACATGTCAATGTACCTGGTATTAAAAACCCAAACAGTTAAAGGCACCAGCTCACAAAATATTTTTAGAAGGTAGTCTGCTTTAAGTTATTCCTGAAAATGAGGATAGCAGCATAAGGCCGAGTCATGAGGAATTTGCCCATGTCGTCCAGAAACTTTTGGACCAAGGTGGACATCCAACAGTTAGTTCTTGAGTCAGAGTTCAAGTCAAGAGTATCGGCTCAACAGAGCAGCCGCAGGAGGAGTGTCCCCAGCATCCCAGAAGTTGTTAGGAGTGTCAGTTTTCACTCTGCGCACTGCTTGACTGCAGAGCTTTCCAAGGTGGGAAATCCATGTTTTCAGCAGGCCTACAAGGGTTACTCATGACCACTGCAATCGAGAGGCAAAGGTCTGCTGTATGTAGAATTAACTGTAAAATTTATTGTTGTTTGTTGATTCGGTAGGTACAACCTTGTAAGATTATGCCAATCTCCTCAGAGATGTGGGTACCGCCAGTACATGGGATCAGATTCTACCAACTTACCTGACCGTAAGGCAAACAGGTCTCGAGTTATCGTCCAGAGATCTGTGCTTTTGATCATTGACATTCAAAATTTTATCACCCACTCTGAAGTGTTGTCATGAACAAGTGTCTCTGCTGGAAATGGCAGCTGTCTAAAGCCCCAGAGGTGTGGTTGAATGGCCAGTCTGTACCCCTGCTTTGTTTTAGGCTGCCATACACTTGTATAAATGAAAAGTTAATGGGAATCAGAGTTGCGTTGGGGGGAAGATAAGGAAACTGGTTTTTTTTTCCACATTTTTCTCTGAGCCAGACTACTATAGTGTGTTTTAATTGAATTGTGGCTTTCAGAAATAAGAGAAAAACAAACAAAAGTCTTGCAGTTTCACTTGCAAATAAATTTTTATTATCGAAAAGCCAATCTCATTTTTTAAATTTTTTTGGTGGCTAACACCAGATGAAAACAGTTACCATATCACCCAACCCCATCCCACTGATTCCCCTGACAATTGTTGGAAGAAGCCGAGCAAGCTCTGGAAAATGAAAGCATGCTGCCAGAGATGACGGTGTAGTGGGAACAGGAGTCCAGCAATGGAGGGATTAAAACAGCAGATGCTTCAAGAGCTGGGAGAGTGGTTGAGAGTGTCAAAGCCTGCCAGGAAATCAAAGAAGAAAGACTGTGTGCGCTCTTCAGAATCAGGAACACGGGAATCACTGGTCACCTAGAACATGGTTTCTCAGGGCACTGGAGAAGCTAGAGTGTAATACATTGATCAGGGAAGGGAGGTAAATAGGAACAGCGCATTTCAAAGGATGATAGGCTTAATTAAAATGGCCTTACTAGCTGAGAGTTTAGTATCTTTGTTTCTTGGGAGCACGGGCTAAGGTAATTCTTGTACTGATTTGATATGTTTTTATTTGGCATGAGTAACTTTGTTTTTTCCTCAAATAAACACGCTTGGCCTCTCCTGTCAAAGATCTAGGACCAGTGTTCAAAATCATTGGTGGTAATAGTGTATGATTCATTGAGACTCTGAAGTGTATGTATGTATGCATGTATGCATGTATGTTTGTTTGTGAAACATGGTCTTGCTGTGTGACCTTGGCTGGCCACTGACTATGTAGACCAGGCTATATTGAACTCACATAGATTCTCCTGCTGCTTCTTCTCTGTGGCTGGGATTAAAGACATGTCACCCCGAATAGCCTGGAGTACTTTGTAATTTCTGTTGTCCAACAGGATTCAAAGGGAAATAAAAATGATGCGTCTTTAATACGGAGATGGTTTGAAAAGTCCTCACATGCCAGCTGTCTCAGAAATCATAATGCACCTAGCGTATATTTTAAACAGGTTCTAAGGTTCTGTCTTGTTTTCATTTGAATTGCCACTACATGGTTGCAGAGCTGCTTTTTCAAATAGATCGTAGCTCACGGCATAAACCAAGAGCGTGTCTAGTCAATAAACATTGAACCTTCAATATCACAGACACAGATGAGGGTTAAAAATCAGCAGGACAGATTCTACCCTGAGGTCACAGTTCACTGGGAAAAACCGAGAGAGGAAACTCAGATCATTACAGCAGTATGAAAATAGCTGTGACAACTGACGGGTCCTCTTCTGTCCTAACAATCGGCCCCCACCGACCCCCCAGACACTGCTGAAGCCTTCATGCTGGGCTTACAGCCCGACACCACTGCAGCTACTTTTACAGTACTGGTACTGCGTCTCTGCCTGGAATCGTCTTCCAGAAGAGAAAACATAAATTACTGACCACAGTAAGAAGAGTGTCTACAAATCTTTTGAGATGAATAAACCAGGCATTGTGAACAGAGCTAGCTTGTTTTCTGCTGTGTAAGTGCTGTATAAATGAGATCCTCCTTGGTGAATTTTCGTGTGTGTGTGTGTGTGTGTACATTCATTTAATAGGAATTCTGTGATTAAGAATGTGGACTTTGTGTTCATGTTTTCTTTATGTCCTTTGAAAAAAAATATAAAACAGGAGTTCTGAGTAAAATTCAATTTGAGTCTTCCCTTGGTTTCCTAACTGATGTAGTGAGGTAGTTTATATACTGTCATTTGTAAAGGAAGCTCCCACCACTCGTGATTTTAAAACGTGTGCTCTCTGAAACTATAGGATCAGATCGCATGCTCTTTCCACTGTTTGAGTTATACCTAATACTTGAGAGTAAGTTGTTATTACTTCTTAAAACACTATTGTAGTTGTTGAAAGATTTCAGGGTTTGGAGCAGAAATCGGGTGAAAGGTGTTTTTTTGCACTTTTGCAGAAGTAGCTCTGAAGCAGTGTGAAGGAGTGTAGTTTATCTTGCTGAGACACAAGATAACATAGCACGCGTCTTGCCTTTTGGTTAGATTTTCAGGGTAGTACGATGTCAATCCAGTCTAGTTTGGAGTATTTATCTACCCACCCCCTCCTCAAGGGACCCTGTAAGGCAATGATTCTCAACTTGTGGGTTGTGACCCCTTTGGGTCACATGTTAGGTATGCTGCATATCAGATAGTTACATTGCCATTCATAACAGTAGCAAAATTACAGCTACGAAGTAGCAACAGTGTAATTGTCTGGTGGGGGTCACCACAGCGTCAGGAACTGTATTGAAAGGTTTGAAGTACTAGGAAGGTTGAGAACCACTGCTCTAAGGGCACATGGTTCAGGTTGTCCACACTGACTTGAATATGATTGAGGAAAACTGGGTGGGGCAGGTTGGTTCTTTAGTTTGCTGATCAGTTCTCAATAAAATGCTAGCCACAGAAGAGACCATTGCAGAGGTTGGTGACCCTTCTATTACCTGCCTGTCAAGTGCAAAGGAAATAGAATTGGTTTTATGCTGATACATATGGACACATGTATCCACACATGCGGGGGGGGGGGGGGGGGGGGAATGGGGAGAGGTGAGATAATGGAGTTCTCTTTACATGTTCTTTTGTGAGCTGAAATTCCAAATTGTTTTTGAGTTCTTTGATCTATCTAATGGCTAAGTTTAGATAAGTACAGTCATTTCGCTGGATGGCAGGTAGACCTTCTTAACATTAGCACGTTGTAGGGAGTATACCCTGATTATGTGATTAGGGTTGATGCCTTACTATTAACATGATAATGCTGATTAATATTACATTAACACATTTAGCTTTTGATAAATTGGGCCTTTGTCTTTCATATATGCTAATGCATTCTTATACATCATATTCATACAGTTACATTTTGGAATTAAATATAGGATGATCATACATGTGTGCCAATTAAATTTAGCCTCATTCCCATCTGTCTGTTTGGATCCTGATCCTGTTATCTAACATTTGCTGATTATCCTGCTTTAAATTTTATAGATTGAATAAATACAATTTTCACATCTTCAGCTAACTGCATACATTTAGAATCATTAAAGAGTTGGGAACTCCATTTAAAAGGAGGTCTTGTTGCTAATATTCTTAGTTAATATCATCAGCACATGTTTCCTGTTTTACCTACAGGAATCTCTTGTTGGCATATATTAAAGTCATTTCATGGAGTATTTTATATGACTCCATATTTCATTCCATTAGTTACTTAGCTCTTCTCCTACATTTCTTTTAGTTTGTGTAAATGGTTTTTAAAATCTGATTACCTATGTTGAATCTAGATAACTTTCATACAACTATAGTCAGAAGTTCCTACAGTCCCTCAGCCTTTTATAAAATAATCACTCAGAGGCTTAATATTATTTACAAACTGCATGGTCTGTGGCAGGCCTCTTGCTAGCTAGCTCTTATATCTTAAATTAACCCATTTCTATTAATCTGTGTTTTACCGCACATTCCATGGCTTTACCAGTTTGCTGGCATCTTGCTGCACCACTGGCAGTGGATGGTGTCTCCTCTGCCCAGATAGCTCAGTCAGTAGAGCAAAAGACTCTTAATCTCGGGGTCGTAGGTTCAGGCCCCACATTGGGTGCCACTTATTGCAACCAATCCATGTAAGTCTATTAATTGGGTAACAATTTATTAAGATATAAGTTGAGGAATACACTCACAAATACAGAATGGAGTAGACCACAGCAGAAGTCATCCTCTGATCTGACTGGGAGCGAATCCACCTCTCAGGCAGGAGCAGGGAGAAGGCCATGTGACCCTTCTCCAACTCCTTATAAGAGGTCACATACAACAGCAGGAAGCATTGTCATGGGTGGAGCAAATACCACTACATACAACTTCCGCCATGTTCTTTAAATCAGTTTACCCTCTGAGAAGAATTGAGATTGTGCATTGACAGTGCTGTCTCTGAGCCTCACTTAGCAGGTGGGCTTCACAATCATCCTTGTGTGTTCATTTGTGTCTCTGTGCATACCTAGGAAAGCATTGTATGGTAAGAATCTACCCTATCCCACCATTTGAAGATTGTAGCTATTTTTGGCCTGTGCCAGGTTACAGCATCTTTTTGTAGAAAGCCTTAGACTACCAACAGTGACTTAATCAGAATATCATTTATTCTGGCATAAATTTTATGGGCTAAGTGTTCTGCACAGAGTTGGGTATTTTCTTTAAGACATCCCCTTTCTGAGGTCTCAGCTTCCACTTAACATTTTTTTTTCCTCTTAAGCTTTTAAAAGGGAAAGTGAAATTTTGAAGAACAAAGAACATCAAAATAGATGATCTGGTTTCTGTTGTATTTGAATCCAAAATAGTTTGTCTCTTACATGACTGTAATTTTGAGACCAACAGATAAAGGCCAGGAGTTAAGGCATTTTTGTCAGTTTGATGAATGAATAAAGAAAGAAAAAATAAGAGAAGGAGGTAAAGATAATCTAGAAGTAGAAAACAGCCTGATGTGTAATTTGTAGATCAACGGTAATTTGGACAGTAGCTCTTTTGCAGTTTTTGTGCTTCTCCTGAATCCTTTTCTCTTTTTCTTTTTCTTTCTTTCTTTCTATTTTTTTTTTGGGGGGGGGGGTTCGAGACAGGGATTCTCTGTAGCTTTGGAGCCTGTCCTGGAACTCGCTTTTTGTAGACCAAGCTGGCCTCAAACTCACAGAGATCTGCCTGCCTCTGCCCCCCCCCCCCCAGTGCTGGGATTATAGTCATGCGCCACCACCGCCCAGTGAATATCCTTTTCTCAAACTGTTTATTTAGTGTAGTGGGACTGAACATCACCATATGCTCCACCAAAGGCTCTGTGATTATAAAATAATAGTAAACACCACTTCTCAAATCAATTTCTTGATAAATTGTTGAGAAAATCCAGGACAGGACAAACTTTACTCTGTATTTAAATGAGGGGCTTAAACGATGCCTTAGGACTGACTGAAAGGCACATGTTCATCCATGCATGTGTGCATGCATCTATCCATCATCCAGCCGTGCATGCCTTCCCTATTGGATCACGTAGTACCAGATGATCACAGCAGCTCTGTATGTGTGTTTCTCTCAGATTTAAGTTGAGTTAGAAGACCTAAGCTGGTACCACGGAGGCACAGCAGAAGTCTCACTGCCAGACTGTTCGGGTCTCATTCACATTTCTGAAGCAGGGAGAGAGCATGGGGGGAGAGTTTTCTATGGAACCCAGTTCAGATTTAGTAAGCACTGGGAAAGGGCTGTTGAGGTGACAGCAGAAATCCAGAACAGTGTCTGTTGAGTATTGATTTGATGATAGGAGTCTGTGTGTTGGTGTTATTTGACTTTGTTTTTGTTTCAAACCAGCAGAAATGTCCATAGTGACCTAGTAAATGTGAGGATCGAGTGGAGGCAGCATTGTCAAATGTAAGGAGCACGGCATGTTGCTTCTTCTCGCAGCCCAGCTCTTGTCCTTTTCTTACGGGCATCCAATGAACAGCATGCTTTGATTGCAATCTGTTGAGAGAGCAAATATTGGTACCTAAGAATCAAACATGTAAGTGCTGCTATAATTTCCCCCAGACAACCACGTCAGCAAGCTGCCTTCTGTAGACTAGTGCAGCTCTTAGCCGAGGGCACAGAAGTCCTCTTTGCAGAAGGCAACCTATCTCATATATCTTTAGAGTGTTGAGAAGAAGTGACTCACATAGTCAGTCTTAAATGGAATGTCTGTATTCACACACACACACACACACACACACACACACACACACACACACCCCTGGCTACTCCAATCCCTCTACACACACACACACACACACACACACACACACACACACACACACACCTGGCTACTCCAATCCCTCTACACACACACACACCCCTGGCTACTCCAATCCCTCTACACACACACACGCACACGCACACACACACACACCCCTGGCTACTCCAATCCCTCTACACACACACACACACACACACACACACACACACACACACCTGGCTACTCCAATCCCTCTACACACACACACACACACACACACACACACACACACACACACACACGCAGCAGCAGCAGCAGCAGCAGCAGCTGTGGACATCTGTATCAGATCAGCCCCTGCAGCTTTTCACCGTGGATAGAGGGAGTGACTGGGAAGCTGTGAGAGCTAATGCTGCTAATGGCTTTTGCAGGGGAGAGGGCGCCATTTTCTCTGGTAGAGCAAGTAGCCACTGGGGGACTAGGTGAGAGAGAACGGAAGGATCCAGAGGGAAGGAGAGGGAGGATACCAGAGGGTGGTGGAGGGTGACTAAACCTCAAAAAAATAAAATTAGTGATACCACTGATGAAAGCTGAATGGAAGATGATTTTGTGGGCAGCTATGACGTTCTAATATTGAGCCCAGAATGGCACTTTTTCTCCACCCCAGGCACTTTGAACAACAGTGGGCTTTAGAACTTTTAAGTCTCCTCATTAAATCTCAGTTTAGAATATACGAGCCATACAGCCATGCCATTCCTAAAAAAAAAAAAACCAGAAAGGCTTCTAGGGAAATACCTTGGGCGGAATCATCACTTTCTTGGCGGTTGGGATAGTGAACCAGGAATTCCGGAGGAAATCTCTTACGGAAACAAGGACACACATGCCCTTATCACAACACAGACAAGAATCTTCATTATTTTATCTCTTAGGATAAATAATCCATGTTATGGTTAATGTGATGTCCGGGTCAACAGATTTTGAGTATGGAAACTGACGATTATCAAACAACTGCACTCTAGTGTTTTTTAACTTGGCTGTTATGATAATTGATGTGAGTAGGTGGGAACGCACTTGGCCTAGGAGATGGAGTAACATGGCAGTAATTGGGCAAGGGTAGGGGTATGAAGTGGGCGGAAAGAGGTAGCGAAAGGAAATGCCTCCCAGAATCCATCACTGTATTCTTGCAGATTCAACCCCAAGGCGGACAGGCTTTCCTCAGCACAGCAGCTACAAGTACTTCGCTTTTCCAACCAGCTCCCATTCCAGTAGTTCTCAGGATGCTCCCTGAGCAGATAGCACCTGAATTGTCTGGAAACTTGATAGAGATGTAAGCTGTGGAATACGTGCTTAATTCTGCTAAACTTAACACTTGTGAGGTGTAGGCCCCAGCGGTTTGTTTTTTAATAAACAGCCCTCCAGTTGACGTGGATGACTGCTAGAGTATGTGGACCACAAACATACATCCTTCTCTCAGTTTTAGAGATGAAAAGTACTTGCCAGTGTCTTTCTTTCCAGTTGCCAGACATTTTATTAAATATTTGGAGAGTTAGATTGCTTGAGAGGCAGAAAAGTTGATTCAGTTAACTGAAGTTTGACCATGAATGCCTTTAAAAAGAATGCCATGGTAAAATGTGCAAGGGGTGGATGAAGGTGATGTTATCAGAGGAAGATTGAACCGGACTGGGTCCCTCACTGAAACAGTTAGGGACGGAGTCAAAAGATGGTACAGGCTCAAGCCCAGGTCATTAGGTTAATGGTGGCCGTGGAAGGGTGTAGTAATAGAGAATATTCTCAATCCAGTCTTGAGCGTGTTAGATGAGAATCGACAGGTCATTTTTAGGTGAGTTAAAAAAGATGGAAGTACAGTGAAGAGATTCAAACTGTTTCTCAAACTTTTACTATCTACCTCAGTTTTTGACATTTCTGTATTTTAGTATTATGCTCATTCTTTCATTGTCTGTCATGGCCTGCCGTAATTCTTGACTCTGAGCATAGAGTAACATGTAGATAAATTGGCTAAGCAGTGTGATAATGAAGTCACAGGGAAGATTAAGGCATGGACAGCAGTGTTAGGTAGACAGAAGACCTGAGTGCTAACATGATGGAAACCGTATGGAAGAAGCTTTAGAAAACCAAAGGACGATGGAGCCGCAGAGTAGTCAGGAACAGTGTGGAAACTGTGTATTCTGATTATTCGGCTTTTTGTGTCGTCACAGGCTGTTCCGTATGAAAAGGTTTACTAACAAACTTTCTTAGGCCCATGTATAAGAAAGAACTCTGGCTTTGAGACCATTCAGCTTCAGATACTTCAGCCATTGAGTTAGCTGAAAACTCAGTTTGCCGAGATCTGACTTTTCTGGATAGAGTAAGAAATGGTGGTGTTTTAGAGTTGGGGATTTAGCTCAGTGGTAGAGCGCTTGACTAGCAAGCACAAGGCCCTGGGTTCGATCCTCAGCTCAAAAAAAAAAAAAACAAAAAAACAAAAAAAGAAATGGTGGTGTTTTAATTTTAATAGTTAAATGAAAGGCAGAAGTTAAGGCACCTAGCAGAGTTGGAAGTAACTGCTTAGAGCTAAGCATTTCAACAGTCACTTAATTGCTAACACACAAGCACAGAATTCAGTGATGCTATGCAGTTTCATTAATTCTTGAGTTCTAATGACGAGATGCACACTTTTTATTTAGAAGTTACACTGTGATCCGAAACCACAGCTCACAATATGTATGACGAGCGTACTTTGTTTAGCTACCGGGTGGCATTTTAAAAATAGGCCTACGTGCATGCATAATACTCTTGAGGATGAGCCATTAACACCTAAATATTTTCTTCTTACAGATGTATGCATCTCAGGATTGAGGGGAAGAAACAAGACATGGGCCAGCGGTCAGGATACTTCTCTGGGAATTGTTGCTGCTGATACTACTTCACAGAATCCTACAATGAGTGTTTGGTTTAAGGAAGATTTTCATATTTAAAAGATTTTCATCTTGGAAATATATCAAGTGAAAATTTCACTCTCTTGGGAAACATTTTCCTCCTAATAAATTATACTTGGAATGGGCGACATGGCAAACAACTCAGTTGCATATAGTGGTGTGAAAAACTCTTTGAAGGAAGCTAATCATGATGGAGACTTTGGAATTACACTCGCAGAGCTGCGGGCCCTCATGGAGCTCAGGTCCACAGATGCATTACGGAAGATACAGGAAAGCTATGGAGATGTCTATGGAATTTGCACCAAGTTGAAAACATCTCCCAATGAAGGTAAGTTGTACTGTGTGCTGATTAGTCACTGGTGCAGAGACTACTGTTTATTCAGCTCAGATGGAAACATGGTGCTCCTGTTGTCTTGGCCACTGCACGATTTTAGTAATGAGTCATCAGATTGCTGCCATTAGAAACTGTTTGCATCCAGAATGGTGAACCGAAATATTTTGTCCTCCGGTCTGTATTAGCACTCCAGTTGACGATAACAAGCTTGCCCTTCCACTGGAGATGTAGAGGATGGAACTGAGAGTGGTAACCCCCTGGGGGATTCAGTGGAAATAAACTGCTCACTAGCCTTCATTCTGCCAATGGCTTAAAATAGGCCTCCCTTCCAGTAGCCATCAAAGCTGTTGGAGCTCATGGGACTTAATCTAAACTAATAATAATCAGTTGACGAGGTCTGAACACAAAATTTTAAATTAGTTAGCACTAAGTTTTTCACGTAGTAAACGTGTGTGGTCAAGTGTATGTTGAATTTCCCTGTGTTTGAAAAGGCTTTAGTTTCGTGAGTTCCTAGTTTTACAGGGTGGTGTCCTGTGACCTTTGACATGAACTGACCGAATTGGGCTTTTATATAATGATATTATTGTTCATAAAATGAAGGATCCGAAGTATGAGACTGTGTGGCAATTTAAGGAACAGCTCTGGACAGGAGGATACATGTTCAGTGCGTACGATTGGTCTTAGTAAGATTGGGAATGTTTGATGTGAAATACCGTATTGCTATATATTCCAAAGCCAGTGACAGAGAAATTCTGAAAGCTGCTTTTCTCAGCATTTTCACTCAAGGGACTAGAAAAGGCAGTCTTCAGAATTATTCAAGAATTTGAAGTCATACTAAATTCAAAGGTATCTGTGTAGTTGTATGTGAATCGCTCACCTCCTATAGGTAGGCCCTTTGCGTTGCATGATGTGCCACAGTGTTGAGGAACTCGGGGTCCGTGCTCACACATACCCTGAAACAATGTCATCTCACTGCCTGAGGTCTTTTCTGCAAGGTAGCTCAAGATTTTTCTGTAGCTTTTTAAGTCAGAACTACCAGCAGCATAGACTTACTGTTGTACCTTAGTAATATGATAAACCATGAAGCTTTGCATTATGCAAACATGATTTGACAGTACTTAAGCTTTGGACATGCTAGATTATACTTTAATGTGCTGTTCTCCATTAGTCGGTTTATTAATTGTCTTTACCCATACGGTCTCAATTTCATCTAAAACCCAACTGATGAATGCTTCATGACCAGCAAATTAGTAGGAAATATTAACATTAAAAAAAACCCTCGTCACATACATTTGTTCAGAAAAAGCATAGTGAGTGGCTAGGGATGTAGCCCTGTAGCAGAGCATTTACCTAATGTGTAACATCCATAGGTTGAATGCCCAGCCCTGCAAAAGGTATATATTGAACTTCTGTTACAGATGTACAACTGATTGCCCTTCCCTAGCCATATTTCTATATTTTGTTGCTATGAGTTACAAGAGTCTTTATTTCCTAATTACTGAATATACCTCTCCTAAGCCTTGGCATTTTTATAACTGTGATTTCTCATTAATTTGCACTAGTTTTTTTTTTTATTTTGAGTAATATTTTACATTGATTTTGATTTAGTTAATGAATTAATTGGAAATTTTGCTTCTCATAAATTCTGGGAAGAAGCGATTATTCACTCTTGACAGTGTGGCAGAAACCATGAATGGTCTCTAGAGAACTGATTTAACACTTAACATTTTATCTTTATTGTTTGTGCTTTGGGGCATTAAATGAAATTATGCATTATTTTTCACTCTCCTGAGTTTTACAGAGTTCTTGATCATGTTCATAATACTGTGAATTAATGTTTGATAAAATTTATACAAACTGGTCTTTACAGTTCACATATAAATTAATTTGTCATTTGGAAATGTTCTTTTAAAATACTACAAAATGGTCCATTGTAAGCATTATGTTTGTGTGTATAGTTGCTGAACTATAACCAAAATGGCAGCGAATTTCATAGAACTACTCCCAAAGGACTCTTCCTAGCCTTTCCCTTATTAGAAATATTTCACTCCAAAGTCTTAACATTTTGTCACTGATCAACCAAATCATAAGAAGTGAGTCAGGATTAAAAGTCAGCAGCTGGGGTTTGTGTAGCCAAGGGTGTGTCTAGACCATAAATCCCTCGTTAGAATAATCTGTGTTCAGGAAAATGAGAAGTGAAATGGTTCTTCAGAGTACATGGGTTTTATTGCTGAAACTAGAGGTGCCCCTGTCCCTCAGGTCCTTTTGTTTATGAGTCACTCGTTGACACCGCCTTTAGTCATATCTGGTGTGCTCTGTCATGTGCTCCGTAAACCCCTGTTCTCTCCATAAAATGGAAAGGTGCTGGCAGTTGTTAGAAGAAATTTCCGAGGATAAAATTAAGTTACACCTAGCACCCAGAAGTTTTACTGAAATATAAGTCTACGCGTCTTTTACCTGCTATGTGACAGGTAACTTTTCCAGGCCCCAGGCATGCACACGAGAATAAAGCAAAGATCTGTCTGCACTTTATTCTCAGGAGAGGGAGACGGACAGTTCACCAGGTTAAACGTCTGGTGACTAAATTAAACATGCAGTGTTAGTGACTAGGCTTCAGAGAAAGATGGTTGGACAAGGGAAATCAGTTGTGCTGGAGATGCCTGAGTTACAGTGTGTAATGTCTGATGGAGCAACTCAAGACATTTCTTAGAAATAGCAACAACAAAAACAGTAGCACTAGGGGCTGGAGAGACAGCTCAAAGTTTAAGAGCACCAACTGCTCTTCCAGAGGTCCTGAGTTCAAGTCCCAGCAACCACATGGTGGCTCACAACCATCTGTAATGAGATCTGGCGCCCTCTTCTGTATACATAATAAATAAATAAATCTTTTAAAAAAGAAAAAACAGTAGCACTTACAACAGGTAACATTTTTTGTGCTGGATTGCTTATTTGTGCTTTCTTACAAATAATTAACTCATTTTATTTTTAAAACTCCTTCATCTTATGTTATAGGCAAGAATGCCACCCCTCTCCCCAAAAAAGGTTAAGGAGCTTGCCCAAAGTCACTTTAGCTTTGGTCTCATTCTGAGTAGATGCTTTTGGCTCACACAGTGTACTGCTTTTTATAAAAGCTCAGTTCGTATAACTTACACTGGAGTTGAGATACTGAGAAAGAGACGCCTTTGTTCTCTTCCTAACAGATTTTCCCCCAGTGGAAAAACAAACTTATTTTTGGAGTTACGTGGTGAATAAATGGTTTTGTGTGTCAACTTTCTGTGAGTGACAAAATATTTGAGATAATCGGCATTGAAAGGAAGAAAGGTTCATTTTGATCGAGTCTTAAGGGTTTTTATCATGGTTACTTGGCTCGCTGGCTTTGGGCTATAAGGAAGCAGTAATTATTAGCAAGAGTGCATGGCAGAGGAACTCATTCACTTGGTACCTGGGGATAGGGAGGTGAATGAAGGGCCTTTGGGGAGGCATTCAAGATCCAGGCTGTGGTGTTCTCAGCACTTTGTCCTTTCAAAACATGCCCTTCCCATCCAGGCAGCTGTGTTTCTTCCTCATTGGCACACCAACTTACCCCATGTTCTCTAAAAAAGTACTGTTTGAACCTGTTCTCAAGAATACTGCAAATGTGTTGACCAGTGGAACAGGTCTGAGCCTCATGAGATCGTTCCGTCTTTTTTGACTAACCATCATAATTCCTGAGGGGATTGAAGTTCCAAGTTCAGGGTAAAGTGAGACTTGGAATGTCATGTATTTTTGTGGTATCTTTTAGGTGTATTAGAGCAAGCATGTATCTTACAGTCCGCAGAGCTCTGGCGTGTAGTTTTATGTCAGAACAATCTGTTTGAACACCCTCATGCAGAAAATGACTGGAAACTGTTTTTCTTTTGTGTCTTATTTTCCTATACTGACTCGATGGTTGGTACTGTGAATTCCATTTCTGGGTCCTGGAGCTTTTTCCCAGTGGCTTCAGGTGTCTTTTCTGCTTTAACCCTGTGATGTCTGGCTTGTGCTTGACATTGAGTGGCAGAGGACTCTCTGCTGCTGTAGATTTCTGGAACGTAGGCCTCTAGCTCCACTATCATATTTTACACCCTGAACAGAGTGTAAAAATGAATTCATAAAAATTAAAGACAGATGCTGAGTTAATAGGCTTGGCTTCGTGCACCGCAGAGGGAAGAAGTCAAGTAAAACTGAGCTTTTGAAGTGATGATCATCAAGATTAGGTAAAAGAGAGGCTAAAAAGCTAACAAAGGAGGCACAGAATGGGAGTCCAGAGAAACAAATGAGGTCTACGGTAGGTAGGAAGCAGGGTAGGATCAATAGCCTTTGTCTTGGTTGCCTGGTTCCCACGTTTGAAGTGCCAGCTCCTATTTGCACTCCCTAGAAGTGAGTCTCTAGGACTGGTGTGCTTTCACCTTGTCTCCATGTTGTGATATAGTTTAACCCTTTGAGGAAATGGACCTTTCCCTAGGATTAAATCATGACTGACTCACGGGCTAGTACAAAAATGCTCTGATGTCCCCGTGGTTCGTGCTTGGTTTTACAGATTAGCGTAGACAGTCAGCCAGTGTTTGCGTGGTCATGGTGTGCTAGCATGTGTGGTTTTAGGCTTGTGAGGTCTGTGATCTTGCATGACCTTGTCCTGGAAATGTATTGACACTGTAGTAGAGAATTAGGTGTTAATTTAGATGTCTGGTCACTTGTTTTTGTTGGTTATAGATTTAAAAAAAAAAAAAAGACAATTTTAATTAGTTCTCAACTCTGTAGCATGTATAATTTTAAAAGTCATTCGTGAGCCTGAAGTGGCATGTCCTTGCTTTTTTTTTTTTTTTTTTTTTGGTTTTTTTTTTTTTTTTTTTTTTTTTTTGGTTTTTTCAAGACAGGGTTTCTCTGTGGCTTTGTGCCTTTCCTGGAACTCACTTTGGAGACCAGGCTGGCCTCGAACTCTCAGAGATCTGCCTGGCTCTGCCTCCCGAGTGCTGGGATTAAAGGCATGTGCCACCACCGCCCCGCATGTCCTTGGTTTTTTATTGTGCTTCTAAGTTTAGGTTTTAGGTAACAGTATATTGAACTCCTTTTCAAATACTTTCTGTCTACCCAGCTCACTCCTGGAGTTCTTCTTGTTAATAGACGTCGCTCTTCCCCTCCTGTGCTTCCCTAGGCTGTTACGTCTCTGTGATTGCTGCTTCTGGGCAATGCCATTGTTGTATGCCATCTGGGTGCTGGTGGTTCCCATGTCAGCAGTTCCTACCCAGGGATCCTCTCAGCCTCGAAGCCCTGATCCCTCATCCTTTTCCCACGTCCTGTTTAATGAAACTTTCTTTTTTTCTTTTCTGAAATTTTTATCCATGTTGCTACCAAGTTAGAAACTTGAACGCCCAGCCATCACTTTCTTCTTAGTGCTGGGATTAAAGGCGTGTGTGTTTCCCAGGCAAAGGCATGAGATCTCAAGGGCTGGGATTAAAGGTGTGTGCCACCACTTCCTGGCTCTGTTTCTCTCCTAGACTGAGTCAATCTCATGTAGTCCAGGGTGACTTAGAAC
Source organism: Onychomys torridus (assembly GCF_903995425.1). Taxonomy (NCBI): domain Eukaryota; kingdom Metazoa; phylum Chordata; class Mammalia; order Rodentia; family Cricetidae; genus Onychomys; species Onychomys torridus. The sequence continues at coordinate 19,108,579 of NC_050462.1, forward strand.
TCACAGGAATCCAGATGGATCTCTGCCTCCCTCCTGAGTGCTAGGATTCAAAGTGTGTGCCACCACTGCCTGGCCTGTTTAATCTGGTGGCTTGCTCTGTTCTCTGATCAGCAGGCAGATTTTATTAGGGTACACAATATATCACCACAATTAAGTCTTGAGAATTCTAACTCCTAACTTTCTCTTCCCCAACAGTGTCTCCTTCCCTGCTGTCCTCACTTTACCCTGTGGGTGGAATTCTCTGTCTTGTCTTAAGAAAATTCAGCTAAGGTCATAATTGATGCCTCTTCATACACTGTCATTTTTCTACTCTTAAAGCCAAATAGTGTCCCATTGCTTTTGGGATGGCATTTAGAATTTTTGAGTAGACCTATAGCTCTCCTTGGGGTCTGCCCTGCCTGACCCTTCTAAGTTGGTCTCCCCTTTCCCCTTTCTGACTCTTTGTGTTTGAAGCAACCAGTTTTGTTTGGGTTCCGTTTCCCCACATGGATTCCTGTAGTATGGCCTCCACTGCCATCTAATGCGTAATACACTGGGTGTGTCTGGGTGGTTGCTTATTAGTCACCCCTACCAAACTGTGAGTTCTTTAAGGTCAAGAACCAGGGAAAGGCATCCTGCCTGACCCATCTCTTGTATGTTTAGTACCTTTCCACAGTGCCTAGCACACAGTAGCACATGGGAATTGATGTTTAAGTCTGACTTTGGATAGGTGGATCTGTAGTTTGAGGGTAGATGAGGGATCACCTCCTCTTTCAAAACTGAAACAATGAAGAAGGATGTCCATGAACACATTTCCACATACTTTTCTAGTCTGCATCCTTCTCTGCCATGTCGGATAGTTACCCTAACTGCTCCAGCCATCCCACCATCATATACGTGTAGATGTGCAATATATACATCCATAGTCATAGTTCCTAGTTGTACGTGGAATGTATTCTTGATTTTCAGATAAACCCATTCCTCCTTTCGTAAGTTAGAGTCAGCGAGGGAGATGCCGTACTTTCTTGATATAAGTGACTTGATACAATTGGATTTTATTCTCTCTCCATTCAAGTGTAAGATAGTACTGTTGATCGATATTATTTGTCTATCCGATCAATTTTAGGCTATTTTTACTCCCCCACCTTGGGGGATACAGACATGGAAAGTATATAATTCTGAACCTGCCTTCTATGGGTTGTGGCTCTATGTTTTTCTTTGTGAAGTTAACTGTGTAGTTAGATCAGTCCTGTGCTTGACCTTGGCATGGTTGCCACGGTGCTATAATCAGCCACGCTCACAGGACTCAGCAGATTTTTCATTGTATTTATTGATAAGTTATTTCTAATAATTTGTTACCTCTCTCATCTAAAAACCGGGACCAAGCAGTTTCATCACCAACTCCTCTCTTCTGACGACGGCAGCATCTTCCCGATCTGTCAGACTGAAGGTCCCATCCCTTCTCACTTCTTCACTTACTCTAAGAATATCCATGATTTCCTGTGTCATTTCTGTCATCTACTCTGTCTCATTTCCTTTGGTAGATACCTAATATCCGCCAACCATCTTTGAAAACACAGAATACAAATAATACCCACTGTAAGTCACCTTTCACTTGGGGGGGGGGGCGGCAGCGGAAATGCTGGATATTATTTCCACTTGCTTATACCATTGTCTATTCAATTCATTCTCATCAGACTTTTTTCTACACTCTGCTACTGGAAGGTTCTTATCAAGAGCATCATCTTTTGTCAATGAAAGAAAACAGGCAGTTTTCTGCCTTTATCTTACTGAGCCTTCTCACAGCATCTCAGCATCATCTTTTAAACCTTTTTCTCCTGGAAACTTCTCTAGTAGTGCTCGGAAATGCCTCATTCTGTCCTAGGTTGTGTCTTGGTGCATCCTTTCCCCGCTTCCCCTAGTAAACTTCCTTTTCTCCTTCCTGCTTATTCTGGCCTTCAGAAAGCTCTCATGTATGTAGCCAATGCCTCCGGAATCCTTGTATGTGGCTAACTCTCTGGTTCACACTTTGCACAGAAATTCTGAACGTGACCAGCAGTCTGTTTACTGGGTACAGCCACGTGCTTGCTCAAGTCTACAAAACAGAACTACTAACTCCTCCTTCCCTTCCACCAGCCCTGTAGTTCCGCGAGCCTGCCCCATCTTGGTAAATAACCACCATCCACCCACTCACATGCACACACATTAGCTGTGATTTTCAGTTAAACCCACCTGCTTCAGACATGCCATTTAACCACCCCCACTCAAGTCCTTGTACAAGAAAACAAAAATGTTAAAAGTGAGGTCTAGATACATTCTTCATTCTTCTCTCTCCCTTTGATCCCACATCCAGTCATTCCTCATCTTGTCTGATCTCCTTCCAGGGTACCTGGCAGATCCAGTTCCTCCTCTCTGCCTCTGCAGCTAAGACCCAGAATCAAGCACTTTCGCTCTTTTGTACACAGCCTCTTGCCTGGGCTTTTCCCTGGAGCACTCTGACAGGGCAGCGTAAATGACCTCTCTAAATCACACATTAGCAGTCACTCCCCTGCTTGAAAACCTTCCGGTAGTTTCCATCGCGGTTCAAGTGACTAATAGTCTTCCTTCCTAGCCCCCGTGATCCTGGCTCCGCTGCTCTTCATTTTCACCCATTCTTTCTTCTTCCTTGATCACTGGACCTTAGCCACGGTGGTTTGCTCTCTGGCCCCTTCTTGGAACCTTGCTTTGATCTCTGCCTGGCCTTTGCGTCTGTGCTCCTGGAAATACTTTGTTCTGGTCTTCTCATGGTTGGCGCCTCGTCAGTCAGACTCCTTTAGATGGTAGTTGGTTAGAAAGGCCGACATCCTCTGAGAGAATCCTGGTGGCCTTTTAAAAAACCGTCTTCACCTGAGTTACAGGTGTCCTTACATTTCTTAATTTTACCCATTTTGTCTCTCTCCCTTGTGATTTCCACTTGCTGAGTGTCGAACTGGCTCCCAGCTTGCAGAGCAGTGTCTGGAAATAGTTGATGATCAGTAAATAGCCATCTTGGGGCAACTCGCAAAACTCTTCACTTCGTGATGTTAAGATTATTGAATCTGTAATTAAAGATTATGTTCCAAATGGGCTTGAAATGTAGAGTATTCAAATTTGTGGCCTGTCTTCCCTCTACTTAACTTCATAAACTTTACCCTGTAATTTATGGTTTACAAACTTAATGCTCTCTCCTTGTCTTCAAAACATCCTTGTAAGTTATCCCCCCCCCCTTTATCCCCAACCCCCTCTACCCCCCAGGCAAAGTGACACCAGGTTCTTAGGTCTTCCAGTTCCCCAGCACCTTAATTGTTGAGTGTTGTAAGCATATGCTTAACCCACATGATGGGTTTGGTTTGGTTTGGTTTTGGTTTTTTGAGGTGAGGGGGGGCTGCGTTCGAGACAGGGTTTCTCTATGTAACAGCTCTGGCTGTCTTGGAACTCTCTCTGTAGACCAGGCTGGCCTTGAACTCACAGAGCTCCTTCACCTGCCTCTGCCTCCTGAGTGCTGGGATTAAAGATGTATGTGTTCGACCATAGCATGACTGATGTTTAGAAGACCCGGAAATCCTTAGAGCTGTCTCCTTTTCTTTTTGCTTTTTTTTTCCCTCTCTCTTTAACTGTTCAACTTTTCAATATTAACATAAAACATGTTCTGTAACTAATAAAGATAGATTTGACTTACTGTTTCATAATTACAATGGTAATATTTAAACTGATCAAGTGTTAATTATGTGATCAATGGTAATCTCCAGTCAGTATGTGTTAAAAAAAATAGATATTTATACCATTTCTTCCATAGCAGAGACCAGCACAGGGTAGACTAGGACTCGGCCTCTTTCCTCCTGGATGTTGGGGTAACTGAGGCAGGAGACCAGACAAATGACCCAGACTTCCCAGTGTCCAGCGTCGTCATCGTTGTCACTGTAGTCTTCCCTGTCTTTGCTCTGGTGACTCCACCTCCAAGTGTAGAATGCTGGAAGGTTCTGGTTGACGTTGCATCCAGGCCTTTTGAAACTGCGCAGTGTGTCCATGTTAACAGTTGCTGGTGAGGACATTCTCTGGAATCTTCTTCTGGTACATTCAACAAAGCCAGGGACGACTTTGGATCTGTATGTCCATTTCGTGTTGTAGCGATGTAGTCTGGTGTCTCCTCAGCTCTCCGCATGCCTCAGTGTTGAGATGAACCAAAACACTGAAGGCAAGAGCCTTGTGGTAGTGATGCCATCCTTCCCCGTTGTCTATGTTGCCTTTCATAAATGGGCTCCTACCAGGTTTAAAAAAAGGGGGTGGGTGAAATAAGGTCAAATTTGACAATTGAAAGGTACTATTCTGGTTCCTTTGACACCTTCCACATTCTTAAATAAACTAAGGAAAATGAGATCTGTGGAGGGAGGCTGTCTGGTTTCCCTTGGTAAGCAATGTGCACATGGGTGCACTTTTTCATTAGAGAATGCCTTATGTATCTGGGGTTTGGATGGATGAGATTAAATTGGGGAGGGGGTATGTGCTTGACAGGGTCAAGGAAAGGCAAAGCCGTGTTTGTCCAATGCTATTAATCTCCCCTCCCGTCTCTCAGATCCCACGCCTGAACAATGAACCTTCCATCTTGCAGTGCACCTTCTCCCAGCAGCACATGGGAGCTGCAGTTCCCCTTGAGAGGCCACTGTGAGCCTCCTGTTTTCAGACAATGAAAATCATACTAATCTACCCCAAACCGACATTTTAGTAGAGATGCTTTTAGAGATTGTGTGAAAATGAACTCCTTGTTCCTCAGTAAATAAGGATTAGAAAAAAAGGGTTTTGTTGATTTGCTAGCCAGTGTTCAGTACCTAAAGCAAATCTGCCTCATGTGTGTGTGTGTGTGTGTGTGTGTGTGTGTGTGTGTGTGTGTTTATTTGTATTTTTTTTTTTTTTTTACAGAAATGTTCCCATTTTAGAAGGAAAGCAGTCCTGAAAACCAGAGAAGCATTTCATTTTAACATTAAAAAAGAAAAGATCGTCGTAGTAGGTTCTGGTGTCTTGGTGTCTATAAGAAGCATGGTCAAAATAAATAACTAAGAAAGTGAAAGTGAATTTTAAAGCTATTAAAAAGGGTTGTTTTTTTTTTTTTCTTTTCTTTCCTTTTTCTGTTTGGTTGGTTTGGTTTGTTTTATTGCAGTGGTGGGCATCAAACCCAGGGTCTTCCATATGCTCCACGAGCTCTGCCACTGAACGTTGTCCCAGCCCACGAGCCACTCCTGTTAGCCACTTAGGATGTGCACTTGGAGTCACGCTCCGTGTGTCCCTCACTGACTTCGTAAGGCCCTGTGAGTCAAGTCTAGAGGGTCACACATGAATGTGCTCTGAACGAAGCAGTCAGACTTCACCAACATTTGTTTCTTTTCGTCAGGTTTAAGTGGAAATCCTGCAGATTTGGAAAGAAGAGAAGCCGTGTTTGGAAAGAACTTTATACCTCCTAAGAAGCCAAAAACCTTTCTTCAGTTAGTATGGGAAGCATTACAAGATGTCACTTTAATTATACTAGAAATTGCAGCCATAGTCTCATTGGGCCTTTCTTTTTATCAACCTCCGGAAGGGGATACTGCACGTAAGTAAATGGGGTGGGATTCTAGTTCACCATATTTGCCTAATTTGTGATAATAGTAATAGTAAAAGTCAATAGTAAATATTGACTGTTGTGTGCTAGGCCCTGTTCTAAGCACTTCAAATGATTTTCACAGTAACTGGTGAGTTCCAATGTTGCCTGCATCATATAAGGAGTCATAGTTTAATTGTTCTTCCATGCATGCGTACTGTTTACATAGTTATACATCTGGGCACTGTACATGTATGATACAGCCTGCTGTCGAGGGTACAAGTTTTTAAATTTTGATTTTGTGTTATATGGAAATACACACAGGTTTAGTACAGTGCTTGAGACCAAGGTGTTATTTATCCCTTATACTGCAATGCATGAGACCAAGGTGTTCTATGTCATGTCTTTGGACTGGGGAGTATTTGCAAAATATATACAAAGTGAAATTCTTGAAGAAAGGGCCTAAATGCCACATGTATTTATGACTCAGATACACATACCTGAAGGTATTTTATACAAAATGTTAAAGAATTACCTGCACAATTTCCTAGCTAGAGTTTTCCACTGTGGCATTGTGTCTGTGCTCAAAAGGTTTCAGATATTTGAGTGTTTTGGATTTTGGGGGATTGAGTCTGGGGAACACTGTGACCATGAGGAGGTGAAGCATAGAAGAGGCAGATGGGCTTTAGTGTCTGTCCAATGATTTTGTTGTGCTCTTTCTATGCTTCTCATTTATTCCTCCAATTTCTTCTTTGCCTTTTAAAAGGCTTTATCATAATGAATGTTACCGTTACTGTACTCTGTATACTGGAGAATCTAGCCTGGATTTGGGATATTCAAGTCATCCTCTGTTTTATATCAAAGGACTTTTTTGCGAGAAGCTTCATTCTTATGTCTTCTACACTATGAAGAGTTTAAAATAATAATAATAATAATAATAATAATAATAATAATAAAAGCCAGCTCTAGAGTTTGGCTAGCTAGGTAAAATAGAAAGAATTGCACAAACATGTACCCAGGACTTGTGTGAACACTTGTTTCTCACTGATTTTTTATAAGGAAGTCGGTCACAGACTATACCCATTTATTTTAAATAGTGTAGAACAGAGCTTCTGAGCATCAATCGGTACTGCTAAAATTTGATCAAAAACAGTGCTCATTGTTCACTGGACCATTCTTCCAGTTAAGGCACCAAAAATGCATCCAGGTTTTGTAACCTGTCTCACAGGGACAGAATATTGTCCCTGGGTCAAAATCACTGGTACAGGTAAGAAGATGTTTTGGTAATATATTTGTCAGTAATTAGGCAAAGACAAAACAGATTTTTATTTAAGCAAATAGTGTGTGGTTTGTTTTGTTTGTGGAAAAGTAGAGGAAGACAAAGTAATCAGAAGGAAATAATAACTTACTGGAAAATACCACTTTCTACATAGTACTCAGAATCCCTTCCAGATTCTAAAAAGTCCATATATACCCATGTGTAGTCATCTATTTGAATGTGTGCATACTTTTTGCAAGTCTTAAAATGTACAACTGAATTTTTCAGTTTTGCATTACCCAACTTTCATTATATTGAAAATTGATATTCTAGATTTTAGTTAACAACTTAATACAAAAAGATTTTTACTAACAGTTTACAGTTTTTCCCAAGACTGTAAGGAAAAAAATTTTTTTTGTATGTGTGAGGTTTATTCTGAGCAAAGTCTAGGGCAGGTCTTCCTGGCATCCAACCTACCTCCTTTATAGGATGTAAAGAAGAGAAATTTCCTCAGATTTGTTAGAGATTCTGCTAATTGCATACCTCTGAGATGATAATTTAGTTATCCTAAAGCCTGCTAAGATTTAGGATCTGGTAGAACCTGTCGATGAAACCTAGGTTTTTGTCCCATGATAGAAAGTTATTTAGTGGTTGTACTTTATTCTATTTTTTTAAGAGTTGTATATGTACTACCCACTGCTTATATCCAATACTTCTTCACATCTAAATGAAGTATCTTTAAGAAAGTCCATTATTTGTGAATCTTCTTTTAAAAAGTCTGTGTTAACGACATGTCTTACTAATAAATACTGTTTGGAAATGAAATACATCCTGTGCCACCTTTATAATTCTTTTTTTTTTTTTTTTAATTGGTTTTTCGAGACAGAGTTTCTCTGTAGGTTTGGAGCCTGTCCTGGACTAGCTCTGTAGCCCAGGCTGGCCTCGAACTCACAGAGATCCACCTGCCTCTGCCTCCCGAGTGCTGGGATTACAGGCATGCGCCACCACCGCCCAGCCTACCTTTATAATTCTTGAGTCACTAGTATCTGCATGTCAATGATTCTCCAACTTTTGGCCTCGGGGGCCCTTTATACTTGGTCTTGAGGACTCCCAAGAGCTTTTGATTATGTGAGTTAGGCTATAGATTTTCCTTCCCCGTATGCTAACTGAAAGTGGAAACATTTAAAAGTATGAATCAACTTGATCGTAGTAATTATTTCTCAGGGTCTGTATGAATCAAATGGTTACATTAGGGCAAAGGAGATGGCTCAGTTAGTAATAAAGTACTTGCTGCCCGGACATAAGGACTTACGTATGGATCCTCTGCATCCATGTAAGAGGAAGGCACACTCTTAGAAGACAAGACAGACTGCTTCCTGGAGCTTGTGGGTCAGCCAGCCAAGCAGAATCAGTGAGCTCCAAGTTCAGTGAAAGACACTGTCGAAGAAAGTTAGGGGGTGAATGATTGAGGAGGACAGCTGGCCTGCACATACCATGCACATAAGCAAATATGCATGCACACATAAAAATATTTCATTGCCTTAAATTTAGCCTTGTGGTTTTGTTTTGTTTTTTTATTCTTAGTAAAGCGGAAATATTAATGAAACTTAGAATATAAGCCTACTGCAAAGTGGTAACCTTCTTAGGGGAAGTCATTATCACCCACCGTCTCTACGTAAATAATTTTGAATGCAGTAATGAAAGGAACAGTGGAACTTTGTAAACATAGTCTTGCCGTGTAGCTCAGACTGGTCTCAAGCTTCTCTTCTTCCCTCTTCCCCCTCCCAGTGCTGGGATCACAGACACAGGCGGCCACACTCACCGGCCTTTTCCTGTTTTAGCGTGTCTTTTATTCCTAGCTTAAAGAGAGCCGAGATCCCATGTCTGTGTCTGTATTCAGTGTGTCACAGCCCAGGGAATATGATCCTTGATCAAATAATTTTTAGAGGATTCTTAAATGAAGACTTTCTAAATGAAATAGTTGCCTTGAGGTAGATGTAGGCGGAGTGTAGGCCTCACACCTCTTGTTTGAATGTATTTCCAGGGGAACACTTTTGGTAAAGTGTGTTTATAGTAAGAATGAGAGCGTTACACTTTTTACACCTTTGATCTTGGATTTCCTTTCTTTGCCCCTATAGCTTCTAAAAAGTTTGCTGTGGTCACCAGCCGCAAACTGTCTTAGTTTCTAGGGATACTGTACTACTCTATTCAAAGATCATGTGGTCTTGGGTAATGTGGAGTGGAGCTGTATATGAGATGAAGTGTGCCATTGTTTCATGTTTTCTTTGCTATCCTCAGTAATTTAGTGATAAATATGTGTTTCACTTAAAACTGATAATTACATAATTGCTTCACAATTCCTTCTTCTTAACTTTTATTATATTGTCTTTAATCTTATGGTTACCCTTTTAGGAAAAATTTTAACCCATACCTCTGAGTGGTAAATTTAATTATATGTATTTGCAACTGTATCTTTATAATATATAGTTTCAAAAGTAGAAATTGGAAGAAGAAATGAATAAAACTTAAATTTTTATTGTGTTTCTTGTACAATAGTAGCTGTAAGACTTCATGAACTTAATTTTGGCCTGTATTTATTTCCATAATTTTACTAGGGGTTCTATAGTGGAAAAACACACTTACCAAGTCCATATTGGTTCTTGGTCCTTTCTTTCAACTACACAGAAGCTTTGTTGAAATAATACTATCTCCTAGTCTTTTATGCTTTTAATAAATGAAATGAAAACTCACGCAGGTGCTTCATTTGGATGATTTTTCTAGCTCATTTCCAGGTTGCTGAAAGTATTCAACATGGTATTTTGACCTTTGCCTCAGGGTTTCCATTGCTGTGAAGAGACACCATGACCACGGCAACTCTTCGAAAGGGAAACCTTTAATTGGGGTGGCTTGCTTACGGTTCATAGCTTCACTCCGTCATCATCATGGTGGGACATGATGGCGTGCAGGCAGACATGGTGCTGGAGAAAGAGCTAAGAGTCCTACATCTTGACCCAAAGGCAACAGGAAGTGAACTGAGACAGTGGGCGTGGCTTGAGCATATATGAGACCTCAAAGCCCACTTTCATGGTGACATACTTCCTTCAATAATGCCATACCTGCCCCAACAAAGCCACACCTCCTAATAGTGGCACTCCTTATGAGTTTATGGGGGCCATTACATTCTAACTATCAGAACCTTTATGTGTTCTTGAATCCAGACTTGATAGAATTCAGAGAGTTCGTCTCTTACCTTTGATGTGTGGGATATCTTTACATGCATAAATCATAAAGTCATTCAGTTGGTTACTGTACCTAATGACGTGATCATTTCTTCAGCCTAGAAATAATGAAAATACAAGTCCTGATAACTGAATTGGGGCAGGGTCAGCACAGCACTGAGTGGACCATTGTCTTCTACTTCGTCTTACAAAAGTGCTTTGTGCCCACTGATCCTGAGTTCTGCTAGCTTTCAAAATAGCTTTTGTGGCACTTAGCTTCATCTCAGGTGGATCTTCTGTTTGTCCTCCCTTCCTTGACCATTTCACATGTTCCTCTCCAAGACTGATCATTGCCCAGTAACCTCACACTCCAGATTCTTTCTCTGGTCCCTGCACACTTCTGGAATATGCTTTTCATTTCTGCAATTGCTCATTCACTCATTGTGTTTTCAGTATTCATTCTTCTCAGCTTGTCCAGCCAGTAGCTTCAGTTCCGCTCAGAGAGTATAATTGTGTGTAATATTCGAAAGAATGTATCCTTTGCAGTGGATTTGTACATACCCAAAGCAAAGTTGTAAGAAAGGGTATTGCCGGTGGCAGCGCTGTATGTAGCACACACGTCTGTAATCTCAGTGCCAGGGAGACTGAGCAGGAAGATGGAGAGCTTGAAGCCTACATGGGCTGTATAGCCGAAACAGTCGGAAGAAAAGCGAAATTCAGACTCCCTGCATCTGTAGCTTATCATGGTCCGCTGAGTCAGTTTTAGACTTGAGTAGAAGCCCCGAAAGAACAAGGACCAGGTCCATTATCTTTCTCTGGTTTTAGGGGCTTGAGGAGTCAAATCCCATCCTTTTCTGACTGCTTTTCTGCTTTTCAGCGATTATTACTGACCTCGGTCTCTCACTGGAATTCTCTTCCCTTCCATCTGTATGCTGGTGGTCGCCGGTGACCATCTGACGTGTTGTGGGCTTCTTAGCGCGGCTTTCTTGGCCCATCCAACCTCTCTTTATTTTGTAACATACAACCATGTTTTATTTTTTTTAATGAACTTATGGATACTTGATGTTTTACCTGAAACTCTGTATTTCATTCCTACCTCCCTACCTTGGCATCTGCCACCCACAGTAGGTTCCTGTGGTGGAACAAACAACTAGCAGTTGGCTTAACTCTGCATACTGCAGAAGCCAAACTGACCACACTGTAGTAAAACTGAGAATGAGGCCGGGCGGTGGTGGCGCCTGCCTTTAATCCCAGCACTCGGGAGGCAGAGCCAGGTGGATCTCTGTGAGTTCGATGCCACCCAGGGCTACAGAGTGAGTTCCAGGAAAGCTAAACAGGCAAACCCTGTCTCGAAAAACCAAAAACAACAAAAAACAACTGAGAATGATTTGTGGAATATATATCATCTTTAACTTGTTACTTATATCTTGTCTGCCATCTGTAATAATAGCAGGTGGTCTCTTCTGCTGAACAGCCACATTTAAAATGCAAAGGAACGTCTCTTAAGGGAAACTGCACAGGGTTACTCTAATGAACACAAATGATAACCAACTGAAACAGCTTTACTGCTGGTACAGAGGAAGTTTCAGTGATCCTGGGTAGACGATCATGCCAGCCGGCCATAGCATCCCTGTCAGCCAACGTGTAATCCAGAGCATGGCCCCAATTCTCAATTCTTTGAGGGCTCAGAAAAGTCAGGAAGCTGCAGAGGAAAACATCGCAGCTTGCTGAGGTTGGTCCATGAGGCTTCAATGAAGGGCCCCCTCTCCATTAATCACAGCCTGAGGTTCAAGTGCTGATGCAGAAGCGGAAACACATCATCCAGAAGATGTAACTGACAGCATTGATGAGAGTAATACATGAAACACTTTTCAGTGTGAATGAAACAGCCTGGTGTTGAAAGAAAATGCCATTGAAGACTGGCAACCAGAGAAGATTTCAGGGCCCGGCCTCCAAGGGCAGGCTCATTCTTGTTAAAGGTTAATGCAGTTAGTCCCCAGAAATCTTTCCACTCTGCCTCTGCTCTGTAAATGGGATAGCAAAGCCTGGCTCACCGTGTGTCTGTTCTAACATGGTTTACAGTCTTTTAAGCCCACTACTGAGGTTTCCTGTGCTAACCGTTTTATATACCCATGAAAGTGAGCCGTGCATATCACAGCAATACTTCACCACAACACGAAAAACGAGCTGCGCACAGGTCATGCAGATGATCATTGACAGTTTGTAGCAATAAAGTGATTTATAAATAGGGAACATACATCTTTAGATTATACATACTTGAAACACTGTGACTATATATTTGAAGTACCTCTAGATTATATATTCATATAATAAAAATTCTGTTACTCCGTAACAATGCACCTGTTCAGCCAAGAGCTCCAATGATGGGTGTGTGGTGAAATGAATGTCTTGGCATCTGCTTGCACATCATCTACTCTACAGCCTATGGACTCACAAGTAATGATTGTCCTTTGGGTATCTTTATTTAAGAAATACATTTCCTAAGGCTATGGATATTGTAGGTAATTTGACAAAGGAAATGTGAATTGAGAACCTAAGGAAAGCATTCGCCAGCCAAGATGGGAAGAACATCCTGGTTCCTGAAGGAAAAGCATCGGCATTAACTGAGATTTGAAGACATTGATTCCACCTTCATGGATGACTCCGAGGGGTCCTTGACCACAGTAGAGGAAGTCACAGGGTGGACTGCAGCTAACTTCTGGTACCAGCCTGCAGATGTGACTGAGTTATTGCTCCTACGTGAGCAAAGAAAATGGCATCTTTCTTTGTAATTAAATATAATTTATTTTTATTTTATTTGCATTGGTGTTTTGCTGCATGCATATAGAATGTATGAGGGTGTCAGATCTTGGAGTGACAGACAGTTGTGAGCTGCCATGTGAGTGCTGGGACTTGAACCCAGGTCCTCTGGAAAAGCAGTCAGTGCTCTTAACCAGAAAATGGCTTCAACAGACTTAACCAATCAGTGCTCTCCAGCCCCAGAAAATGGCATCTTGAGGTGGAATTGGCTTGTGGATTTAGAATATTGTGTGTATCTAGTGATAAAATATGAGAAAATTGATTTCAGCTTCGAAAGTGACTCTTATACTGTTGATAAAATGGTACCAAACTGCCTTAAATGCTCCAGGAAACTCTTGCAAAAAACTCGTCTTACATGGCAAGCCTGATCTTTGGTTTGTTTTTGTTTGTTTGTTTGTTTGTTTTTAACTTACCATTTTTTATTTTTTATTTTATTCGGGAGGATGATAAATAATTAACATCCTTTCTTTTCCCTCCCTCTAGACCCTTCCACTTCCATACAGCCCTCCTTGTTCTCTTTCAAACTCATGGCCTCTTTTTTCATTAATTGTTACATGCATATGTGTATATACGTATACATTCCTAGATACAACCTTTAATTCCAGCACCAGGAAGGCAGAGACGGAGACAAGGGATCTCTGTGATTCGGGCTCAGTCAGTTCCAGGTCAGCCAGAGCTACACACAGAGACCTTTTAAAATAAAATAAAATAAAATAATAAAAAGGTATTAGTCATCCTGTCTTCTTCATGGAATTTGCTGCTTTATATCCTTTCTTTCAGCAACCACTAACTACCCTAATCAGTCAGCAGTCACCATCAATATCAGAGCAGCACTCACCACCACCAAAAACTTAGGAGTTGCTGCAGACTCAGATCATCATTGGCAGGTTCAGCAACAAAATTGTGTATACTTATGGTGTGTACATTTTTTAGACTTCGTGCTTTTGCAGCCTGTCTAGACTATAGTATGGACATAGCTGAAAAGCATGAGAAAGCTGGAAATTTGTGTAAGTTGAAATACTGACGTCATTGGGTCTGCCTGGAATGAAACACTATATCACAGAGGTATGCCTGTAACTTCCCTGCAGGCTGGTGCTTGGCCCTCCCCACAGTTTTACTTCTCCACTCTTTACTGGCACCCTCTCGAAGGCTGGGAACTGGGAAATTGACAGAGCGAGACTCTTAACCTTGGTAGAAGGATTAGGTTCAGTGGCGCTCAAAGCTCTGCATAAAATTGATAAAGTAAAAAACTGGAAATATTCACTCCGTCTTTATAATCGTCATTTTATTTCTTTTCAAATAGTTTGTGGAGAAGTTTCTGTCGGGGAAGAAGAAGGCGAAGGTGAAACCGGATGGATTGAAGGAGCCGCAATCCTCTTGTCAGTCGTGTGTGTGGTGTTGGTGACAGCTTTCAATGACTGGAGTAAGGAGAAGCAGTTCCGAGGTTTGCAAAGTCGGATAGAACAGGAACAAAAGTTCACGGTCATCAGGGGCGGTCAGGTCATCCAGATACCTGTAGCTGACATTACAGTTGGAGACATCGCCCAAGTGAAGTACGGTAAGCCAAGCAGGGCACTGCGCCCACCTGTAGGGTTCAAGGCTGTCCTGAACTTGGGCACAGTTGAGCATATCACTGCCCTTCTGTTTCAGGCGATCTCCTCCCGGCTGATGGCATACTGATTCAAGGCAATGACCTGAAAATTGATGAAAGTTCGTTGACTGGTGAATCTGATCATGTTAAGAAGTCTCTAGATAAGGATCCCTTGCTTCTTTCGGGTAGGAACTTATAAACTTTGAATATTTTACTAAAAGCCCAGAAAGCACTAATCTTAGAATCCACGAAGATTTTTATGAAGTGACAGCTGTATTGCAGGCCTTGGAATACAGCGCTGTATTTCTTAATTGGGATAGAACCCAAAAGGTGAAGAAATATGGAAGATGGTGCTAGTGATAAAACTCAAATGTAAGCCTAATGGTATCTGTTAAACTCCTTCTGTATCACATTTATTCTTGTGGCTTATTACAGTCCAATACTAAAGAATGACTGCAGATTTAAAACAAAAAAAAATGTGCTTCAAAGAACTAGTTAGTTTTGTTTTACATAAAAGCTAGTTTATATATCACCTACCTCACTGAACTGTTTGTCTGAAGTGGAAATGGTTTATGTCAGGTAACATGAGTAACTGACTGCAATCATGCTGGAGTGGCATTCCCAGGTACCAGTCAGGAGTGAGTTTGAGTTTCCATGTCAGAGGGACAGAGCTGGAGGACCTGCACAGGCGAGGGAACTGTTGGAAAGGAAGAGGTAGATGTCTGCTTAGGACACGCGTGGTCATATATTGTAGCTGGAGTTCTCTCCAGTCCCTCCCGGCAGCCACTCAGACTCAAATAAACACACAGATGCTTATATTATTTAAACTGTTTGGCCTAATGGCTCAGGCTTCTTGCTATCTAGTTCCTATATCTTAAATTAACCCCAGTTCTATAAATCTACACCTTGCCACGTGGCTCGTGGCTTACCGGTGCTTTACATCCTGCTCCCCATGGTGGTGGCTGGCAGTATCTCCCTGATTCAGCCTTCCTGTTCCCAGAATTCTTTCTCCTCTGTCTTTATCCCGCCTATACTTCCTGCCTGGTTACTGGCCAATCGGCACTTTATTTATTAACCAATCAGAGAAACACATTCACAGCATAGAGAACATCCCACAGCACTATATAGGAGTAATAACATAAACTAAGGTTATTTGGGATTGAAATGGAAGGGACAGTGAAAAAAGTACAAGGTGCCTTCTCAGATACTAAACGAGAAGAAACCAGAATGCCAGATTGTCTGTAAAAGTTTGCTCACTTTTAAAATTTAAATTTCTGAGATTCCCTACTTTTAAAGTATTCTTTAAAACATTTATGAAATTATTTGTCAGAACTGTATTGTTAGATTAAATTTTAATTGAGGTACTTGGGCCATCTAGTATCATCAATTGTTCATGGAATGCTAGTGTCTGTAAATTGAAGATTCCTGCCAATTTGATATTTAATGACTATTAAATAATTTAGCAGCAGTATTTTTTTCAGGCCTTGGTTAGCTTTCTATTTTAATAAATTGAACACGGCTTTTTTGAACCGAAGTCAAACTTTTATAATACCTACAGAAGTTAAGTTATACTCACAACTTCAAACCAGAACCTAAAATTAACCATTATCTTTATAAAGTCTTTAATGACGATGAAAAGGCTTTCTGCAAAATAAATAAATAGTAATCAAGAGTAACTATGCATTCACTTATGAAAAGAGTGGGTGTCGGTCATAACATAGGAATGCCATGTCAAAACATGGAGATTTGTATGCTGTTTGTCAGAATCCTAGGCCATTAGAGTGCTGATCCTTTGAGTGTTTATGTTGATGTACTTAAAATACATGCTGAGGATGCATTTCATCGATGTAGAAGGATAATAATGTCTGTAAATAATGTGTACTCACTTTATTACTGCTGTGCCATGTTTCTAAGAAACTAAAATCAGTGTTAACCAGGTAAGACCCATAGTCTTTCCAAGGGGACAGGAGGTATTCCCAGTTCTAATCTTATCATCGTAGACTCACTGGCTAGTACATTGGTGAACAGAGATGGCCTTGTGGTGCCTTTTAGTTAGTATGTATGCTTCATGGACTTTTACATGTATGTCGTGCATGTTCATTTACCTAGTGCTTAGCTGTTTCAGCCTGGTCCCTTTAACTAAGCTTTGGTCCTCTGACAAAGATGACTGGTAAACTTTACATACACTCCCTTTCCTAACATGCCAAGATACCAAAAGAACTCTATAAATTTTCCATGTTCAAGAAAAGACTGAAATAACTTTGTACAGTCCCTTATCACAGTACGGGTGGGAAAGTTTCTCTGCATTTATTTCCCTGTTCCAAAAATGTACTAAAAACCATGACATGCATTTATTTTTAAATTTACTCTCATGGTGCCATCTCTCACTGCTGTTCTTGGCTTCTTAAATTTAGATTTTTAAAAGCAGTGTTGGGTTAGTGGTGGGATAGGACCTGAACAGAAACTGTTTACTTTTCCTGAGCGCATTCACTGTTAACATTTGAGCAGACTTGGACTAAGGAAAAACAGAGCAGAAAAACTGAAATCTGAAGAAAGCCAGAATTGTTCAAAGAAATTGTCTTTTATACGTATTTAGTAAATATTATCCTTCTAAATGTCATGTGTTTGCCTTTTATTTTCACTGACAGCGAATGCAGTAATCAGTAAAACACTAAGATTTCGGGGTTTGTTCGTTCTCTATGCAAGAAAAGAATCAGAGACCTCAAAAGTTCACTTTGGATAAGTTACCCAATAGTTTGTAGCCAAATGTGGATCCCAGTGACTGGAGTAGGCACATGAGCTTTACAGTCTTAGTGAGCAAATAACCCTTGAGCACTGTGTGTGTACGTGTTCTGAAACTGGAGAACAGAAAGGAAATTGGTGGCTGTAAGTCTCCATTATCTTCTGACAGAGCTACATTGACTCTTTGCCTTGTTGGTGATAACTGTGTAACTTTAGGCAAATTTCTAGAAAACAATAATAATGATGCTTGTCAACTTGCAAGGTTGTTACGAAGGACATGGTCTGAATTCAGTGTTCCCGTCTGTGTTCCTAGCTGTCTGCACTGGAATTTCATGGTAGCGTTGCAGAAGATTGAGAAGGCTGGTTGGTCTCAAACAAAGATGCTGGGCCCAATCCAGTGGGCAGTGTATAGAGGCAGAATTTATTGGACCCTAAGAGGGATGTTAAGTCACACTGTAGAAATAGTAAACACCATGATAAACTAGAGAGTCAGAAAAACTAGTTAGGGAGCTTGGCAGTAACCTTGGCAAGCTGAGCCAGAAGTCTGTATGAGAGGTTTGGGGGTTGAGTATGGGGTCATGTTTGTGCTGTGGAATTATTGGTCATAAGTATATTTAGGTTTGAATGATATATTTTTTAAATGCTACTCCTCATGCCCTTATATGCTTATGTTATAGCTAACACTGACTTCATTGATTACTCTCACATTCCAAGCAAGGTGCTGATTTTTCACTTATAGGCTTTTTTGGAGAAATATAAATTGTATTACATTTTATGAAATATGGGTACTATAATCTGTATTTTACACAATGAATTGATACATTGTCATTTTTGCGGTTGCCTCTTGGTGATAAAAGTTTGAACTCCTATGTGACTGACTTCAGATTGCTCAATCTTTAAGCATAAGAGTGAAGATTCAGTATGTTAGTCTGCTTTATTAAAAACAGTGTTACTGAGATTTGAAATTGGGTAGTTGGAGGGAAACCTGTTATAATTTTTACAAAGTTCTCTGTTGTTATAGGTACTCATGTCATGGAAGGTTCTGGGAGAATGGTAGTTACAGCTGTAGGTGTGAATTCTCAAACTGGAATTATCTTTACCTTGCTGGGAGCTGGCGGCGAAGAAGAGGAAAAGAAAGACGAGAAGAAAAAAGAAAAGAAAAGTAGGTCTAGCAGACTGCTGTTGTAAGAATTGGGGTTTGGAGATACCGGCAACTGGGAATCTTAAAAACTGGTACAGAGATAGATTTCTCTCATGAGACTGTGCTTTGAAAATGGCTGTAAAATGTTAATTACCTGATACACTTGCAAGGAACAGAATTAAAGGAGAGGGCATTTCTTGCCAGGGTCCATCAGCCCCGTCTACCACAGGAAGAGACGGGTCAGCATATACATAGTGCTTCAGGTTGGGCTGTCTCCTGTCTGGTCGTTGGGTCGCTAAATGAATTCGGCTCTCCCTTCCTGATTGGCTTTTTCTTCTCCCTCGCTGCCCGTTTTTCTCTTCAGCCACTTGCCTCTTGCCCTTGCTTGGTTTTTAATCTTCATATGTTCGTCTTTCTTGTGTCCCATTCTGTACGTACATGGTGGAATGTTTGGACGTGCTCACTGGGGCTGCCCCTGGACACTTTATGCTTGTCTCGTCAGACTGACCCCATTGTTCGATGTCAAGATCTCTCATTTTGACTCTGCCACCTACCCCCACCCCAGGAGCTCCATCAGCAGACTTTGATAGCATATCACTTATTCACAGAGATCTTAGTGTGCACCGGAGCACACAGGGGACATCTCAGAATGTAGGTTCAGGGCGTGCCGCTTTAGATGCCCACTGCGCCGTCCATCTCACTCCAAAGGACCTTTCAGGACTCTTTCCCCGTTGCCTTGGCAGCGGTTAACCATCTGTAACCATTTGGATTTATTTCTCCTGTAGGATGTAAGCCTGTATTTCGCTTTTTGTTTGTTTGTTTTTTGTTTTTGGGTTTGTTTTTTTTTTTTTTCAGAGCTGAGGATCGAACCCAGGGCCTTGGGCTTGCTAGGCAAGCGCTCTACCACTGAGCTAAATCCCCAACCCCATCATCTGAGTCTTTTAAGATCTTCTAAAATAAATGTCTGGCTAAAATTTTGGCTTGCTATACTGTGTCAATTGTTTTTAATCTGTTGCTTTTTTGGGAGTTCGTTGTTATGGTTTATGATGCTGGGCATGGAACCCAGAGTCAGCCCCACAGTTGAGGAGGTGCATGATTGCTTGGGCTGTTTTTAAAGCAGGGTCTCACATTCTGCCTCAGGCTAGTCTTGAATTCAGTGGATAGCCCAGGGTGGCTTGAACTTGAGGTAGTCATCCTCCTTGACAGTACTGGTAGTAGAGGTGTGAACCCTGACCCCTGGCTCGCGTCAGAGCTTCTGATAGTTTCATGGGTTGTTGGTTCTTTTTGCATTCATCTTTTCATATGAAGTTCTTATTTCAAGCAAAATATATGTGAATATTTCTTTAGGTTGAGATTGTAGCTCCGTGCTAGAGACCATAATGGCACACTCGGTCTCTGTTTATTTCCTAACACCAGGGGTGGGGGCAGGTAGAAAGTGGTGGCCGAAGTTGAGGGTGGCTAGCCCCATGTTCTAGATCTCTCCACTTCAGGACCCCAGGCGGCCCTTGACAAGCCACAAGGTAGCAGCGCTTACTGAATGCTTTGCATACTCCCATCCTCATCTACCTTCATTCTTCCTGTTAGGAAAATGAACCACATGGCGGTCGTGGAACCTGATCGGATAGCACGTGTCCGATCAAACTCTCCACTCTTCTCTGTCCCCAGACATCATTGAATCCTAAGGGGGGGCGGGGGGGGGGTGAGAGTGTGCTGATGACTGCTGTTACTGACCTCCAGTGACTTTTCTATTAAGCCCTGTCCGCCAAGGTCTTCCCCAGCTGTTTGGAATAGCCCCAGGAATTAACATCAGAATCATTGTCTGGTTTTACTTTTCACTTTTCGCCTCCTTCCCCTTACCTCTTCTCCTAGTCTCTTGACTACTTTGTCCTAATCAAACACAGCCCGGGCTAATCTGTCTCCGCGCCCTGTCCGTTGGCTTGCCAGCCTACTGTCCGGTTTTCTGGTCTCCAAACCCGAGCTTGTTGAAAATAACTAGGTGGTGTTCTCTTACCATCACCCCATCATCTATCCCAAGCTCCTGTTCTTCCCTGACATACTCGTTCCAGGTTTCCCAGCTTGAAGATGCTCTTCTTGATAGTGCAGTTGGAAAGAGACAGGCTGGTTTGCTTGTTCCAAACAGTAGACCTGTCCCGTCCTTGGTTATTGCTTCACGTGTACCGTCTCTCTGTGGTCCGTGAATCTAAGCTAATTTAGGGGTTACTGTGACTGTCACTCATCCTGGCTTGTTAATGCTCTGGCTTTCCTCACTTGCTTCCCCGCTCTCACATCCTCTCCTGTATGCCTGTTTTCTTTTTATAGCATCTCCCCCCACCCCCCCTCTATCCTCTCCTCTCCTGCTTTCTCAGGGTCAGGTCTGTATTTAGCTTGTCAATCTCTTGTACCATATTCGGGCTTATTATAACTTATAAAAGAATAAAGCCTTATGTAGAAGTACTGTATGCATGCCCTAAATTATTTTGGAGTGTTCTCCCATGGTAAGCTGTAGGGAAGTGATTGACGCGAGTTCAGCAAGCTGGTGCTTTGTGTGTGTATACCTGTACACCATTGTGTAACAATTCTCTTATAGAAATGTGAACTGCCTCTGCATAATTTAGCATGGCCGTATTCATTTCTTTTGGAAAGCTTTCATTCCCGTTTTGTTCCTACAGATAAGAAACAAGATGGAGCTATTGAGAATCGCAACAAAGGTAAATTGAGGAAGATTAAAAAGTACAGTTAGCTTGTTTTTGTTCTCTCCAAAAATAGATCTGCTGTGTACTATGTTTAGCCAAAGTTAGGGTACATGTGGCGGGGAACATCAACAGTGTTGACTTGGATTCCCCTCTCTTGCCATTGCTGTAGTCATGCTGTCTACAGTGTGAAGAGGCTCTTAATTATGATCCGTGCTGCTGTGCTGAGGTAGCTTGCCACAGGAGTGTTTCAATGCTCTGTGACATACCCGAAATGTTAGCACCTAGTTGGTAGACAGTGCCTAAGAATCCATAGGGTCCAAATTACATTTAAAAGTCTATAAACGTATGCATAGTCTATATGTGGAATCCTATGTGATGCTCTACATATGATCCTAAATTACATGAGAAGAGGGATCTGGTTAGTCTTTGGATAGAACTTAATCCCTAACATCACTTGAAAAGAGATTTAGTGTTCTTAGATCTTATTTGAAGGACTGTGTA
Source organism: Onychomys torridus (assembly GCF_903995425.1). NCBI lineage: Eukaryota > Metazoa > Chordata > Mammalia > Rodentia > Cricetidae > Onychomys > Onychomys torridus. Next base: position 19,130,112 of record NC_050462.1, read on the forward strand.
CGCCTCATTCCTATCACTGAACGTGACATTCTTAAATCTGGAACAGTACCACAGTCTTAGGTCACTGTTGTCTTATCCCCTCTGGGTAACTACCCCCAGTGTACACACACACACACACACACACACACACACACACACACACACACACACACACACACACACACATACACACACACACACACACACACACACACACACACACACACACACGAGTGCTGAATGTTTATACTTCAGCCTTTTTCCTATAACAAACTGATTTTGGTTTTGTTTTTTCTTTAAAAAAAAAAAAAAAAAAAAGTTTTCAAAGTGTGAAGCATACCTTTACAATGCAGTGAGTTCGTGTTTTCTCTGAACTTAGCAAAAGCCCAGGACGGTGCAGCCATGGAGATGCAGCCTCTAAAGAGCGAAGAAGGGGCGGACGGTGACGAAAAGGACAAGAAGAAAGCCAATCTGCCCAAAAAAGAGAAGTCCGTTCTACAAGGGAAACTGACGAAACTGGCCGTGCAGATTGGCAAAGCAGGTGTGACTCGGAAGAAAGGGGGGTGCTGCTTTTCAAGTTCATCTGTACTTTACAGGTGTCTTTTGACACAGCGAGGGCTGGACATGGTTACTTGGCAAGTGTAAAGGATGTTAGAAGAATGTTTCCCTACTTCGTATGGGGCCTTTCGAATGACCGTAGACACTCAGAACATGATTGCAGCGCGCGGGCCCTTGCTCCTCCTGTCAGTGAGATAACCAGTGGTCAAGTGAAAATCAGTGCCCGCATTTGCTTAATTTACAAGCTTAATTTACAAGCCTCTCTCAATTTTTAGGGTCAGTCATGAAACAGGACTGTCAGGGAAGTTACTCAGTACAAATTATTGATGGTGACAGTTTCTTAGCACACATTTTGCTCAGCCTTTTATTGGCTGTCTGTGAAAAAATACATCTTTGTAAACATAATTTTGTTCCCCTGAAAACACGGGTAATTGTGAAGCTGAGATACGAAAATGCTGCATTCGCTACAAAGTGCCTGTGGAACCTAGGACTGCTCCTCGGGGGCAAGAAAGGAGAGCCTGTGGGTAAGGTAGCATTCCCGCAGCGTTCCCACCTTTTGACAGATGGCTGTATGTAAACGGCACGCATTATGACAGTCACGCAGCCAGGCTCATTGGACGTCCAGTGGGATCCTAGGTGAGGCAGCCTGTGTTCTGTACTAAATAAGGTTATTACTAATAGCAAATACATATATATATTAATCACTCAAACATAGTGTTGACTCATACTGCTGGGAAGGGTACACCTGAGGTAGTAATTGCATTTCGTGACTATTAGGTAGGGTATTAGGCCCAGATATTTAGACTTGCTTTATCTTTTCATATTCATTTCTAAGAGGCTAAATAACACATATCATAGAAGGGTAGATGTTTTGTAATATGTAGTTAAAGTTTATTTTTCTGAGTTAATGTGTCAGTGAAGATAGACAAAAAAATTTAGGAAATGATCTAGGTTATATATATATATGCTGAGGATCGAGCCCAGGGCCTTGCGCTTGCTAGGCAAGCGCTCTACCACTGAGCTAAATCCCCAACCCCTTATGTGTATATTTTTAAACATATGGTTAATTTCATTTTGAGACTCTTAAGTTGACCAGTCTTCCCAGCATCTTTGTGATGAACACGGCAAGCGCCAGCCTGCACTGACTTACTGGTTGCTTGTATTCGCCTCTCAACTTTGTCTGGGCCTTCGAAGACAAAACACAGTTATTAAAGAACCACAAAAGTTCCTCTCAGTTCTCTGGAGTCAGGGTTATACCTGGAAGCAAAACTTAACTCTGACAGGGGTCGGATGTGATGAATGGGGTACAAACTGGAAATAACAGCTTCTCAGAAAGATTAAAACAGACATAACCTAGCACGTTAGACTAGCCGTACCGTGGCTCACAGAGTTGGCAGCGGGTTGTGTCTGTGCTATTAAAACCGTTGCCCTTTCTCTGTCTTTCAAGGTCTACTGATGTCTGCCATCACAGTTATCATCTTAGTGTTATATTTTGTGATTGATACCTTCTGGGTCCAGAAGAGACCATGGCTGGCTGAGTGCACACCGATCTACATACAGTACTTTGTGAAGTTCTTCATTATTGGCGTCACGGTTCTGGTGGTTGCAGTACCCGAAGGTCTTCCGCTGGCGGTCACCATCTCATTGGCCTACTCAGTCAAGGTTCGTGGGAAGAGTTAGGAGACACGTTTAAAGCCTTGGCTGGACACTGCACACACTGGAAAGTGGAGGGTTTCCATTCCCTTAGAAATGTAGGCAGTGGTTCCACTATTTCTGTGCACACAGACCTGCTCACTTCATGGAGAGCCGCAGCCTTGCGAGATCTTATCACCCCCCTCTCCCATCCGTGAAATTGAGGCCAGGGTATGTTTAGAATAGGGCACAGGAGCGAGGACATTTTACTAGGGCCCAGTGCCTGAGGCTGCCTGTTTCTGCTTTTCTATTCCTACAGCGGAGTCTTCCCCACTTGTGGGCAGGGTTATGTTTCCAGAAACAATTCAGATAGATGCATGTGTGCAACCCGCTGCCTCCCTTCCTGTGGCCGCAAAGTCCCACCCATGCTGGCCCTTGCTTACCTACCTGTCGGTGCTCATCTGCCTCACTCACTCTCTGCTCCAGCCTACCCTGCTGCTTTCTAAACAGTCCATCTAGGGCTTTCCTAATAGCTGTGCAGGTTACCCTTGACAGAAGAATGCTGCTCTTGTAACTCGTGAAGTTAATTGGTTAGTAACATTTCTGATGGAGAGGAATCTAAGCGATCAGCTTCTGGGCTTATATTTTTTTCTTCAGTCTTCCAAATGGTTTACAAATGGCCAAGCAGGAAAATGTCTCTTGCTTGCTGTTCAAGTTTTCTTTAAATTACCGGGTCTGCACATTTGTGTGTCTCACAGTGTGTGTGTGTGGAAGTCAGAGGACGGTGGGCAAGAGTGGATTCTTTCCTTCGTGTCTGTGGGCCCTAGAGATCCAACTCAGGTGATTAGACTCGGACAGGTAGCTTTCACCCCCTGAACCACCCGCCGGTCCCTCCACTCTGTTTTCTCTTCAGGCATTTAACACAGCTTTTATAATTTAAAAGTTACAGGAAGGTGTTTGCAGAACACAGTTTCACCATCTATTTGTACTTTGTGTGTGCTCTAAAGTCATTAGAATAAATACTGATTTTAGACAAACCACCCATTTTGCAAAACTTGTCGTTAGTTCCTTTTGCATAGTCATTAATGATGTTACTTTTCCAGTTGATCGGGAAGATATAGATAAGTTGGTTGTGTTCCTTGAATAGAAGAGTGAGATCATTTTGCCCAAGGTCCTTTAAGCCTGTGTTGAATGTCTACTTGGGGCCTAGTAATCACCCTCTGTCCCTTCACTGTGTGTGGTCTTTATATTCCCTGTCGATGCTTCCTAAAATGGAACTGTTTCCTTCACTGCACAGTTCATTGTCTTAGTTTCTGATATTCAGATCATAAGTAATTTCAGAAGTACACATTTCTCTTTCCTATGTTTATTCAAAAATCTTTTTTTAAAAAATACTCTCCTGTGATTTAGTTATGGGTAGGGAAACCTTGGAAATGAATTCATGTAATTTCTGTGTGTGTGTGTGTGTGTGTGTGTGTGTGTGTGTGTGTGTGTGTGTGTCTGTAAGAGAGAGAGAGATTTTAACTTAAATGTCTTTCAGCTATTGTGAAAACTCTTGGCATCTTTGAAACTATCCTCTGTGGTTACAAATGAAAGCAGTGACGTCCACTCTGATCCTAAGGATGAAAATGTCTAGCATTTGGATTGGATTCGAGAGACTCAGTCATGTCTTTGAATGCTAACTCAGCCTTTAAAAGGGGAGGAAACAACCCCCACCACAGATTCTTCATTTTCTCTGAGTAGAGCTATGTTTTTGTTGGGAATTGCTAAGAGGTCTTTTTATGTCATACTTAATGAGACTTAGTCCTTTCTCTGGCATTACCGTAAGTACCACTATACCTGGACTGTTGTACGACATTTCACTAAGCATATCCCAGGCATGTAGCACATAAATATAGATGCTGAGATCTCTGTCAGATTATGTAATGCATCAGTAACATGGTTGAAACCATTCAGTGCTAGTAGTATTCTTTGAATACTCATTTGAATGGGTCACATATTTTAAAATCCTTCCAGTGTTAAGCTGACACTTTTTAAGCTGTGTTTGTATTCATTGACTTTATCATTGTAATGTAATGAGATGGTTGTCCTTCTGTGTAGTTTTACCTGTTTGAGATTGTCGGTTTGGTTTTGTTTCCTGTCCTTGTAGAAAATGATGAAGGATAACAACTTAGTGAGGCATCTGGATGCTTGTGAAACCATGGGGAACGCCACAGCTATTTGTTCAGATAAGACGGGAACATTGACAATGAACAGAATGACCGTTGTTCAAGCTTACATAAATGAACAGCATTATAAAAAGATTCCTGAGCCAGAAGCTATACCTGCAAATATTCTATCCTATCTAGTCACAGGAATTTCTGTGAATTGCGCTTATACGTCAAAAATACTGGTAAGATTCTTTTAATTTATATGCATGAAGGTGACTGTTTGTAATAGGATTACTCTAAGAGCTATTTACTTGTTTATTGTTATTGCTGGGTTTGTGTGCATGGTAGTATTTCTGTGCGCACAAATGCCACGGCGCACCTCTGGAGGTCAGAGGATAACTTTGTGGAAGTGTCCCACTTTCCCAGTTTACTTGTGCTCCAGGAATCAAACTCAGGCCTCTAGGCGTACACAGGGGCCAGAACCCCGAAGCCAGCTTCTAGCCCACACACGTACTTTCCTTTTCTTTTTGTTTTTAATCTTTAATTTCCGGTATTCAGAAACTCTGAAGTCTTACCGTCAGAACGCCAGGCTACATTCTGAGTTTCATTCTCGTTTGCCGCGGTGGGTATAGAACCCGGGGCCTCGTGTCTGCGAAGTCGGTGCTCTCCTACCGTTCTACTCACAGCCGACGGATTCATCCTACTGAATGATTGTGACTCAGTTGATTGTGTAACAGGCCTGCCTTGCCTGGCTGTCTCACGGTCAAACATCCAGTGTCAATTTAAAGAAATCCTGGAAGAAACCCAGAATGTGCCTTGTTGGGATTTCTCTTGGATTTAAAATGGGATTATTAAGATGTTAGAAATGAAATACCAGAAGTTTTTTTCAGTACTTCCTACCCATAAAGCTGTCTTTAGACCCTTTAAAAGCTCACAGAGGAACCATGGATTCTGTGAGAACTTTATTAAGGAATTCTCAACTTTTCAAGCTTGAAAATTTTGTTTAAACAGAAAGTATAACCCGAGTGTTTGACTTTTTTTTTTTTTTTTTTTTACTTTTTATTGTCTAGTGATTTACTAAATCATTGGGCAAAAGTTATATTGCAAGTTGGTGAATGGAAACATGGGTGGGTGGATGAGAGTTAGGAGATTCTGGTTCTAGACCTAGTCTTGCCATTTACTACTAGAAACTCTTGATTCTATAATTATAAACAAGGACTTTATTTTTTGAATTACTTAATATATACATATTCAATGAAAATGGGACAAGGTATTAAAATTAAGTCGCACTATATATGAGGAGTTAAGTAGAAGATAGGTACATCTTATGTCATTTAATTAAAAGGACATAAGAACTCCTATCTGTAGCTACTGAAGCCACCACCATGGTAGTTGGAAAGCTTGACTTCTGGATGTTCCCTTGACCAGCAACTAGCTGGGCTGAGATGGAATCCATGTCACCACCCTTCCCCAAACTCATTTCTACCTTACCTATGTCCTTCTTTGAAGTTCTCATGTTAGAAGACCTTTTCCATGTCATTTTGTTTCAGAAACTATATCCTGTTTTACATTTTAAGTTGAATTTTTAGTAGGGAAGCAAGATAATGCTAGCTTCTAACCCTTATTCTTTTACAGCCACCAGAGAAAGAGGGCGGACTACCTCGTCATGTGGGAAATAAAACAGAATGTGCCTTGTTGGGATTCCTCTTGGATTTAAAACGGGATTATCAAGATGTTAGAAATGAAATACCAGAAGAAGCACTGTACAAAGTCTACACCTTCAATTCTGTTAGGAAGTCCATGAGTACAGTCCTGAAAAATTCAGATGGAAGTTACCGCATCTTCAGCAAGGGTGCATCTGAGATAATGCTGAAAAAGTAAGCATGGAGTGCTTGGAGGAACAAGCCGACTGTTGGATATGGAATACCTCTGTGTGCTGTTGGCGTCCTCTGTGAACATCGTGCATCTGATAGCATCACAGAGCTTTGGAGCATACTTCTGGTATCCAGAGAGTTGCCCACTGGGTTCTGCCTCTCACACTCTAGCTTCTAATTTCTCAACATTTTGCTCTAGGGAAAATAAGTCTCTTACATTTAGTGTGGTAGTTTAAGTAAGGTAAACTTAAGTGTTTCAGTTGTTTGATTTTTGTTTTGTTTTTTTTAAGAGATGTTGATTCCATTATTTTTATACAGTCTTTAAAAGATCCCCTTTTGTTTTCGTTTTTTGTTTGTTTGGTAAGTTTGGGTTTTGGATTTATTTGTTTGTTTGTTTAAGTTTTTTCGAGGCAGGGTTGCTCTTTGTAGACCAGGCTAGTCTCAAACTCATCGAACCTTCTGCCTCTGCCTCCTGTGTGCTGGGATTAAAGGCATGCGCCACTACCAGTCAGTGAAAGATCCCCATTTGTATCAAAGGGAAGTTTATATTTATGCTGCTGCATTGTCTTTTAAGTCTAACCTCTTACATATTTTATATAAAATCTTTGTTTCTTTGCCCTTTTATAGTTCCATAGTTTCAAAGTTAACATTCCGTGTAGAAAGATATAATTCTACATTTATGTTATCACAGCTATTAAAATTATTTTGATTTCTTTTATTCTAATAGAGAAATAGAGAAGTATTAGAAAAACATTAGAACGATTTTGGAAAACTGGAGTTACCTTTAAAACATTTTAAATGTTTCTGCTGTTAGATTGCTTGTGTATGGTTTTATAATTTAATCTTATTTTACTGAGCACCTGACACATTATAGTCTTAATAGCCTTAAGAGACTAAGTACATTTTTAAAAGCAGCTTTTGGTAAATTGATCAAGTTACCTTACTGTCTTGTCTTAGTTTTTGTTTTGGGAAAGAATCTCGTGTATCTCAGGCTGTCCCCCTCGGCTCCCTGCTCCTAAGTTCTGGGATTACAGGCATTTGCCCCCATTCTGGCTATGCAGTACCGGGGATCTGACCCAGGCCTCCTTGAACTGGCACTCCTGGTCCAGGCACAAGCTTTTAGCGGAGAGGTGGCATTTAAAACTGGTTTGGGGATGAGTTGAGTGAGGACTTCAAGGTGACAGGATGCAGTTGTCCTATCCTGTATAGTTAAGCAGGAAGTGAGAAGATTTTGTGCGACCTAGATCACAAATGGCTTTCTCATATCCATAGCATACTTAGTTATGTGATTTCAGTGTGACAGGTTAGAAACCTGTTGTAGTCCTGGCGTGCTTGGTGACGGGTAAATGGCAAAGGAGAGTTGTTTTGTTTGTTTGTTTTTAAATCAAAATCAGGCATTGCCTCTGTCCTCGCAACTCATTAGCTTTGAAATCTGAGGCAGAATTTTTTTCTCCTGACTTTCCATTCTCCATTCGGAAAGGGGGTGGCGGCCCGCAGCGAAGCAAAGCAAAGCCTGTAAATTTCTCCCGCAGAGGTTGATGGGTAGTAAGTGTACAGTAACTCACAGTGATGTTTATATTCTGATTAAAGACTTGAGTGTTAGACTGGGCAGGTAAGAATGAATAAACTAGGTAATACCATTACAGCATCTTTTTTTGTTTGTTTGTTTGAGCTGAGGATCAAACCCAGGGCCTTGTGCTTGCTAGCTTTACCACTGAGCTAAATCCCCAGCCCTAAAGCGTCTTTCATCGAAGTTCTGTGACTGTAAGCTAGACATGGGGATGGGCTGTATGCGTATAAATGCGTATACTAGCATTTGAAAGTCATGGAGATTAGATTTTTTTTTTAAGATTTATTTATTATATATACAGTGTTCTGCCTACATGTATGCCTGCAGACCAGAAGTGGGCACCAGATCTCATCATACAGATGGTTGTGAGCCACCGTGTGGTTGCTGGGAATTGAACTCAGGACCTCTGGAAGAGCAGCCAGTGCTCTTAACCTCTGAGCCATCTCTCCAGCCCGGGGATTAGAAATTAGACACCAGCCTGGACTACATAGTGAAACCTCGTTTAAAAGTCAGAAACCAAGAAAGCTGTGACTGGAGACAGGAACTGATTCCAGGCCAGCGTGAAGGGAGTCTGATGCCGGGGATGGATGAAACAGCGGTTGTTATTCCGCAGTAGCTCTGGCTGGGAGGGGAGAGCCCCGAGGAGGAAGCAGCATGGAAGCCAAAGGAATGAGCACCTGACCACTGAGAGAAGAGCAATGTGGGGCTGAGGAGGTGGCCGTACTTTGGGGTGATGTTGACGGTACCGGCACGGGTAGGGAGCAGATCGCGTTCAGTGCCGTGCACCGAGGGGAAAAGGGCTGGCAGGACACTTCCGCACTGACCAGGGAGCCTTAGAAAGCGGTCGAACAGAAAGCGTGGCTTTAACAGACACCTCCGTGGAAACACACAGGAGGGCATCACCAAGAGAGGAGGAGTATAGAAGATGTGACTTCACTCTGTGCTAGGGGGAATCTAGGGGCTAGTCTCACTAAAAATTTAACGATTTTGATGTAATCTTTCCCTAATAGAAAGCCTACTTTGATGTTTTAACAAAAAGATTCTCTCTCTCTCTCTTTTTTTTTTCTCTTTTGTGGTTAAAACAATATTGGTGATGAAATAACCTCACAGGTAAGGGGTTGATTTGAACTTACCCTGAGTGTTTTAAAAAGAGAAAATATTTTGTGTGACTACTTTGTGAAAATGGTTTAAAAATAGCATTTCCAAAGAGGAAAATCTAGAGACTATCTGTGGTAACTAGTTAAAAACCATAGGCCGGTCGGTGGTGGCACACACCTTTAATCCCAGCACTCGAGAGGCAGAGGCAGGCGGATCTCTGTGAGTTCAAGGCCAGCCTGGGCTACCGAGTGAGTTCCAGGACAGGCACAAAGCTACACAGAGAAACCCTGTCTCGAAAAAACCAAAACAAAAAACCATAGACAAGAGCCATCCAGGTGAGACCTGTTTAGTCAAGGGGGGGGAGTCAACAAGTCTATAAAATGCACAGTTTGAGATCCCCTCACCTCCAGCTGTCAGACCCCCGTGATCTCCCTTGCCTTGCAGTTGACTTAGATGGCATCAGCTCTTTCTTTTGTTAATTATGGATGTTTGCATTCATTGTTTCCTTTTAGGTGTTTCAAAATCTTGAGTGCTAATGGTGAGGCAAAAGTATTCAGACCCAGGGACCGCGATGATATTGTGAAAACTGTGATTGAGCCGATGGCATCAGAAGGCCTGAGAACCATATGCCTGGCATTCAGAGATTTTCCAGCGGGAGAGCCAGAACCAGAGTGGGACAACGAGAATGATGTCGTCACTGGCCTTACCTGCATTGCTGTTGTGGGGATTGAAGATCCTGTGAGGCCTGAGGTGGTGAAATCTCCTGTTCTGCATGTGTAGAATCTTGTGCTATAGTGGATCTAGGCATTGACCCTAACCAGTCTTCCAGTACAACTCCCGATGTTCATGATTCTTTACTCTCTGTGAACTGAAAATGAGCGGGCTAATCATGGAACAATAGTAAAATAGCATGGATTAGTTGTCAGTGAGACAACTTCCCTGGTCTCCGGTGTGGCTATGGCACCAGAACCTGGCACAGTACCTTAACTGTGCATTTTCAATTGACGTTTAACTTAATAATGAATGTCATTAAGTGGTCAGCTTTTATTCTGCAGACCAGGACTCTATCCAAGCAGAGCTTTCAGGGAAGACAGAAATGCCTCAGTTTCTCTCAGTACAAAAGCCACTGGCTGTGTATGTCTGTCATGTTCTTGAGGTGGGGTTCATCCAACTGGAGAATTGTTGATTTACATTTAAACATCTGCCATATCTAATAGCAGAGAACATTAGCCTTTGTCTTTTAAATTAATGGAAATTTTTGTTTCCTTGCTGGCTTTTGGTTTTGAAGTGTATCCCAGACTCTGTTCTGGGTACAAGAGACAGAAAGAATTTAGAAATCCGGTCCCTGGCTTCAAAGAAGTCAGTGTCTTGGGTGACTGTGGACACAGTGCTTAATGTTAGTCCCTTGCCAGTTATATACAGAGTGTGTTGTATAATTAGAGACCCAGGGGGTATCAGCCTAATCTAAAGCAATAGCACCTTTTTTATTAAGTTTTTTTTCTGAGTGGTTCACATGTAACTTCATTTAGTGTTTACCTGGTGGTTGTAATATTAATTACTCTGATTTGACAGGAAAATACTGAGATGTGTGGGGACCTTAGACGTGGTATGTTCAGATCCTAGCTCTGACTCTAAAACAGAAGTTAAAAAGATTATCAAACTGTATTCCTCACTGTAGGGTTCAAATAAGACTTCTTACAGGTTGGTGACTTGTCTTGAGTCTCGGGATAATGAGCTAAAGAAGGTAGGACAGGCAGCTCTGGGAACACGCTGAGTACATCTCAGCCAAGAAGGCACAAAGCAAAAGATACTTTAGCTCCATGATGATATTGAGTAATTTATTCAGCCCTTAATACTGGGCAACTGAGAACAGGAAATACTGACTTCAGTGAGCAAAATAGTCAGAGGATGTACATGCTGGAAGAAAGTGCCCCACCTCCTTAGTACGGGGAAGGATGCCTAGACAGTGTGCCAGTGGGCGGGGGCGGGGCTTTGTGAGGAATTCTGATGATCCCCGTGCTCATAACCTGTGGAGTTTAAATGGGAAAGGGGATGGCTGTGATGACGCAGATGGAAATGTGACATGACATGGACTCTTGTAAGAGTGCAAGGTTTGCAAAGGAGCTGCACGGCGTAATAAAATAATTGAGGAAGACTATATTAAGAATTTGAGCCGAAATGAAATATGGTGGCTTACTATGAGCCAGGCATATAAATAGCCACAAGAAGAACATTCCAGACTATATTCGTCAAGGCTCTCCAGAGGAACAGAACTTACAGCATGAACCTATATGTCTATAGAAAGGGCATTTATTAGACTGGCTTACATACAGAGTGTGGTCCAGCTAGTCCAACAGTGGCAATCTGCCAATGGGAGAATTCAGGAGTTGTTCAGTCCGTGAGACACCAGAATCCTGAAGAAGTAGGCCCTAATGCCAGTGAAGGAAGGAACTGGCCAGTGAGAGGGGGAGAGCAAGCAGGCAAAAGGAGCAAGCTTCCTTGTTTCACGTCCTTTGGGTGGGCTGCCAGCGGACGGGGTGGCCCACATGAAAGGTGGGTCTTCCCACCTAGAGATCCAGATTGAAAGTGGGTCTCTACACTTTAGTTTAATTAAGAAACTATCCCTCACCACGACCCAACCACTTGGGCTCTAGTTAATTCGGAGGTAGTCAGATTGACAACCAAGAACAGCCAGTACACAGTCAGGCAGCAAAACGTGCAGGGGACTGCCAGTGAGCAAACCATACCCAGTCTGTACAGATGAAGATGGAACGGAAGCCAGTGCAGTGCTGAGTGTAAAGAAGCAGGAGATGAGATTATCCACGGCCTAACTAAACTCTAAGGGCCTCTGAGTTCTTCTACAGTTTCGATACTGTAGCATTATTGTGTGCTAAAATACCATTTTGAAGACTGGAAAGAGAGAAAGGGAAGCAGAACCCCCAGTGGGATTTTTGCACCAATCTTCATCAGTAAGTGCTTGGACTCCAGTTTTGACAGGGATTATGAAAGATGACTTCAGAGGTAGGCTAGTGGGGATGAAAAAATAGGTTAGGTTTGAGTATGCTGGGTTTGTTGATTCTGTTGAGGTGTATGAGACACCCTGTGTGTGTCAAGTAGGCTTTTGGACCTGTAAGCCAACAAAATAGTCTAGGCTGGAGAAATTACGAGGCAAAAAGAGAGATCTTGGGGAAATTGTATAGCCAGAGAAACAGGTAGAGGCCGAGAGCCAATTAGAAGCCTTACAAAGGAGGAGGAGCCAGTCTCTACCTTGCAGAATTTGATGGGTGATAGGGGACATTTCCATGCCACAGAGTAAAACAGAACAGTGGCTTGAGAGATGAAGCTAGATTCAGTTTGGGGTTTTGCAGTTTCACAGACTCATCTAACATCCCGATCAATGATGTTCATCAACCTTTGGTGATAGGAAAACCAAGGGCCGTCAAACTGCCCCTTGGCTCACAGCTAAATCCCATCTAATAGAATACTAAGTCAGGATATCTGTGCCTTTGTCTGTTACAGAAACTTCAATTTCCCTTAGGTCCATTATATTGTTGGCATTTTAGTTGGGGAGAGTCGTCATCTTTAAAACATTAACTGGCCTTCTTCATGAAATGAGATAGGTGTATGGGGCAGATGGGATAAGGGAGTAGGAACCAGCTTCCCTGATGTCTGGCCTGTGCAATTCTGAATCAGGAATCTTGATGGAGGATACAGAACAAATCAGTTTTCCTGAAGCTGCCTGGGAATTTGCACAAGATGTATCTGCCACCTTGCTTTAGTACCCTACTTGGAAAAATGGAGGCAGTTTGTAAAATGCAGGTTAGAAATGCTTTCCTGTTTAGTGGGAGTAGAAAACCAGTCTTAGTTTATCATCATTAATCAACTGACTTAAGATAGAATTCCTGGACCATCCAAGTCTCCCAACTTAAGTGTGGTCTGATAGTGCTTCCTGATAGTTAGGCTGATGTCATCACAGCCAATCAGAGTGCTTTCATTCACCTGAGACCAAAGCTCCATAGTCACTAGTACCCATTCCCTCTTCCCCCCCATCCTGCATCCTGTGGTGCCAGGCACTTGTGTGATGTCTGTGTCTACATTTACCTACCTAGAACTTTAAAAAAACAACAAAAAACTATTCTTCTTAGCTCATTATAATTAAATATTGACTGGTGCTGTGGGATGTTCTGTATGTCAAATGTGTTGCTCTGATTGGTTAAAATAAATAAAGTACTGATTGGCCAGTAGCCAGGCAGAAAGGATAAGGTAGGCAGGACAAGGAAGAGGAAAAGGCTGGGAAATGAAAGGCTGGGGGAGAGACACCGCCAGCCGCCGCCATGACAAGAAGGATGTAAGGTAATGGTAAGCTACGAGTCATGTGACAAAGTATAGATACAAAAATGGGTTAATTTAAGATAAAAAAAAAGTAGATAACAAAAAGCCTGCCACGGCCATACAGTTTGTAAACAATATAAGTCTCTATGTGTTTACTTGGTTGGTTCTGAGCGTCTATGGGCCTGGCAGGTGAGAGAGAGTTGTCCTGACTGTGGGCAGGTAGGAAAACTCTAACTACAGACTGGCCTACATCTCACCATTCCCCCTACCTTTTAAACTCCCAAGTTGTGGTGACCAACATCCACTCTGCCCTTCCTAAATACTACCCCCACATAGTTTTAAACCAATCCCAGTCTCTCCACACTGTCCTCCCTGTCTAAATGATCCCAGATAAGTTTCCAGTCAGAGGTTTTGCTTAGATGTTTGAGCTAAAGTGTATCTTGAGATGTCAGGAGATACATTATATTTAAACAACTAGCCAGTACTTCATCAATCAGTTCTTGATTAAAAAATCAATAACCCAGCGTCACTAGGACCTCCTCTAGTACCTGGCACCCAGTAAACATCAGCTCCAGGGAGTGTAGAGAAGGCTCCCCTCCAGAGCTACAGATAACTGAGAGTTGACAGGGAGATGAAAGCAATATAAACCTGTAAACTTAGATACATATTTAAGTTGTTCCTAATTATTTATGTGTTCTAAGACTATCAGATACCCTGCTATTTATTTGTACCACCCTTGAAAAGTATCCCTGTGCTATTTCTTCAGAAACATTAAATTCAGAAGCACAATAAATACTAAGCTCTGATTATTTACCAGATAATTAAATATGTACATAAATGAAAGAAATTGCTAAATTAGAGATAAAGTAAAGGTCCTGCTTTGAGAAACAGTTAGACTTGCAGAGGACATGAAGAAACATATTACATACCTGTAATATGTTGGGGTGGCCAATAATAGAGATATTTAATAATAAGATGAAGGCCACGTTCATCTGGGTAGCTAATTCAGTGGAGCTCCAGAGAAGTTATATTTAAACTGGGCTTGGAATAGTCATAGGCAGGCCGCTCTCAGGACTAATTTAGTACTTCTCCTTCTGCATGTATGTATGTATGTATGTATGTATGTATGTATGTATGTATGTATGTGATGTGTGGAACGTGGAGAGATTACACACAGGAGAATCTCTCCTTTCTCTTAAAATTGAAAATTGCGGGCCATAGGCTCTCTTCATTCTCCCATAAAAACCAAACCTGGCGAGAGCTGAGTAACACTTTGACTAAGCGTTTTTTTTTTCCCCTTGGGTGTGTCACTATCACCATATTTTCCTCGTTGCCGCTGTCTGCACGGCCCTGAAGCCCTCTGAACTTGCAGCCTCTGCTCTAGCTGTGGTCTGTATGGGCTTTCTGGCCAGAGGAACAGGAAAGGCTTTTCTGAGCAAACTACAGTAGCAGAAACAACACACAGTGCCGCGTCAGTCCATCTGTAGTAGAGAAAAGTTTCAGTGTGTCTCGAGAACTCTCCCGAGGCCATCTGTTACTCTCCGTACTGAGAGCACTGAGCTTTGTGCGTAACAGCTGAGGAGTCACAGCGTAGTTGTAACACGTGTTGCCATGTGAAAGAGAATTCTCCCGTACAGTAAATCAGACATTTTAAAGAAGAAGCAACAGAGAGTCGAGGACAGCAGTTAAAGCTGTTGCAATAAGCCCCGGGGGTAGAACTGACTCAGGAGAAGCTGCAGACAGAATCTGTTAGGACTCGTTGGGCCTTAATGGAAGCATAGGGAGGAAATGGAAGAGGAATTAGAGTTGACTCCCAGGTTAGTTTAGAAAGCATACGGTACCAAATTGTGATGCCCACTTTGTAGACGGATCCTTGAATACAGACAGACAGCTCTCAGAGTGTGAAGGAAGGGTGCAGGTTTAAAGTCCTTAGCTCATAAATGGTTTGGAGGTAGACAGAAGATGGACTAGGATACTGCTGACTCTCGACCTCCCTAACGCTGCCCCTTTAATACAGTTGGGACTCCTAACCTTACAGATATTTCTGTGACTATTTCTCATAACTTTAACTTTGCCGCTATTATGAACTGAAATGTGAATATCTAAGAGGCAGGATATCTGGTCCCAACCCTCGGGTTGAGAATCACTGGATTAGGAGAAAGGGAAATCGAAGGGAGCCATCTGTAAGTAAGTGTTTCACTCTGGGGTCCCCTGGGCAGGAAACCTGAATCGTTGACAACTACCACATAAGAATTGCCTGATGGGCACGAGGCTCTCGCTAACATTGGGAAGTTCGTATGTGCAGTAAGGATGGCAGCTGGAAATGGCCAGCAGTGCTAGAAAAGAAGACGTCATTGGCAGTGATGGAGATCAAGTTGTCAGTTGTGGGCTTGGGAGGGCATACTTGCTCAGTGGGATGTTACTCTTTGGAAATAATTTGCTGTCCTATGGATTTTTCTTTCCTGTGTAAATCAGGTGCCAGAGGCAATAAAGAAGTGTCAGAGAGCCGGAATTACTGTGCGCATGGTCACTGGGGATAATATTAATACTGCTCGCGCTATTGCTACCAAATGTGGTATTTTACACCCAGGGGAAGATTTCCTTTGCTTAGAAGGTAAAGATTTTAACCGAAGAATACGAAATGAGAAAGGAGAGGTAAGAATTTTTTTTAAGTTTTACATTGATATGCGTAGTGTATTGGTAATTTCTTCAGCCAATACACATTGAATATACATTCTCTGTTAGGCGCTATACATCAATAATGCTGATCAGAAGCAAAACCGTCTTGTGGTCTAGGAGATAGGAACAGTGGTTCTGAAAGGGCTTATGTGTTGCAAGAATGCTTTACGAAAGGAGTCAGGCATGTCTAGACTGCTTTCGTAAATACTGTACTACCTACCACCAAGAGTAACAAGGTGGGCTGGAAGAGCTGAATTGGAGAGGAAGTCAGGAGACCCTCCATCCTCAGAGTTCTCATGCTAAGGAAGGGCATGTTCATAGGCAGTGGGGGAGTTTTTCAAGATTTGACCTTAAGGTGTAGAGAGCAGCGGTTTTTAAACCTGTACGTGAATCAGAACCACCGAGACGGCTTGTTAAAACCCACGTTGACATGCCCCACTCAAGAGTATTTATTGAGGGCCCTGCCCAAGAATGCAATTCTAGACGTTCCAAGGAGTTTCTATTACTACTTTGGACCATAATAAAGAACCACTGGTAAACAGCAGCTCGCTGACTTGGAATGATAAGACTAGTGTTGGCACATCTTAACCTCAATAAAACTTTATAGATTGAACAAGAGAGGATAGACAAGATCTGGCCAAAGCTTCGCGTCCTCGCAAGATCCTCTCCCACTGACAAACATACACTGGTTAAAGGTAAGTCAGTTGTTCTCTGTCTCACAGTTTCTTAACACAGAAGCGCGTTCTGCTTCCTTAAGTTAAAACAAACCCTGACTATTAAGTTGAGTCACAGAGAGCAATTTTCTATGAAGTGGAGATGTATTTCCTTCGGATGTCTTTGGACAGTTACGTTCATCCTGCATGATTACTACTTCTAATAGCACCTTAGATTCTAGCGTTGATCTTTGCTCCATAGCTAAGTAGTTTACACTTT
The DNA here is from genome assembly GCF_903995425.1 of Onychomys torridus. NCBI lineage: Eukaryota > Metazoa > Chordata > Mammalia > Rodentia > Cricetidae > Onychomys > Onychomys torridus. The sequence goes on from NC_050462.1 coordinate 19,146,917, forward strand.
TATGTTTGTTTGAATGTATCTTTTGATTTTGAGTGTATGAAACGGACTAACCAGGATCGTCTGCAGAATCACCTTACCCATTCAAAGGGTTTTCATAGCACTAATATTTCCTCCTATTTAAGGTATAATTGATAGCACTGTGTCCGAGCAACGTCAAGTTGTGGCTGTAACTGGTGATGGTACAAACGACGGCCCTGCGCTAAAGAAAGCAGACGTTGGATTTGCAATGGTAGGAAGCTATTTACTCAAGTATTTATGTACAGTTGGCTAGCTGGGTTGTCTGCTTCTTTGTTGCCAAAATTACTGCTGATTTTAAACAGTGTTTCTCAAAACTAGTTTAAGAGAGCAGGGGTAAGCCTGAGTGAGTTTATCGATCTATTTTATACGCTAGCTTTATTAGATACTTTGAAGTCTGGCTAGAAGATGATTTCTTTGGACAACTGTTAACAATGTACATTTGCTTTGTACTCTGCGAAATATTTAGACATTAGTCCACTCACCTGACTCTTAGGACCACCTCCTTAAACAAGCGTATCACAATGATGACCTAACAGCTTTTAAAGAATACTTGAGTGTCATCGTTTTATAGAGACATGCAGTCTCCTGTGTGTAAAAATGTGTTTCATTATGGCATCCTCACACGTGCATACAACGTGCTTTGCTCATATTCACACATAGCCATTGCCCTCTTACTCCCCCCTCCCTCTCGCTGGTCCTCTACCCTGCACGGTTTGCCCTTCTACCTCGATGCCTTACATAGTCTGTCGGTCTAGAGTCTACATGCAAGAGAGTTGCTTTAAAGGGCGTGGGGGTGGGGTGCTTGGTCCTCAGCTAAAGTGTTTTCTTTTCTCTTTGTCTTATTTTTAGAAAATAATAGTCCATAATCCTAATTGTCAAATCCAAAGCATAACCAGAAAAACTGAGTATCTGAATGTTTTTGTTTAATATACAGCCTAGTCTTTATTTTTTTCACTGGGCTGGAAAGTTTTACAAAAAAAAATCTCTTCTGAAGAGCTATTTGTTCCACATAATGTGACTGTCCATGGCCATTGTAGAAATACTAATGTTTTATAGGGGTGCTAAATTTGCCTCCTTCTCCTAAAGTGTAAGAGACATTGAATTCTGAAATAAAGCCTAGCACTAAGGGTTCCAGGTATGAAGATGTTTCTGTGCACCAGTGTGTACGTGCATAATTGTCCTCAGCACTTTGTTGCTAAAATAGAGATTTAAAGGAAGACTCATGGTAGGATTTAATTAAGAGAGATGGTAAGAGGAAATATGAGTAAATCTCCCCTTAAGCAAAAGCAAAGTTTCCCAAGACTCTCACCCTACCCCTATCTAGACAGCTGTATCGACGTGAAATGTTGAAATCCTGGGAAGAATTCCAGAAGTGGGCCAAGGGGTGCTTCAGGATTCAGCCTTGTGCTTTAAGCAAGCAGCATGGTTCCATTCAGGAACGTCACGGCCACCAGCTCTTGTACCTCAGCATTTAACAGTCTTACGTGACCTTCACAGCTAACCAGGATGGCAAAACTAGATGCATAGAACAAATGAGTTTTGTCGTCAAAACTTGGGCATAAGACAGACATTGTAAGTTTTAGATAATTGTTAGCAAAACGTAACCCGTACAAACAAAAAAGAAATGCAGTGCACAGGCTATATGGGTAATGGGTTTTGCACAAGTTAAAATTAAGTTTAAACAATTAAATTAACTTTAAAAGTAAAGGGGAGGAGTAAGTGCCTGGGTGGCTTGGGCTTGTAACCGTTTTTTTTTTTTTTGCTAAAACTTGGCTTCTGGTAGAGTATGAATCCATTTAGGTCTGTGTGTCTTTGTATCACACTGGGGGACTCACTAGAAACTCTTGTCTGTTTTGATCCAGTTTTCCCAACCATAGTTGTCTGTGGAATTAAGTTTTCTTTGAATGCCAATTTTCTAGCTATCAAATGTGTAAAGATTTGAACAAAGACATGAAGAGATTTGCATTTACAAATGACCGGAATTGAGAGAGTAAAGCTAAGGGGGAAGACCTAGAGACTGAAAATTTAGATCAGAGTTGCTTCTAACGGAACACTTGGAGTCAGTCAAGCTCCATTTTGGCTTTTCCTGCTGAGCCGCACAGTGCCTGTAACAGCTTTAAAGTTTGGTGTCCAATGCTCCTACCACATGCCATCTCTTTCACCTTATTTTTTGACTCCCAAAAGGAAACGACTATTTTAGCTATTTTTCCCCCATGTGTATAAACCATATGACTCCTGTGCTTTGTCACCATACAAAGCATTGACTACTGGCTTTTCCAGGAAGATGAGGATTCAACACTGAACGCAGGCACAGTACCACATTCTCTCCATGGACAGCCATGCTCACCCTCTCCTGCCATTCTTCCAGTAGTACTGCGTCATCATTTGGGTTAGCTCAACCTTCAGTTTTTCTTGTAACTATCAGTACCATTCCATCCCAGGCCTCATGATCTCCTACAATTTATTTTTCCCTTTTTTTTTTTTAGACAACTTTTCGTATCCCCTACAAATTTTTTTTTTTTTGGTGATGTTCACTTAATTTTTTCCCATAATTTTTAACATACTTGGCACACACTCATTCCCAGAGTCTCTTTGCAGTGACTCAGAGACAGTTGGTGATCTTAGCAGTTTTACCTTAGCATCCCTCTGCCCCACCCCTTGACCTGCTTTAATCTGGCCATGGAGTAGCAGTGACAGCGTGCCTGGAGATACCAATTTGAGAGAGCTCTGAGATCTAGTTAACCTTGTCCTGTGACTCCTGGAGCTCATTGCTTCCGCCTGTTTTAAACTATACAAAGTTGCATGTATTGTGTCCATCTTTGGTTCAGCACCAGTATATGAAGGTTATCTAGGACGTTTATAGGTGCAATTAACTGGTTTTTATGGACCCCACAGTCTGTTGTTTATCTCCCCGTTCTACTACTGACAGTGTTACTAGTCTGTGGCTTCCCATGGCTTCTTCAGTGTCTTCAGGTCTTCAAGAGCATCTCTCATTTCGTCTGTTTCGAAGTGTGCAGGGCCTGAGCCTTAAAGGAATTCTGTAGCGGGGGAGGAAAAACCTCATCTCCGCTTCCCCTACTGATGGCCTAAGCTTCAGATCCTTCGGTCTCCTGAGTTACTTGCCATTCATCACGCGCTTCCAGTCCCTGTGGTTTTCTTGCAAACATCCTTTTCCCTCGCATTGAATCACTTTCAATGTTTTTTAAAATTTTATAATAATGTTTTAAATTCGAGGAGTCATAAGTATGTACGGTGTATAGTAATCATATCCACCTCCTCCATTTCACCTCTCTTCTCCAATCCCGCCAACACGCCCCCCCCCCCCCCCCCCCCCTTCATGTCCACTCCTTTCCTCTTAGTGTTTTTAATACACCTTTTGCATGACTTGGCACGAGGCCTCCCTTTGTTTGCATCACCATTTGCATTTTGCTTCTCACGCCTCACCCTTTATGTATGTTGTCTCCTCCGCCTGAATGTCTTTCTCGGTGGCATCTTAAAATGACAGTGCTATCTTCTTTTAGCGCAAGTGTAATGATTTTTTTTTTTAATTAAGTATAACGGTGCGCATTTGCATATGTGAAGTTCTGTGTTCCACCTAGTCTAATTCACAGGCTTTTTTAACAGGGCATTGCTGGCACTGATGTGGCTAAAGAAGCGTCTGATATTATTCTCACAGATGACAACTTTACGAGCATTGTTAAAGCGGTTATGTGGGGACGAAATGTCTATGACAGCATCTCAAAGTTCCTTCAGTTCCAGCTTACTGTTAACGTGGTAGCAGTGATTGTTGCTTTCACGGGCGCTTGTATCACTCAAGTAGGTGACTGTTACTGTTTATCTCAAAGCCAAAAGTTGTATGCTCTCCTTTTTTAAAGTCCTTAAGTATTTAAGTAAGACGCTTTTATATTGTAGGCTAATTCACATAAAGTGTAATCTCTTTGGTTCCCTAAGTCTCTGTAACCCGAAAGGCTTCCCCAAAAGTCGCTGCCTCCCTGCACGGTTGTGCATGTGTATTAGGAAGCCTGTCTTTTCTAGGATTCACCACTTAAGGCGGTGCAGATGCTGTGGGTAAACCTCATCATGGACACCCTGGCTTCCCTGGCCCTGGCAACGGAACCACCTACTGAGTCTCTCCTGCTTCGGAAGCCTTATGGTAGAAATAAGCCTCTCATCTCACGTACGATGATGAAGAATATTTTGGGTCATGCATTCTATCAGCTCGTAGTGGTTTTTACACTCTTATTTGCTGGTAAGAGTTCGCTGTGAGAAGGTTTCAGTTGAACCGTTTCTGTTAACCCGTTGCTGTCACTCAGTTTAGGGTGACCGAATTTTCAGAGGCCTCAGTTCTGTTCCTGCCTCCACATACCTTCAGTTTTGACTTGCTTTTCACGTTGCCTAACTCCGCTTGGGGAGAGTGATGAGGTGGTGGGGGAAGGTAGAGGCTTAGCTTCGATCCCTGCTCCACCACTCATAGATCTGTGGTCTTGACGCGTCTCCATAAGGCTAGGGGGTCTCACTTCCCCTATCTGTGAAACAAAAACCGCACCAGATGATCCCAGGCTCCATTCCAGCCCTGAGACTGGCCAAGCTTTGTGAGGACGCACTTCATCGAAACATGTGACGCTCTTTCCGTGATAGTTGCAAAAACGGTGACTTTTCATTGCAGGAGAGAAGTTCTTTGATATCGACAGTGGAAGGAATGCCCCTCTGCACGCTCCCCCCTCCGAACATTACACCATTGTGTTCAACACCTTTGTGCTGATGCAGCTTTTCAATGAGATAAATGCCCGGAAAATTCACGGGGAAAGAAACGTGTTTGAAGGAATCTTTAATAATGCCATCTTCTGCACCATAGTGTTAGGCACCTTTGTGGTCCAGGTGAGTACATGGCAAGGATGGTTTCAATTATAAGAAACATAGTCAACAGACAGGCACTTAGTTCTGCAGGTGAGTCCAACCGGGAGGGAGCTTCTGTATATGGACATGGGATGTCTGTCCTGCTTCGTGTTCCTTTCAGGTATATTCTGAAAACTATGGCGACTTCTCTCTACCTTTCCCAGAAGTCAATTCCACAGCTGCCTCAGCAAATAGTAGCTTTATTTCTTTCGGCTATAAAGTAAAGAAATATTTTTAATGGGACCAAATCAGCCAGTCACATAATTATTGGTTTTCCCAGTATTTTAATGCCTTCCCTTCATACCTCATTACACGCCCCCCCAAAAAAAAACTACCCAAAGAAAAAAACTTTCAATTAAAAAAAAAACTAGAAACACTAAACATTTTCCCATTCCCTGTTTTCTTTGTTTACAAAAGAAAAACAATTTCACTTTCATTCCTTTATGAAAATGCAGACCTCATTACCAAATCAGTTCTAATGGTTATAATACCATAACCATTATAATATATATAATATCAGATATCATGCTAGGCTTCTAGCAAACCAGTGACGACTCTATCTGGACAAATGGACAAATATTCTTGACATTAAAAAAAAGCAAGGAAATGAACAAATAAATGCAAAGCATGAAATTGATGATGCTTTTTATAGTATAAAAATGGTAATGACTGTTCAGTACCAAAATTACCTTTTTTGAATTTCAGTATTTCACAGCTACTTCCTTATATCAGAGAGAATTGTCATACTCAGACAAAGGTGGATCTTTTGCTGCTTACGTAGCTGTTGCCAGGTATACTACTGTAGAACACTAAGGATCAGGAAGGAGTGGCAAGCATCGTAGTGTGACTTTTATGTATGTATGTCATTGGACTTTACTCTCACCGGTGAACACACTAGCAGAGCTAACACACACTTCTAGCTTTGCCGGGTTGCTTTTTTTCTAGTATAGAGCATGCATCGTTGGCTTAACATCTAAATGTCAACCAGGAGTGTCTACTGTGTAGGAAAGAAACCAGGTGGCTTATTCTGTCCACATGTGTTTCCACAGCATGTGGGTACTGTCCACCAAACACTACCTTCCATGAAAGGCTTAAACTATTGAAAGCACACCAAAGAATGTACTTATTTGGGATAATATAGGACAGAACGTGAAGGTATTCTTTTGGTCATGTGATTTTTATTTTCAGTAAGCGTAATTTACTAAATCTGTTTAAACCTTGGGGCAGAGATTTTGCTTTATTTTAGTTGTCATTTAAATCAATTTACTCTTGATTATTCCTCCAGATACTAATTGTGCAGTTTGGTGGGAAACCTTTCAGCTGCTCAGAACTTTCGATAGAACAGTGGCTGTGGTCAATATTCCTGGGAATGGGGACCTTACTCTGGGGCCAGGTAAAAATCTCACTGTTTTTGTTAAAACCTAAAGTTTTTTTTGGTTTTTTTGTTTTTTGTTTTTTTTTTAACTTTGAACCATTTCTGACACTTGTTCTACTTACTGCTTGAGTTACAAACAGGAACTCTGAGTGACATGGGATTCGTCTCTTTCCCAGTGGCTCTTCCGAGGTGGCTCTTGTTTATTGGACTTTCATTCGTTTCTACGGTTTTAGAGCAGGTTGTTGCAGTTACAAACCCGGCATGTATATGACTGGTTAGAATGGTAATAATGCCTGTGCCTTTACCACCTACCGTCTTGATACTTTCAGAATATGTACGCTTCATTGCTTTGCTATAGAATTTAATATCTTTTAAAGGCCTGGGGGAAATTCTGAGCCTTACATAGTGGACAGTTAGTTAAAATCACGGATACCTGAAAAGCCCGAGCCACAAAAATGGGATCTTAAGGCACTGCGGTAGTTTTAACAGTTGTCTATCAGTGAAAATGTCGGGAAAGTCGGATGGGCCTCAGCTTTGCGGATAGTCGTCTTCCCTGCCGCTGCACGCCGTTCTTTGAGAGATGAGTGGTCGTGACGTGCGCGGTGTTCACCAGCAGGCTGGTGTTACTAGCCGCTGGACAATCAGTCCCGACGTGCCCATGAGTACAGGGTCGTGTGTTACCGGATAGAACGTGTGTGAGCTCATTCATTGTCGTTCTGCAGATCAACCAAACTCAGGTTTTATGTTTTTCGTAGTTGTGTTTCTGGGTTCTAAGTGGTTTTTATTATCTTAAAAATCTCTTTCTCGGTGATCCCTGATTGGTCCACATTTCTTTCTTGATTACCATTCTCATTATTTCACAATGTTCTCTGATAGGCAGAGCATAAGCCTACAGCCTAAAAACTTGGCTCATTTCAAGAAGAAGAGCTCAGTGCTGCATACACACACAGCCAGCAGCAGCAGGCTTACATTGATTTTTGTCCTGTTGATTTTAAGTGTGTGATTCTTTTCGGGGGGAGGGGGGAGAGCCTTGACTTTGGTGCCAGGGAGACCTGGAATCTTAACCATTTCACAAGCAGGTTGCTTCACAAATTCGATCCTGTTCTACCTCTGTGAACTCAAATGGTAGGGAGAGTTCTCCAGGCTGTTCTGTGTCTGAACGTAGCTTGGTTTCCCCTTGGTAAACTCTACTTCATAGGTATTGCCAGTGAACGCTCAAACGCTAACATGTATTATTGATGTTTCTGATAATGCTCATGTTTGTGGAGGCATCTTTTGTTGTGTGCTGCTGTTACCCATCGGTGTTGATTTAATTTAGATTCACTAAGCGTTATAAAAATAGGAACCTGCAGTATAACCTTAAAGATTTCCTGAATTCTTCAAAGCTTGTTGAATTTTTATAGCAATAGTGGGTTACAAGCTTGTTCAGCATCCAGTAAGACCACATGCCATTTCATTTTACTTGAAGTAAATGTAATTAATATGAATTCAGGTGGAGATTTTATGCATATGACACAGTAAAATATGGTTGTACAACTTAATGTCATGAATGCCTAAATTAAAATGTGAGAAATACCATCAACTTAACTTCTATTCAGAAACATTTTGCCTTGTGAACTTACGTCTTTTTTTTTTTCTGTAACTGAATAATTTCTGCTCTGAAGTCTGATCACCAAGATCTCATTGCTTCACTGGTGAAAATAAGTGGATACTCCTGCAATTTTTAATAATACCTTAAGTTCTTTCCCCTGTGTTATAGCTTATTTCAACAATTCCAACTAGCCGTTTAAAATTCCTAAAAGAAGCTGGTCACGGAACACAAAAGGAAGAAATACCTGAGGAGGAGTTAGCGGAGGATGTTGAAGAGATTGATCATGCCGAAAGGGAGTTGCGGCGTGGCCAGATCTTGTGGTTTAGAGGTCTGAACAGAATCCAAACACAGGTATGGGTCTGGTAGAGAGGTAGGAGACCTGATGGGCGTAAGGATTGTATCTGGGGAGAGGTCCAGACCACCTGTGCTTTTGAACTGCCTCTCTAGCCTTCCCACCCCCACAAAATAGATTCTTTTGAAACATACTGATGGCTGCACTGGGTGAAACTCTTAACTGATTATGAAAGAATGTCTCTTATAATACGCCCTGAGTTTTTCTTCCCCCCTCTCCTCTCCAAAAGCTCCTCTTGCCTATTTATCCGCTCTGTGAAGTGCCTTTTTTCTTTACATTTTAAATGTTGGTAGATGGAACGGTCCTTTCTCTTGTTCTCTCTCTCTCTTGCTGAGCACGCTGTCATAATCTCTGATTCCTTGCAGATGGATGTAGTGAATGCTTTCCAGAGTGGAAGTTCCATTCAGGGAGCTCTAAGGCGACAACCCTCCATCGCCAGCCAGCATCACGATGTAACAAATATTTCTACCCCTCCACATGTAGTGTTTCCCTCTTCTACTGCTTCTACTACTGTGGGGTGTGAGTGTGTGTTCCTACGTGCATGAAATTAACATTTCCTACTTCACACACCTAACGTTTCTCATTTTCTCCTTAATGTTGAAATTCATTGTTCCGGCTTTTCATAAAGCTTTCTTTTCGTAAAGTGGATTGAGACTTCAAGTGTTACCATTTGTTGTTGTTTTATTTCTTAGAGGGTTTTAGACAAGAGCCAAACAATTGCAACCAAAGATTAGACATGAAATCCGGGAGTTTGTCTCTGTGCTAACTTTGATAGCTAAAATGGGGAACAAAATTGTAGCTCAGCACTTTGGAGACTACTATAAGTGTTTGAGTATATGCCTTTAAGCACATTCATGCTGCATGGTTCCTAGAAGCATGTGATCCGAAACTGAGCTAAGAGAACCAGAAAATGACATTTGGAACACTAAAGAATGAATTGAGCATTTCAGCTGGAATATCATCCTGTGACTTAGTAGCATGAAGTTAAAGTTCTTGGGTAGACAGCCAGTTGCTTGCCTTCTGACTTGAGCCTGCTTTGCCTTGTTCTGTGTGTGTTCATAAGAAGGGTCCTTGACTAAGTTTCTGTGCTGTTTATATTGGGTTCTTGGGCTTTTTCCCATTTGTACATCAGTTCAGCTTAAAAATGCATCATAGATAATATTCTCCTGTTACAAACAAAATTGACAGTGTATTCACTACTGTTAGTCTGTCAAATTGAAATAGAAACGCATGAATAAAGTAGAATTATAAAGTAGCATAGTCAAGCCACAAGATAATATTGGCAGGATACATTTGGTTTTGTGTGAGAGCATGGCCAAGCTTCTCAGCACCAGCTACACAGTTGTTGGAAATGTGACTGTCTCGAACCTCCACTGGCTCAGAATCTGCCTTTTTGCAGGACCCCCAGTTGGTGCATGTGCACATTAGTGTCTGAGGGTCCTGGGATTGTTCGTCTATGCTAACACTGTACTACACTCCGTAACAACCCTACGAGGTATAGGGACCATACTGTTGAAGAATCCCATTTGATTACAGTTCCTGATCCTCTAGTAGGTAGAAGCCTGAAACTCTATGTCTGTTTTCTCTGTAAAAGGCTGAGTTAATTTAGACCAGTTAGTTGTTCTCAACCTTCCTGACACCGAGACACTTTAAATACAGCTCTTCATGTTGTGGTGACCCCCAGCCATACAATAATTTTTCAGTTCCACTTCATAACTGCAATTTTGCTACTATTGTGAGTCATAATGTAAATATCTGATATGCAACACCACCCCCAAAGATGTTGCAGCCCACAGGTTGAGAACCACCGATTTAGACTTAACATGGCTTACAGATGAGGACGCTAAGTCCGGAAAGACAAACAGGGGGAAGGTTAGGGTCATTTGAAAGGGCACATGACCCTAGCCATACATTTTTTTTTAAAGAATTATTTATTATGTATTCAGAAGAGGGTGCCAGATCTCATTACAGATGGTTGTGAGCCACCATGTGGGTGCTGGGAATTGAACTCAGGACCTCTGGAAGAACAGTCAGTGCTCTTAACCTCTGAGCCATCTCTCCAGCCCCACCATACATTTTTAAAACACACATTCGAATGTGTATTTGAATGGTGCTTAATCATTTCGATGTTGAGATGATTTTAGTGATGACTGTTTTCTTTATGAGTAAATGATTTCATTCTAAAAATTATTAGAATTGACACAGAAGTGAACGTTTTTATGTCCTGAAAATATTTACAACTAATGTAAGTGCTCAGCTGGATGGACTTTTTTCACTAAAAAAATTTTTTTAGTGACACTGGTGGTGTTGAGCCCTGCTGTCGGCACTACAGCGACATTTTTATGCTTACCCTTTAACCTAGTTTCTTGTACACAGCAGACACCCAAGAAGAAAAGTAAATTGCTAGGCGGTAAGTCTAAATAGTAGAAAACTTTGAAACTGTGTGTCCTTTTCTCAGAGAATTTTTCAAAGAGTCCCAGAGAGAGAGAGAGAGAGAGAGAGAAATCTGTTCTTTCCAGCAAACTGTAGTGATTAAGTTATAATCTCTTATACAGAAAACCACTAACACTTGGGTAGAAAAATGGCATATACTCAAATATTTATAGCTGTTCGGTAGTATTTTATAGATACATATTTGGATTTTTCTTTATTCATTTTTAGTTAAGGAAGTAGTGGGGCAGATGTGAGTTCATTGTGGCATTCAGCTTATATTTGCCTGGCTTTTTCATGGTTGGTGACACCCCAATTCCTAGCATGATTAACAGTGACCCTTTGTGCTTGACTTTGTTTAGCTTACTTGAGTTGTTTTGAGAAGTACGTTCTTTTTGATTTAAAGATAATTCAACTAAGCTTGTGTATGGCTAAGTTCTCATTTTGTTTTTTGTTTTTGTCGTCTTAGGAAAAAAAAATTCTACACAATGGCTATTAAATTTTTAGCCAATGATGATAAGATTTTGTTAGTTTTCCTTTGAATGTATACCTCTTAATTAGAGTATGTGGTTTTGTTGTTCTGTAGTGTCCCACTAAAATATTCATTTTCTTACAGTGTATTGCAAGTTCCACTGCATTACATGCAAATACGATTCACTCATACCTAGCTGTTTGTGGATTCAAACTCATAAGTGAACCGTGCCTGTCATTAAGCTACTGGTGTTCTGACATCTTCCTGTGTTTTCTGCTGTTCACAGATTCGAGTGGTGAATGCATTTCGTAGTTCTTTATATGAAGGGTTAGAAAAGCCAGAATCACGAAGTTCAATCCACAACTTTATGACACACCCTGAGTTTAGGATCGAAGATTCAGAGCCTCACATCCCTCTTATTGATGACACTGATGCTGAAGATGATGCTCCTACCAAACACAACTCCAGCCCTCCACCCTCTCCTAACAGAAACAACAACGCTGTGGACAGCGGGATCCACCTTACAGTAGAGATGAACAAGTCTGCTACCTCTTCATCCCCAGGAAGCCCACTCCATAGTTTGGAGACATCGCTCTGATTGTCAGCTTGAATGTCAACACACTAGCTGCATTGTAAAGAAACAAATTGAAACTGAGTCTTTTCACACATTGTGACGGACAAGATAGTATTTCTTGTCTTTGGACTTCCACAGAAGACACACTTGTACGAATGTAGATTTATTTTTTTAAAAAAAAAAAATGCAAAGCTTTCTGCCAGACTGAGGGTGCTTTTTGGGGGGTGGGAGAAACGAACTGACGGATGAACAGCTCGGCCTACGTGACCTGTGGATCATCCGTGGTACCTAGCGTGGTCCTGACGGTGTATTAGCAGAGCTGTGGTTTATCTCAGTCCTTGATGGGAGAGGGGAGGAGTGAATGAAGCTGGGCAAGACAGAGAACCCTGGATCATTGAATGAATACTTTAATTTCTGCTGTTGGCTGTTAATAATTTGGATTATTTATGTTTATAAATGATACAGATCTGTTTACAAGGTTTGTAGATACTTTTTTTTTTTTTTTTTTTTTTGGTTCTTCTTCATAGATGGGAAGCTTCCTTATAACTAATGCAGAGAAAAATTAGTCCTTCAAATACTGCTGTATTTTCAGGAAATAAAAAAAGGGGTGTTTCTATTGAAACTGTACTAAATTTTTGCCTACAATTTATCTTGTTAAATATTGTAGATAAATTGCTAATACTAATAGCCAAATAGATAACACTAATGCTTTGTTTAAAAAACAAAAAAAGAAAAAGAAAACAAGACAAACAACAACAACAACATGAGCAGTGGTGTTCTAATGAAGTTATGGCATCTGTCCTAATTAGTTTCTTAAATACATTTACTACTTAATGGTTTTGGAAGAACTGTTTAATTTTTAAATTTTTTGAAAACTTGCTAATAACCTTTTGTTCAGAATTTAGTAGATTGTTTATTGCCGGACGTCAAATACACAATGAAAGATGCTTGAAATGCTTTTGTTATTTCAGGCAAATCAAATTAAACTATCGAACTACAAGAGACCCTCTAGTCCTTTTGTTTTTGTCTAAATATGTTAGTTCAGTGATGTCTTGGTGAACTGTGAGTGAACTGTATTGATTTTTCTAATAACTCCTTAGAGACCTGCATACAGCATACAGGGCTGTTGGCATTTTGAAAAAGGTTAATAGATAGAAGCATACATGTTTTCCTTTTGTTTTTGGAACTTGTTTGTAAACATAAAGGAATATGCCCTTTTAAATAAATCCACGGCAATGGTTTTAAGACAGCTCAGCTCCTATCCTCGGTCCTGACTATGTGTTCCCTCTACCTGCAATCGGAATAAATTTCAAGCTGGTAACAGCCCCACAAAGTTCTGTTTGAATTCTTTGTTGGTCACCTCATAGAGTCGGGCTGAGACCACCTAACGTATTCTTCATAGAACCTAGTTTTATCTAAAAGAGTGTCACCGTTTTATAAAACGTTGTGACCGCCATTGTCTCGGATACACTTGTTTTTATTAAGTGGCCAAATAACATTAGACGAAAGGACAAAAATCATGAAAACATGAAAGCTTCTAAACGTAATACACGCAGATGTGATCATTAACCATGTACTGAAATGCCCATCCCAGAGTCAGTTGAATTTCCGGGCTCTCTGCTTTTTTCCTGTCTGCCTTCTTCCTTTATCTGCCCTGTGTCTTCTTCACCCTTTTGAAACTGGTATTGTTTCAGGGCGCAGATTTCACCGGATAAACCATCCTCAGGCTGATAAGCTTAACAAGGACTGCGACATCCAAGAATGCTGACCCAGCAAAGAAACAGTTGGTGCTGGCGATTTTTTGGTGGGTGGGAGGAATCTTTCCTCTCCACCAGTTGCCTGCAGTAATCCTCTGCAAGTCTTAGGAACATGCTGGCTCTGTCGCATTTATCACTGTACATTTACTCATCAGGTATTTGTAGTTACTCATACTGTAAAAAGAGGTAGCATGATATGCTGGAAAGCATATTTAGACCAGGTGTCCAGAGTAGGCGCCTAGTCTTGATTTTGCCATTAATGTGCTGCATGATCTTGGGGGAAATGACTCACCCTGAAAGAGGGTGGGGGACCAGACTCCTCTCGAAGAGCCCTTTCAACTCTAAAAATTGACCCTATCCACTGAAGAAGCCTGCAAGGCATAGGGAATAGAGAAAAGGGAAATGTTTTCAGTTTTCTTTTTTTTTTTTTTTTTTTTTTATTTTGGTTATGCTTAAATATGAATGTAATTACCACAAGATTTAGACTTGCATGTGCTTTGGAGGGTTTGTGTCCAGCTTTCCGGCCTTTTTATCAACTCAAGGCAATGGCTTCTTACACCACCTCCAGTCCATAAACGGGTCTTAGGACATCCATGAAGTAATAGCAAGACACGCTCAGTGTGCATTTCTCTCTCTGAGACACTGTAATTTCTACTAGAGATTTCCAGAACATTATGTAAGTAAGGGGGGGGGGGATAAAATGCAAGCAAGATGTTATTAAAGATCTTGGATCCCGTTATAGAGTGTATAGCTAAATCAACATCTGTAATTCACATTTTATCTTTAACAAAAGAGAAAACTTGTTTGATTTTGCATCCCAAATGTTTTTAATCTTTGTATATTTTTTAAAAATCCTTTTCTCCTCATCATTGCCTTTTTTGTGGTTGTAAATAGTCTTGCTGCACTTTGGCGCTGGGTTACTCCTTGTCATCTTACGAATATGCGATACGGTCATTTTCATAACAGAGATCAGTTTTGAACCAAGAAATGGTGATTTGTTTATAAGAGAAAAAAAAGAAAAAAAAAAAAAAAACCTGGCTTCATTTCTGTGAAATTGCTCTTTGAAAATTTCATTTCCACGTGTAAGCCAACTGAGATACTACCATGATGGTGTTGATTTCCTTTAATGATGCTTACCATCTATTTTAACCACTGAGCCTTTTATTATTTGTCTATTTGTAAAGTTTTATTTGTCTTAACTCATTTAATAAATATACTGTTTATCTGTTTCTGAATGGGGACTGAACTTTTTGAATATTGGAATGGTTTGAAAACCATATTTTGGCATTCTGTTTTTCTATTTGAGTTTTTTTTTTATAATCTACATAATGGAAGTTCTATAATATACTTGGAGTGTTATGATTGATACAGTGACTCTGTTCTCACGTCCATGGTCTGGCCTCTGGAAGTAAAATGTGTACAATGCCCTCGCTCCTACCCATGGTGTCAGCCCTCAGCGGAGCGTCAGTTCTGCAAACCAGGGACTAGTGGTTTTGCTTTAGAACAAATTTGTGTTCCATATTACTAAGAAAATTTTATCAAATAATCCAGACTTTTCAATAACAATTATTTTAACTCTGGGATGAAACAAGGCATAACAATGAAGTTTGCACTTAATTGATTTTTAGAATTACCATAAATTCACAGAAAAATGCCGAACCAGCAAAATAACTATGAATGCCATATTTAGATAGCATAAATTATTAAAGGAATGAATATAAGTAATATACAACATGAAAGATAATTTTTCCATCTTGTCAGATGAGGAACTTATATGTGCATTCTGTCAGAACTGAATTTTTACTTATGTTCTGTTTGTAAAGCCGACTAAGAAAGGAAAGTCTCTTTAGTCTTCTTAGTATTTTCCCCCATACCTTTAGAGAACTTGGGTTCTTTTGTTTTGTTTTGTTTTTCAAGGCAGGGTTTCTCTGTATAATAGCCTGGCTGTCCTGGAACTCATATTGTAGACCAGGCTGGCTTCAAACTTACAGAGTTCAACCTGCCCCTCCCTGTGCTGGGATTCAAGATGTGCACCACCACCACCCAGCAAGAAGTCCAGTTTTGTATAGATGTTTTGTCTCTGTAACCTGGACTGCCCTAACTCTTCTGCCCTGACTCCAGAAGTCCAGTTTTGTATAGATGTTTTGTCTCTGTAACCTGGACTGCCCTAACTCTTCTGCCCTGACTCCATAGCAACCTTCTCCTGTCTCAGTTCTTAGACATGTGTAAGTCTGTGTTTGTGCTGGTAGACTGCTGCCATAGCATGGGTCAGCAAGAACCTATCTTCATCCAAATAATTTGTTTTTCAACAGATTGGTAGCTTTTCCCTTTTAAGCTCTCAATCTCTTTACTTTTGCCATGAGAATTACTTCTTTTCATTTTCCATATTTGTTTTAAAAAAAGCTTATAATCAAATCTAGTACAAGCAGACTGGCTTAATCTGTTGTCTCTGATTAAACAAATTGTCATTATTGAACAATAATGGCGTTTATACAGTGTTGATGCCTGGCAGAGTTTCCTTAAGCAGCACATCTGGGTTTGGGTTCGACTCAGGACGAAGCTTCTCTTCATTTAAATCAAGGCTTAAAAGTCATAGTTTTTCCATATTAGCAATGAGTTATTGACTCATAAATTAGTGATTATGCAGCATTTTCAATATGCCAAGCATTTTATATGGATTATGTAACTAATAACCCTGTGTATTCCCATTGTGCATATGGGAAAACTGAGGCTTAGGAAGTTTAATTCTCTTGCTTTGGATCACACGGTAGAACTAGGCATTACACCGGAAGCAGCTTTGAAGAGCCCCAGGTGGTAGCCCAAGTCAGCCCAGCATCTAAGAAACTCTGCACTTAAGTCTACTTACTGTTATCTTCACTGCTGCTCTATCTTGATAACTCAGGCTCCCGAGATCCCTCCCTAGACAAGAGCGCAAAGACTGGGGCGAAGAGCCGCTGCTCGGGATGTAAGTAGCCTAGGCTTTCCTCGCAGGTCTCCTCTAGCTAAAGGGTCAGAAGAGGACAGGACAATGATGTTCACAACATACCTTTAGTTAGAATTTCTAAGATGGGCATTTTTTAAGCTTCATCGATAGCAACAACAGGTCATCACTCACTAATGCCGGGTGAAAATTTATCACGTTAATTAGATGAGTGCTCTCTTCTCTGACATTTGTCAAGTTTGGGCGATACGCTGGCAGAGGAACTAGACCTGCAGAATAGAATTCTCTGCTGTCACGTTCACTTTTCTGTTGCTCTGTCGCATCTACTCTGAAATCTGCAGAGCTCTGTTTGATCCCACCCACCTCATCCTCCCTAGGCGGACTTCAGTGAGTTATTTTGCGCTTCGATGGCATTTTCCTTGACGGGAATTCCTAATGCTTTACTATTCAGCCAAAGGAAGTGACATTGTTGCACATGAGATTGGGTGATCCAAGCTCGTAAACGACAACCCTGTTAGACTGCCATCTTAGTTCATCTGTGTTAATGTGGTTTGTGAGTACTCTAGCCCTTTGGCTTATAAAAATGAGATGCTGCTTGCTGCCTTCTGCGGTCATTAAGGTATCTTCGTGGAGATAAAGTATACTAAAAGGTTTTCAGTAAGACTGCTTTTGAAATCACCATCTTTAGGACATATCTTAATGAACAGCTGGATGGGGGGGAGCAGGCACTAAGATCTGGGGTGTATGGCATTCAAAATTCAAATTAAGATCCTTTTCATCTTAAGCCTGCTCTGAGGTGCATTCGGAGTGTGTCAAAAGGTCTTTTGTGTTTCATTTCCCTGCTGTCGCTTTGGGGGAAGTAATACCTCAATTCTGTGAGGTCAGGGGCCTTCAAACAATGCAGCTACTCCAATTCTAAGGAGTCTGATCCTGTCCTGTCAGCATCTTAGATCACTGCCTGGGAATTAGTCCCCGCCTCCCTTCCTTCCTCTTAAACTAGCTGCTAACTGCTTTTGATGGTTTTCCTTGCCCATGTCTCCTGCTCTCCAGGTGCTTCCTTCAACAAGCATCTGGAACCGGTGAGAACGAATTCATACCTTTCTGACCCTGAGCATTATCAAACAGGAGGTGACCTAAGTCAGATCATGGTGGGTGATGCTGTGTTGCTTAGTGTGGTCATGGAGGTCCTCACAGATGAGTAACAATGGAGCAGAGACAAAGGAAGGTTATCAGAAAGATTCTTTCACACAGAGCCCCTACTACCTTGGTGCTTTGTCAAGTTAGAGGGCCAAAATGAAGTGGTCAGTGTAGCTGGAATGGGTGGGCCAGTAGGAGAGTGTTTTTAAAAATTATGTAGGCAGTAGGGGACCACTTGGCTTCAGTATAAATAAGCTTCTGGAGAACTTTGGCTCTTAGGCTGAGTGAAACCAGAAGCCACAGGGCAGAGGAGAAATAGGCTGGCTTTTGAAGAAGGATCATGGCTGTCTGTAGATATGATTGAAGCTAAGGAACCAGTTAGGTAGAGATTACCCTAACAGATATCCTTTTTCCAGTTTAGTGCTCTCTGCCTCCTTACCGCCCCCTTCTAAAAGTCTGCCTATGTCCTTTATCTGTGCTAATTTACATTTGTCCTGCCCAAGGCCGGTACCATTTTTTAAACATCTCCCTTCTTCCTCATTAGCTTCAGCCTGTATGGACATTTCCCAATGGATAACCTTCGTATTCAGTGTTTTTCGTTATAGAAACAAGCAAAAGATGGCCATTCTCTGTATCCAGTCTAATGACACCGAGTCTCCTCCAGTCCACCCTTTGTTTGGCTTTGTGAAAAACCCTTTTCGCATCTGCTGATCATACTTACCTATAGCATGACTGCCACCGTGTGTCTCTTATCTTTGCCTAGTAACCTTGGTTGACATCCCATGTATTTGAGTAGGCTCCCTCACCCTATTCTGTCACTGACGTGGAGGCATGGAGGGCTTGGCCTCCTTGAGGGCATACAACTTTGGTGCCTAAACCTGAACTACCTTCAACTTTATACCTCGTCGGAGCTTTACAGCACACTCCTAGTCTTGATAGAAATGAAAATAAAATATTGTTTTCTGACTGATGCTCAAGCCAACTTTTTGTTGGTGGGTTTTTGGGTTTGTTTTTTTTTTTTTTTAATTATTATTCTCAGGTCCATTCCTCATTGCATGTATTCCATATCTTTATATATCTCTTCAGCCAAGATTCAAGCCCTGGTTTGGCTGACTTCAATCCACACTGTGTTGTTCTGTCCAAACCTGTAGCGTTTTGCTGTCAGGCTATGGTCTGACAGCATTTCCCATTTCAACATCTGCTGCTCATTCTCACTGTGTTGTTAGGCTTTTGTCCAAAGCAAGATTTTACATCTGTCTGTATTAAACCGTATTAAGGTTTGCTACTTTGCTGAAGCAACTGCTTTCCTGGAAAAAACTGAAAGGCATAAGCAAGGAAGATCTGCAAATGTACCTTTGCCTGATTTTTCGTAAACCCTATCTACCAGGCTGCTGTTAACCCAATAATCAATTAAAGACCACCTTGTCAAATATTTCATTATGTTACATGGCAGTAGCCATTGAATCCAACAATAGATAATGATTATTGCACTGCTATTTCTCTATCACCTCTGTTCGTTTCTACTCGTGTGTGTGTGTGTGTGTGTGTGTGTGTGTGTGTGTGTGTGTGTATCCTTAATCTCAGTTATTGCCCTAATCCCTCTTTCTCTCGAGTCCATAGTAATGGTCTCTTGACTTTCTGTTGTCCCTGTCTACTAAGTCCATGCCACACCAAAAATTCACCATTATCATGAGTTTTCCCAAATAGTGGCTGGGCAGTGGTAGCACACGCCTTTAATCCCAGCACTCGGGAGGCAGAGGCAGGCGGATCTCTGTGAGTTCAAGGCCAGCCTGGTCTACAGAGCAAGGTCCAGGACAGGCACCAAAACTACACAGAGAAACCCTGTCTCAAAAAAACAAAAAAGAAAGAGAGGGAGGGAGGGAGGAGGGGGGGGGAGGGAGGGAGGAAAGAAGGAAGGAAGGAAGGAAGGAAGGAAGGAAGGAAGGAAGGAAGGAAGGAAGGAATGAATAGTAAGTGACCCCCGAGAAGCTCTGAAAAGCCCTTATCTCCAAGTTCTGGGCTGTTAACAATCCTTTTCTCTGCTGGGAGCAATTTGTTGTTCGTGTCTTCTCCCAGCAACCCCAAGCTCTCCTGAACCCCATGCTTTCCTGGACCCTTATGCACTTTGTACCTCTTTCAATGCCTGTACCACCCTGCCTCTGTCCTTCTTACAACTACAAGGGACAAATGATCACAAGTGAGTGTTTTCACTGGATGTGGTAGCACTTCCCTGAGAGTCTGAAGCAGGAGAATTGTAAGTTCTCACCTAGCCTGATAAACATAACAAGACCTAGAAAAGCAAGGACTGGGAAAATATCCCAGTAGTACTTTTGTAACACCATGGGTTTGGTCCCCAGCATCTCTCAAAAGAAGCATCACTGGGGGAGAATCAGCCTTCTGGGAGAGGATGCTGAGGCTCTGGATGTGAGAGGTAGGAAACGGCAGCATTATGTGGGAAGAACATTGACCTGGCGGTCTACAGACCTGGTTCTGGTCTCAACTCTGTCTTGCTCTAACAAGGCTTTGAGCCCCCAGTTGGCTCAGCAGGAACACAGCCCAGCCCCTGCCCTTGGATGGCCACATGAAACCAGAGACATGAAAATTTTTCCTGACTAAGAAGAGTGCACAATAGCACTGTGGTTCGGCAGCCACGGGACCCTGCGAGAAGCTGTGCCTACCTCCCTTGACGTAGTTGAAATAAAAAGTTTGAGCTGCAAAGAGTTTGCAAATCCCATCGCAGCTATAAACATAGCCTTAGGAAGACAACCAAGAAGAGTCATCAGAAAAATAATAGTATTTGTTCCCATTCCGCTTTGGTGTGGACTTATCTATTGCACATCTGGCAAGTGGAGCTCCAATGACTGCAGTGACCCAGTCAGACTTTACCAGTTATCATGTTGCTGAATACCACTAGATGCTCTGATGTGTTGAGTCAGTTGCCTTGGTTTAATTCCCTTGTCCCTGATCCTAGCTTTATTCTCATAATGATGATGAAGTATGTCAGTATCAGGCTTTGTTATAAATGAGTGACTGAGGCTGGGGATTTAGCTCAGTGGTGAGCGCTTGCCTGGCAAGCACAAGGCCCTGGGTTCGCTCTTCAGCTCAAAAAATAAATGGATGGATGGATGGATGGATGGATGGATGGATGGATGGATGGATGACTGGAGGGAGCATTGAAATGCTGGTACTAACTCCACCTCCAGTGGTCAACGGTGTGACCAAAACATCGGCAACATTTTTTTTTAGATTCCCAAATGATTCAAATATGCAGCCAAAGTTGTCCCAGAATGCAGAAATATGAACAGAAGGTAAATGGTAAACTCACCCTGTAAGATTGCTGTGGAGGGCCACAAATGCAGTTGGCTAGCTTAAGATGCCGTTAAGAGGCCGGGTGGCGGTAGCACACGCCTTTAGTCCCAGCACTCAGGAGGCAGAGCCAGGAGGATCTCTGAGTTCGAGGCCAGCCTGGTCTACAGAGCGAGATCCAGGACAGGCACCAAAACTACACAGAGAAACCCTGTCTCGAAAAAACAACAACAAAAAAAGGTGCTTTTAAGAAAAAGATGAAAACGTCTGTAGTGCTCTTTAAAAAGTGCACAGAGGAAAAAACAGGTTCTGAAACGTGGCTGTTTTGCTTAACAGAGGCTTATAAACTAATCTGAAATCTGTACTGGGTGGAAATAGACCAATAGCAAGTTTGAAATCTCATAAATACAAATACTTTTAAAATTAGTTGGTTACATGAAAACAAAAGCATTTCCTTGCTTCCAAAACTCAAGTCCATATTTAAAGCTGCACTTGTGCTGGGGAGATGGCTCAGCAGTTAAGAGCATGTGATGCTTTTGCAGGGGACTCGAGTTTTGAGTTCTAGCCCTCATATCAGAAGGCCCACAACCACCTGGAACTCCAGCAGCCCCAGGGAGGTCTAACGCCTCTAGCCTTTTTGGACACCTGCGCTCTCTCTGTCTCTCTCTGTCTCTCTGTCTCTGTCTCTGTCTCTCTGTGTCTGTGTCTCTCTCTGTATCTCTCTGTCTCTGTCTCTCTCTCTCTCTCTCTCTCTCTCTCTCTCTCTCTCTCTCTCTCTCTCACACACACACACACACACACACACATTTAGAAATAGCAAACACTAAATTTTAAAGTAAAGATGATGTCTGAAGCAATCTACCATTTCTAAAGTTGACTTCTACATCATTTCCCATTACTAAAAGTAAATAGCATTTATCACTTCATAGGTAAATATTAAAATCCATGGTTGTTACTAAACACTAAATATGATCAAATATAAAGACTATCTACTTAATTAAAATATGAGTTCTTAGGAATCTTTTCTACAATCTAGAAAAAAAAGTTTTAGTTGAGTTTTTCTTTCTGCCTCCGACGGCTATTTCTAGGTCACTTTAATCTTAAAAAGTTTTGGTCACATCTCTCCGTTGGGTTAAGAGCTGAAATGCCCCACAGCATCCTGCACTGAGGGCCTGTTTCCTGCTTGTTTCCAAAGCAGCTATGGTGCACTAGAGGCGTTTACAGTGCTCTGTTCTGGGTCCCACAGTGGTACTCATGTGCAATACCTGAGAAGCATCTGCTGTTTGAATCTATTTGCAAGCATTTCTAACAGCCTGGGAGGCCTCTTCAGCTTGGTCATCATCACTGTGCTAAATGAGAATCAGCCAGTTCACCATGCAGCTGTTCAGAACGTAGCAGCAACTTCTCATGGCCCCAAGTCCCAAGCTCCACCCTCATTTTCTTGTCCCCACACTCACGGATCCAGTACCTAGAGCTGTCCCCTCACAATGGCGTACCATCTGTCCCAGTTTACAACGTGGTTTGTCCATCTCCAGGTTATCACTGACACACCCTCCCTACTAACTCATGGTTTGAATGGTAAAAGTCACATTCCCAAGTTTTCTTCATTCTCTTGGTCTCACTCCCCTGGTGTATGTGTGTTCTGTGTCGGCAACCTGGCAGGCATTTTGAGATTGTAAAATATGGGATTTTACTGCTATGACAAGTAGAAAGTTGAGATAGGACATGGAGCCCCTTTGTGTCTTAACAGGTGACAGAGTGGCCCCTGAGTATGTCAGTTCAGTCTATAAATGTCTATCCAAGAAGCCTGCTCCAATGGATTGCAAAGGGTCCAGAGCTAAGCTGTGGGCAAGCGAGCTCACCTGCTTTCAGCCCAAAGCTGGAGCGTGAGGATGTGATGAAGCGTGAACCTAACTCATCTTATCAATGAAAACCAGGAGTCAGAGATCAGGGTAATAACCTAAAAGATCAGAGTAACAGAGGAACAGCCACCAGTGACTTCTTACCCCTCTGGATCACCTGACCAAAAGGGCTGAGATCCTATCTCCAAGCCTTGCCTTATCACTTCCTCTCTCCACCTCCCACGTGCTGGGATTAAAGGGGTGAGCCACCGCTGCCTGGCCTCTATGGTTAACTAGTGACTAGCTCTGCCCTCTGATCTCCAGGCAAGTTTTATTTGTCAGAACACAAAATAAACACCAGTGTGATTGGGGAACTGGCTGTTGGTTCAAAGCTGATTGCTGAAACCTCCTTAAGATGTACATAGCTAAGCTGAGCCCTTTCTTAATGTTCTAAGAAGTCTTTCATCCTTGTTTAAGGAATATTTTATTTATTTGGTTATGATAAATTGTGCTTCCCAGAGGCACAACAGGGATCAGATTTCCCCGTGAGGATGGAATGCCACAGTGTGGTTGACATTCATTCAATGAATGAATGACAGGGTTTGAAGAAGGCGCTTTTCTGTCAGTTGTGGTTGGAAAAGCATTGGGAGGCGGAGACAGGGGGATCACTAGACTATATCTCAAAACAACAAAAATAAAACCATAAAAATCGTGTGTGTGTGTGTGTGTGTGTGTGTGTGTGTGTGTGTGTGAGAGTGTGTGTGTGTGAGTGTGTGTGTGTGAGAGAGAGTGTGTGTGTGTGTGAGAGAGTGTGTGTGTGTGTGAGTGTGTGTGTGAGAGTGTGTGTGTGAGTGTGTGTGTGAGAGTGTGTGTGTGTGTGTGTGAGTGTGTGTGTGAGAGAGAGTGTGTGTGTGTGTGAGAGAGTGTGTGTGTGTGTGTGTGTGAGTGTGTGTGTGTGTGTGTGTGTGTGTGTGTGTGTGTGTGTATGAATGTTGCTAGGTGAACAAAAGGAACTAACAGAAGGGAGAAAGAGAGGAAAGAAGGGTGTGGGGTTAG
Source organism: Onychomys torridus (assembly GCF_903995425.1). Classification (NCBI taxonomy): domain Eukaryota; kingdom Metazoa; phylum Chordata; class Mammalia; order Rodentia; family Cricetidae; genus Onychomys; species Onychomys torridus. Next base: position 19,170,663 of record NC_050462.1, read on the forward strand.
GGGCAAATATGATCATATGGATTTGTGTGAATACTAAAAAGTAAAGCCACTTTGGTGTTTGGTTTGGGTTTGGATTTTTGGTTTTGTGAGGCAGGGTTTCTCTATGTAACCTTGGCTGTCCTGGAACTCTTTCTGTAGACCAGGCTGGCCTCAAACTCAGAGATCTGCCTGCCTCTGCCTTCTGAGTGCTGAGATTAAATGTGTGAGACACTATTTTTAAAAGATTTTTCCAACATAATTTTAACAGAGGATCCAGCATTTAATCACAGAAGCCCTATTGAGGTATTTTGTCACATATCTTCATGGTGAAATTTATGCAGTTGTTAAAATATAAACAAAAATGTTAGAGGCTTTTCATACTCCGATTATTTTATTGATCATAGCAATGTAAATATTTCCATGTGACTATTACAGACTTGATTCTGAAAACAATGAGTTGGGACATATTATTCAGCTTCTGTGATCTTTCCCTCATTTTTTTGTTTTTATTTTTGTTTTGTTTTTTTGCTTGAAAACTGAACACAGACTAACTAGCTGTTCCTCAGGGTTTCCTGATGAAGTGTCAGAAAGCCCAACAGAGAACACTGGGACTATGCTGGGAGCTCCTATAGAAAGAGCTTTCTCTGATGCGATATTAGAATGAACCATTTAATCCAGGCTGGTCCAGTACAGCAAGGAGGACAGTGGGCTGGTGGCTCAGGAGCAGGTCTAATTCATTGATGTATTACAGATCGCTACAGTTGTCATAGCACCCCCTGAGTGTGTGTTTGTTTGGCTGGTGGGTTTGGGTTGTTTGTTTCATGGATTTCCTACATTGAAAATTAGGTTAATGTAAAAGCATCTTTTTTTTTTTTTTTTTTTGCACCTGGCAACGTGGACTCTTATTCCCATAGCAATACTAGCTGGGTGCTGTTTGCATGCGGCTTAGTGTTCCCTATAGGTCAATGTCACTTATTGGTATCTGGACCGTTTATTATTGTCTGGTAGTAGGACTAAGAGGAGAGTGAGATTAATTTTGTTGCTATTGAATTTTAAATAAGGAAGAATTGGGATTGGGGATTTAGCTCAGTGGTAGAGCGCTTACCTAGCAAGCGCAAGGCCCTGAGTTCGATCCTCAGCTCAAAAAAAAAAAAAAAAAGAATCGATCAGGATGCAATTTAAAGAAAATTTCTAACCCAGTCATCCTCACTCATATATGGTGCCAGCCTGGGTCGATCAGGCATTTATGTAGAGCCTATAACCTGTTGTAAAATGTTAGGGCCATGGAGAGGAGTTAGCCCTGTGGGTCGGGTGACCATGCTTTCCTTATATGGATCAGTGAGTCAGTCTTGGAATGACTGTACCTTTTTGCCCAAGGCTGTTGTTAGAAACTAAAGTAATTCTTTAAGATACAGTGATGTTTCTCTTTACATTGATTGGGCCTTTTAAGGGGTTTTATTTATTAAGTTTGGTGGAGTGGTACACATCTGTAATCCCAGCACCCAGGAGGCTGAGACAGAAGGGTCACAAACTCAAGGCCAGCCTGGGTTCCATAACGACACTTCAACTACAACAAAAACAAAGACAAAAAAAAAAACCTTGCACATGTTGGTCTTGATTTTAAGTTACAGAATTGATAGAGGTCAATTCTCTGTAAACTAACCCTCTAACGCAGGGGTTCTCCACCTCCCTAATGCTGTGACCCATTAGTACAGTTCCTCATGGGACCCGGCCCCCACCATAAAATTATTTCCTTGCTAGTTCATAACTAATTTTGCTCCTGTTATGACTTGTAATGCAAAGATCTGATATTTGAAATCAGGGGTTGTTACCCACTGGTTGAGAACCGCTGGCCTAATGCCTCTTCCTACTATGAAACACTGTGACGTGTGACATTCTACAAGTACGTTCTCTGATAGCTTCAAGGAGCTATCTAGCTTATTAAGCTCTAGTTTTGTTCCAAGATTTGTGACCAATGTGAAGAGCACGTTGGAAAGATGTACCCTGTGCCCCTGATTGCCCTTTCTGAGCAGTGGCGAGCTGAAGAGGCACCCGCCTAGTGGAATCACCCAGCATGCTTGTGGCAGTGGTGGCAAGTGTGGAGGTAATTGTAGGTATGGGGATAATTGTAGGTGTGGGCATGGCTGCTTGTAGATAGGGGGTGGTTGTAGGTGTGGGGGTGACTGTAGGTATGAGCATGATTGGTTATAGGTGTGGGGGTGATCGTAGGTGTGGTCATGGCTGGTTGTAGATATGGGGGTGATTGGTGTAAGCATGATTGGTTGTAGGTGTGGGGGTGATTGTAGGTGTGGGTTGGTTGTAGATATAGGAGTGATTGTAGGTGTGGGTTGGTTGTAGGTGTGGGGGTGATTGTAGGTGTGGGGGTGGTTGCAAGTGTGGGGTGGTGGTAGGTATGGGGGTAGCTGTCAGAGGGATGGTTGTAGATGTGGAGTGGTTATTAGTGTGGGGTGGGTATGGGGGGGGGGTGGTCGTAGGTGTAGGGGTGGCTATCAGTTATAAATTTCATTTAGTGCATCAGGAAAAATGTGGTGGCTGATGATTGATTGCCTGTGGACCGAAAGTCCTAGAAATAACGGGTCCACCTTCATATGTAATTTCAAGTTTCTTCTCTAAAAGATTGAAGGATGCAAATAGCAGCAACTGAATTACTCAGCTTATTTTTGCAATCCCTTTATCTATTTCCAGCCCCAAGGAGTTGGAAAGCAGACAACACGAGAAGTCCACAGTTGGATCATGAGCGAAGACATGAGTCATTATTCTCAGGTACCAAATTCCAAACTTCTTGGATGGCACAATGGTCCAGTGGGTAAGGACACTTAGCACCCAGGCCCAGTTATCCAAGATTGATCCCTGGAGCCCACATAAGGTGGAAGGAGAGAAACACCTCATCTTCTGACACATTCAACATGCCATGCCACATGCAACAAAAATAATAGTGATAATAATAATAAATACTTAAAACTAAAAGCTCTTTTGAGATTCATCCTGGGACTAATTGAATAAATTTGAAGATGCAGCTAAAAGAATGATAATAATCTCATTAAGGAAACAGGTTCTTATGCTTTCCCTTTGGGGGCGTTGTTTTTCATCATAAGACCAGAGACATTCTGGGAGGAGATTTTACAATATACTTATTACAAAATGCTTCTAAAGATAAGGAACTTCAGGTTTTCTGTATCTCAGATCCATGCTCTTTATTAAAGTAGAGATGTATGTAATGCAAGGAAATATCTTACCCACTCTTTCCAGGTTAAATTCTAGCATCTATGTTTAGAAGCCTTTGCTCTGCAAATACAACCAGCCCTTCACGTCTAGCTAAACCTTTGGCACTGGACACATTTGATGTTTCAGACATGATTCCTTATAGCAAGTTTGATGGAGTGGGGAATGGCCCACTGCAGTCCAAATTCTTAAAAACGTTCAAGACAAAAAGAAATCCATATATGTGAAGGTTCAAAGGCATGGCACATCAACCCTAATTGACCAGGTTATCTGGGAGTGGGGAGAGAACAAAATGTGTCTGTGAGGAAGAGTGAATGTGCTGTGTGATGAAAATTTCAGCAGCGAGGGTTGGGGATTTAGCTCAGTGGTAGAGCACTTGCCTAGCAAGCGCAAGGCCCTGGGTTCGGTCCTCAGCTCAAAAAAAAAAAAAAAAAAAAAAAAGCAAAACTCAGCAACGATTCTGAAAAGGCTGCTTCAGTCCTAAGGAACTGTCAAATGAAGCAATGATTTCACCTATGGCCCACACAACTCTTCTGTGGCGTCCTTCTAAGGTAAGAGAGGGACATAACCAGAAAAGCTTCTCTGCCTCAGAGCGGAGAGGAAGCAGGCAGCAGAAGCAGGCTGAAGGGAAAGGCTTGAAGTATAATAGCCCTAGAGGGCAAGTGTAGCAGGCACAACTGAGTGACAGTTCAAAAGCCACCTGAATCCACAGCACGGTAGCAACCAAATGTCTTCATACACTGCAATCTCCAAGTGAGAATTCTAATTCTGTTCTGGAAATATGCTCGGTGCCTCTCTCTTTTGCAAGAACTATAGTAGGCAGAAGGGGATCGGAAATGTAAAGGGCACAACTCCTATATCTGAGACTAATTTGTATTAACCATTAAAAATACTGTTTAAAATACCATTTAAATACTGTTCTAAGTGCCATGGCCATCCCAAGCCAGGGCATTGGCAGGATTAAATCCAATAAGCATGAAGATTCAGAGTTAAAGAATACTCAACAGAGAAATCGACTGGAGAGAGAGAGAGAGAGAGAGAGAGAGAGAGAGAGAGAGAGAGAGAGAGAGAGAAATGGGCAAGGTTCAGCTCAGAGAGACAGGAGTCGAGACAAGAACTAGCTGGTGCAAAGGATCAGAAAACAGTGATATTCTCTTCACGGTGGACAAGCCAGTCAGGTGAAGGACAGTGCTGGGCTTTACCGCCCTTGAAGACTCACTGAATGAATGACACAATGCTAAACACGTAACAAAGACTTTTCTAGTCTGTGTTGTCAGCTAGCTGATGCGAAAGGCCTTTCTGAGACACAGCACTGAACGTCTTATAGATACATACCAGCATTCCACAGAGAATACTGTGCTGGCTAATAAACGCCCTGGACACGGACAATGAGACACTGGCTTGTTCATGTGTGCTTCCGACACTTAACATTGGTGTGTGTTGTTTTGTAGCATTCTGGGGCTCCCTCTTACAGTTCTTGGTGATGCTATGGGTTCCCTAAGGTCCCTTCTCCTTCTTCCATCATAATGAAATGCTGAATCTGAAGAATATGTACTGTACTATTTTGCACCAAAAGAAATCGTTTGGCTCCCAGAAAAGCATCCTCCTTCAAAGTGAATAATAAATAATACATGTAGTAAATATTTTCTCAAGCATTGCTTTGGCCCCAGAAATGACAGGGAGGCTTGCATGCAGATAAATATCTGTGAAGTTATGCCTTTAATGTCAGCAACGTCTTGTCAAGACCTAAAGTAACTGGAGAAAATTTTTCTCTGTCTTATTCTAACACAACTAATGTCGTGCAGTTTGGTTAAACTCAACTTGTTTTGCCATCTTTTTCAACTCAACAGTGCATTTTTGCTGTGTTCAGCTCCGTGGAATGTGGAGGCAGCATCCGATTCAATATTTTTATTCGGGCTGTTTACTTTGTAGTCAAACATTCTTTAGAAACATTTTAGTCTCCCCATACTTTCCATCCAGGGCTGTCGGTTCCTATTTGGAAAGGTTAATTGAGGCCCAGAATCTCATAGCCTCTGACACAGAAGCAGCTTCTGCCGGCTTTAATAGTCAACTTTGAATTTGCTGCCAGGGCTGATTCCTCATGTAAATATTTAACTGACTTGTTTTTAAATTTTTTTTTTAAACCAGAGTGGGAGAGTGCATTACTATAATATAGTGTGTGAGGTGGGGAAGTCAACTTTTATTTCTACGTGTTCCTTTTTGCTAATTTCTTGGTCAGTGTCTCATTTGCAGAGGTCTTAACGATTCTTCACAACACCTTTGGCCTCCTTTGAAGCTGCTGAGTGGAGAAGGAGACATGCAGCCTACTGGTGAGGAGCTCACGGTGTTTAATCAGCGCCCACCCCACCCCCATGTCACTGAGGAGTCTCTGCCATGACCCTTAACTCTTGAAAATGAAGCATCTCTTCATGAAGGCTGCCTTTGAACAGCTTGTCTGAGCTGCTGACATAACTCCTTTCTTAACCTCTCCAGAAAGTATAGCCTGCCTGGAATGTAGTAGAAATAACCCAGTGTGGAAGAAACTGTCAAGCCAAAGAACTCACTATGAATGCTGTCCTTGCCACAGCTTCCTGCTGAGGAAGAAGAAAGTTTTGTCCCATTCCACCTCCTTCTCTTCCTCTTTCCAGCCAGCTGCCACTGAATTTAGACAGGAGAAGGCAGCTAACATGAAAGCCAAGCCTGAGATGGGTACTGTGTGCCGAAATTATCTGTTGATTGTGATATATGCCAGGCACATAACTTAGGTGTTTGAGTAGTCTCATTTTAAAACCAAAAAGACAGGACTAATTTGAATAGTCTATCTTGAGCCAGAATTTTGAAAATATTTAGCATGCAATCCAAGCTGAGTAGGATGGCACGCCTGTAATTTCAGCTCTCGGGAGATGGGTGTAGGAGGGTCAGGAATCCAAGGTTGTCCTCAACTACATAGTATGTTCAAGACCAATCTGGACTACAGGATACTATCACACCACCACCACCCCAAAAACAAACCCCAGAAATTTTATCAGGGAGATATTTTAAGTACATTTATTTACAAATTAAGTGTTCAAAATATGGTGTTTATACTTCGTACTTCAGGTGTATCTCAATTCAGATATTAAGTTTTCATTGGAAATGTGTATATGGTTATTTAGATCTCGTAGAATTAACAGTTGAAAAGGTAGATACAGAACAAAAACTTGTTCTAAATATGCTTTAAAAATGCATTACCGGCAAAGTATTGGATTGTTCGTACTTTTTAGATTAATTGAAATTCGATAGAAGTCAAACGTCCTCATTTCAGGTGCAGTGCACAAACACAGAATTCCACTCCAATGGGGGGTTTTTAATACAGGAGACAGACGCCATAAGAAGAGGCAGTTTTAGAATAATTCTATTTCGATCCTTTGTAACCTGTAAGGCAGTCTCACAGAATGGAGCACTAGGTAATTTCTGTTGGGCCAAATAGCTAAGAAGGACCATGAGGCTAAGGACATGGGGTTTAAATTCCAATCTAACTCCGGAGCTTAAGATCCTAATTACCGTGTTGCACAACAGATGGGTAGCACATGCATAATCTATAATAAAAACTGGTTTCATTTTATTTTATTTGTGTTTGAGAGAGGAGACAGGGTGCATGCCTGCTACAGTGTACATGTGGAGTTCAGAGCACAAGTTGAGGGGGATTCAGTCCTTTCCTTCTACCACATAGGTCCTGGGGATCAAATTCAGGTTAGCTTGCTTGACAGCAAGCACCCTGACCTGTAGTTGGTTGATTTTACCCTTTATTTTTTGAGGGCCCGCCACCCGGCTCCCAAATGCATACATGGAGACTTAGTCTTTCTTATGAATGCCCGGCCTTAGCTTGACTTATTTCTAGCCAGCTTTTCTTAAATTATCTTGTCTACCTTTTACCTCTGGGCTTTTCTATATACCTTTCTGTACTTCTTACTCCAAGGCTTGCTGTGTGGCTGGGTGACTGGCTCCTGGAATCCTCCTCTCCTTCTCCTTTCACTCCCTGATCTTCTTCCCAGATTTCTCCTCCTACTTATTCTCTCTGCCCACCAGCCCTGCCTATCCTTTCTCCTGCCTAGCTATTGGCCGTTCAGCTCTTTAATAGACCATCCTGTGTTTTAGACAGGCAAAGTTACATAGCTTCATAGAGTTAAACATAAAAGAATGCAAATTATCTTCGCATCATTAAACAAATATTCGACAACATAAATGAACGTAACACATGTTAAAATAATATTCCACGTTTATGCACTGAGCCATCTCACCTGAGCTGATTCTTCATTTTCATTCCTGACCACTAATGGTTTCAGGTTCCAACTCTCCTCCTTTTTACCCGACACATGGCCAAGCCTATGAGAACATAATTGCATTCTATCTCTTGCTTCCAGAAAACGAGCTTACCTCATTCTGTTTCTACCACACTCCAGCTCTGTCCCACTCAGTCATGCTCAGCCTAGCTTGGATACTTACTCTGTTATTCTTCAAGAGTGAAGAATAAATCTCTTTATTCTCTCAGTTGGGTGTGGCAACATTTATCAACTTCTAAACAAATTTGGGGCAAAAGGTATTGATAACACCCTATATGGGGCAAAAATAAAAGACTATTAAACTAAATATTATGCCTTGATATGATGCTGGAAGCTTTCTCCAATGACAGAAATGACAAGGATTACTGGAGACCTGCTGCTGGGAATTGCTTCCAATGCTTTGGGCATGCCAGACAAGTATTCCACCACCGAGCTATATCCACAGCCCAAATTCCTGAATCACATTACATTTGCAAAAAAACTTTGGTTGCTGCGTTGTCATATTATGGTGAATATTATGGGTGGGGGAAGTATAATTATCTTTCTCCACACTCCAAACTTATGTCAACTCTTCACTAAGCCATTTCCCAGCTCCAAGGAACAGGAACAGGTATTTGATGGATGTGTTCCTAAAGCTCAGGTTCCTGGTGAACAGGGTTGTTCTTGTTTCTATAAAAGTTAACCCTTGCACAGGACATTAACCAGAGCATTCAATTCTATAGTTCACAACTTTCCATTGTCCTACCACCAACCCCTTGGTGTACCTTCAATACCTCCCTCCTACTCAGCTCTAGTAGTTGTTACAATCTCCTCTAACCTTACCTGTTTATTATTTCTCAGTTCACTGTACCCTGTGAAATGTATGTCTAGTCAGCACCAATCTTGATGGTGGATGGGAACAATAGTCAATTGCTGTCCTCACTTTGCAAGGACCCTCAGTGACCTCATAGTGTCACTCATTGACCACTCACTCTTGTGTTCAATAAGGGGTTTACGCCTTCTCATTTCTTAAACCTCTAACATACCCTCTTATGTTCCTGTGACAAGCTGAGACCTTCCTACTCCATCAAACCAAACTGGCTCAATCGGAAGGGAATGCCAACGGGTCCTCACCTCCAACAGACATGCTGGCAGCATCTGCATCCATACACTCTGCCTCCTTGATGGAGATAGAGAAGTGAGATACACTCCCACTAACACACGGAACATGAGCTCTGTCACCTAGACAAGGATAGTGCTCCAGTTATCTGCTGCCTTTCTCCTCAGTCCCCAGCCCTCATAATGGCTCATTCTATGGACATGCGTCAAATTTTCCTCAAACTTATTTCCCCCTACTTACGACCACACCATTTTTTTTACTCCTCTTTGTAATGAAACTCCTCAAAGAGCAAGCTCTACTATATCAAATTTCTTACCTCACATGTTTCTATTCAAATCACTACATTCAACTTTTTACCCTTTTAATTCCACTTAACTACATGTTTTAAATCTTTGTTTTTAAACTTCGTGTGTGTGTGTGTGTGTGTGTGTGTGTGTGTGTGTGTGCATGTGTGTGTGTGTGCATGTGTATCGGGGTTGGGTTGGAACATGTTGGGGGTAGGTGCACATGCAGGTGTGTATACACCCATGGAGGGCAGAGGTCAACACTGAGTGTCTTCTTCAGCCACACCCCCACCTTCTTTTTCGAGGACAAGAGCTCTCAATGAACCTGGAGCTCACCAATTTGGCAAGACTAGCTGCCCAGCAAACCCCAAGGATCTTGTCTTGGCACTTGGATTACAGGCGTGTATCACCATGCCTGGGACCTTTCTTGCGGATGCTGAGGATCCAAAGTCAGATCTTCATGACTATGCAGCAATCGCTTAACCTCTCAAGCCCTCCCTCCAGCCTCTCCACTTACCCGCTGCTGTCAAGGGAACCTGTGACCTCTGTGTTGTTAAATCGAATGCTCAGGCCTCAATATACTGAATTCATTGACAGTGTGTGACGATGGGGCCACCTAACTCCATGTTCCTCCATGACACATTGCCTTATTTGCGTCCCTGTAAGTGTCATTCAAGACACAGTTTCTCTGTGTAGCTTTGGAGCTCACTCTGTAGACCAGGCTGGCCTCGAACACACAGAGATTCGCCTGCCTCTGTCTCCTGAGTGCTGGGATTAAAGGTGTGCACCACCACCGCCCGGCTGATGATTTCTTTTCTTAATGCTGCAGTGTCTCATCAATCAGCCCCTATTTTTTTTTCTGACTTTCACTATTTTGGCGGTCTTTTTTTAATTCTCATACATCCCAACTGTAGTTTCTCTTCCCTGCCCTCCTCCCAGTCCCCTCTCCACATCCTTCTCCCTCAGATTCACTGCTCCTTCACTTC